>NC_140594.1:897487368-897992368 GCF_964204655.1 Triturus cristatus | reverse complement strand
ATCACTTTTGGAACAAAAATAAGTGTGTTTAAAGTCATTTTAATGCCTGAAATTGGTCGAAATAGAAGCTTCTGAGTAGGAGAAAAAGTCTGTAAAAATGGCAATTTTGGTCACATTGAGGCTTTAAAAAGTAGTTATTCAACATGAGGCACAATCCAAGTGACATTTTGAATCAATTTTTCTACAGTCAAAAAAACCAATTTTCTGATGAAAAACGATGACCCGGGACCTGTTGAACTTTCTACAGATGGTCAGAAATGGAATTTTTTTAATTTTTAATTTTTTGACTGTAAATGACTATTGCATGTGAATTATAACTGTTGGAACAAAAATAAGTGTGTTTAAAGTCATTTTAATGCCTGAAATTGGTCAAAAAAGAAGCTTCTGAGTAGGAGAAAAAGTCTGTAAAAATGGCAATTTTGGTCACATTGAGGCTTTAAAAAGTAGTTATTCAACATGAGGCACAATCCAAGTGACATTTTGAATCAATTTTTCTACAGTAAAAAAAAACAATTTTCTGATGAAAAACGATGACCCGTGACCTGTCGAACCTTCTCCAGATGGTCAGAAATGGTAATTTTTAATGTTTAATTTTTTGGCTGTAAATGACTATTGCATGTGAATTATCACTTTTGGAACAAAAATAAGTGTGTTTAAAGTCATTTTAATGCCTGAAATCGGTCGAAATAGAAGCTTCTGAGTAGGAGAAAAAGTCTGGAAAAATGGAAATTTTGGTCACATTGAGGCTTTAAAAAGTAGTTATTCAACATGAGGCACAATCCAAGTGACATTATGAATCAATTTTTCTACAGTCAAAAAAATCAATTTTCTGATGAAAAACGATGACCCGTGACCTGTCGAACCTTCTCCAGAAATGTCAGAAATGGTAATTTTTTAATGTTTAATTTTTAGACTGTAAATGACTATTGCATGTGAATTATCACTTTTGGAGCAAAAATAAGTGTGTTTAGAGTCATTTAATGGCTGAAATTGGTCGTAATGAAAGCTTCTGAGTAGGAGAAAAAGTCTGAAAAATGGCAATTCTGGTCACATTGAGGCTTTAAAAAGTAGATATTCAACATGAGGCACAATCCAAATGACATTTTGAGTCAATTTTTCTACAGTCAAAAAAATCAATTTTCTGATGAAAAACGATGACCCAGGACCTGTTGAACTTTCTCCAGATGGTCAGAAATTGAATTTTTTTAATTTTTAATTTTTTGACTGTAAATGACTATTGCATGTGAATTATCACTTTTGGAACAAAAATAAGTGTGTTTAAAGTCATTTTAATGCCTGAAATTGGTCGAAATAGAAGCTTCTGAGTAGGAGAAAAAGTCTGTAAAAATGGCAATTTTGGTCACATTGAGGCTTTAAAAAGTAGTTATTCAACATGAGGCACAATCCAAGTGACATTTTGAATCAATTTTTCTACAGTCAAGAAAATCAATTTTCTGATGAAAAACGATGACCCGTGACCTGTCGAACCTTCTCCAGATGGTCAGAAATGGTAATTTTTTAATGTATATTTTTTTGACTGTAAATGACTATTGTATGTGAATTATCACTTTTGGAACAAAAATAAGTGTGTTTAGAGTCATTTTAATGCCTGAAATTGGTCGAAATAGAAGCTTCTGAGTAGGCGAAAAAGTCTGTAAAAATGGCAATTTTGGTCACATTGAGGCTTTAAAAAGTAGTTATTGAACATGAGGCACAATCCAAGTGACATTTTGAATCAATTTTTCTACAGTCAAAAAAACCAATTTTCTGATGAAAAACGATGACCCGGGACCTGTTGAACTTTCTACAGATGGTCAGAAATGGAATTTTTTTAATTTTTAATTTTTTGACTGTAAATGACTATTGCATGTGAATTATAACTGTTGGAACAAAAATAAGTGTGTTTAAAGTCATTTTAATGCCTGAAATTGGTCAAAAAAGAAGCTTCTGAGTAGGAGAAAAAGTCTGTAAAAATGGCAATTTTGGTCACATTGAGGCTTTAAAAAGTAGTTATTCAACATGAGGCACAATCCAAGTGACATTTTGAATCAATTTTTCTACAGTAAAAAAAACAATTTTCTGATGAAAAACGATGACCCGTGACCTGTCGAACCTTCTCCAGATGGTCAGAAATGGTAATTTTTAATGTTTAATTTTTTGGCTGTAAATGACTATTGCATGTGAATTATCACTTTTGGAACAAAAATAAGTGTGTTTAAAGTCATTTTAATGCCTGAAATCGGTCGAAATAGAAGCTTCTGAGTAGGAGAAAAAGTCTGGAAAAATGGAAATTTTGGTCACATTGAGGCTTTAAAAAGTAGTTATTCAACGTGAGGCACAATCCAAGTGACATTATGAATCAATTTTTCTACAGTCAAAAAAATCAATTTTCTGATGAAAAACGATGACCCGTGACCTGTCGAACCTTCTCCAGAAATGTCAGAAATGGTAATTTTTTAATGTTTAATTTTTAGACTGTAAATGACTATTGCATGTGAATTATCACTTTTGGAGCAAAAATAAGTGTGTTTAGAGTCATTTAATGGCTGAAATTGGTCGTAATGAAAGCTTCTGAGTAGGAGAAAAAGTCTGAAAAATGGCAATTCTGGTCACATTGAGGCTTTAAAAAGTAGATATTCAACATGAGGCACAATCCAAATGACATTTTGAGTCAATTTTTCTACAGTCAAAAAAATCAATTTTCTGATGAAAAACGATGACCCAGGACCTGTTGAACTTTCTCCAGATGGTCAGAAATTGAATTTTTTTAATTTTTAATTTTTTGACTGTAAATGACTATTGCATGTGAATTATCACTTTTGGAACAAAAATAAGTGTGTTTAAAGTCATTTTAATGCCTGAAATTGGTCGAAAAAAAAGCTTCTGAGTAGGAGAAAAAGTCTGTAAAAATGGCAATTTTGGTCACATTGAGGCTTTAAAAAGTAGTTATTCAACATGAGGCACAATCCAAGTGACATTTTGAATCAATTTTTCTACAGTAAAAAAAAACAATTTTCTGATGAAAAACGATGACCCGTGACCTGTCGAACCTTCTCCAGATGGTCAGAAATGGTAATTTTTAATGTTTAATTTTTTGACTGTAAATGACTATTGCATGTGAATTATCACTTTTGGAACAAAAATAAGTGTGTTTAAAGTCATGTTAATGCCTGAAATTGGTCGAAATAGAAGCTTCTGAGTAGGAGAAAAAGTCTGTAAAAATGGCAATTTTGGTCACATTGAGGCTTAAAAAGTAGTTATTCAACATGAGGCACAATCCAAGTGACATTTTGAATCAATTTTTCTACAGTCAAGCAAATCAATTTTCTGATGAAAAACGTTGACCCGGGACCTGTCGAACCTTCTCCAGATGGTCAGAAATGGTAATTTTTTAATTTTAAATTTTTTGACTGTAAATGACTATTGCATGTGAATTATCACTTTTGGAACAAAAATAAGTATGTTTAAAGTTATTTTAATGCCTGAAATTGGTCGAAATAGAAGCTTCTGAGTAGGAGAAAAAGCCTGTAAAAATTGCAATTTTGGTCACATTGAGGCTTTAAAAAGTAGTAATCCAACATGAGGCACAATCCAAGTGACATTTTGAATCAATTTTTCTACAGTAAAAAAAATCAATTTTCTGATGAAAAACGATGACCCGGGACCTGTTGAACTTTCTCCAGATGGTCAGAAATGGTAATTTTTTAATGTTTAATTTTTTGACTGTAAATGACTATTGTGCATGTGAATGATCACTTTTGGAACAAAAATAAGTGTGTTTAAAGTCATTTTAATGCCTGAAATTGGTCGAAATAGAAGCTTCTGAGTAGGAGAAAAAGTCTGTAAAAATGGCAATTTTGGTCACATTGAGGCTTAAAAAGTAGTTATTCAACATGAGGCACAATCCAAGTGACATTTTGAATCAATTTTTCTACAGTCAAGCAAATCAATTTTCTGATGAAAAACGTTGACCCGGGACCTGTCGAACCTTTTCCAGATGGTCAGAAATGGTAATTTTTTAATTTTTAATTTTTTGACTGTAAATGACTATTGCATGTGAATTATCACTTTTGGAACAAAAATAAGTATGTTTAAAGTTATTTTAATGCCTGAAATTGGTCGAAATAGAAGCTTCTGAGTAGGAGAAAAAGCCTGTAAAAATTGCAATTTTGGTCACATTGAGGCTTTAAAAAGTAGTAATCCAACATGAGGCACAATCCAAGTGACATTTTGAATCAATTTTTCTACAGTCAAAAAAATCAATTTTCTGATGAAAAACGATGACCCGGGACCTGTTGAACTTTCTCCAGATGGTCAGAAATGGTAATTTTTTAATGTTTAATTTTTTGACTGTAAATGACTATTGTGCATGTGAATGATCACTTTTGGAACAAAAATAAGTGTGTTTAAAGTCATTTTAATGCCTGAAATTGGTCGAAATAGAAGCTTCTGAGTAGGAGAAAAAGCCTGTAAAAATTGCAATTTTGGTCACATTGAGGCTTTAAAAAGTAGTAATCCAACATGAGGCACAATCCAAGTGACATTTTGAATCAATTTTTCTACAGTCAAAAAAACCAATTTTCTGATGAAAAACGATGACCCGGGACCTGTTGAACTTTCTACAGATGGTCAGAAATGGAATTTTTTTAATTTTTAATTTTTTGACTGTAAATGACTATTGCATGTGAATTATAACTGTTGGAACAAAAATAAGTGTGTTTAAAGTCATTTTAATGCCTGAAATTGGTCGAAATAGAAGCTTCTGAGTAGGAGAAAAAGTCTGTAAAAATGGCAATTTTGGTCACATTGAGGCTTTAAAAAGTAGTTATTCAACATGAGGCACAATCCAAGTGACATTTTGAATCAATTTTTCTACAGTAAAAAAAAACAATTTTCTGATGAAAAACGATGACCCGTGACCTGTCGAACCTTCTCCAGATGGTCAGAAATGGTAATTTTTAATGTTTAATTTTTTGGCTGTAAATGACTATTGCATGTGAATTATCACTTTTGGAACAAAAATAAGTGTGTTTAAAGTCATTTTAATGCCTGAAATCGGTCGAAATAGAAGCTTCTGAGTAGGAGAAAAAGTCTGGAAAAATGGAAATTTTGGTCACATTGAGGCTTTAAAAAGTAGTTATTCAACATGAGGCACAATCCAAGTGACATTATGAATCAATTTTTCTACAGTCAAAAAAATCAATTTTCTGATGAAAAACGTTGACCCGTGACCTGTCGAACCTTCTCCAGATGGTCAGAAATGGTAATTTTTTAATGTTTAATTTTTGGACTGTAAATGACTATTGCATGTGAATTATCACTTTTGGAACAAAAATAAGTGTGTTTAGAGTCATTTTAATAGATGAAATTGGTCGTAATGAAAGCTTCTGAGTAGGAGAAAAAGTCTGTAAAAATGGCAATTTTGGTCACATTGAGGCTTCAAAAAGTAGTAATCCAACATGAGGCACAATCCAAGTGACATTTTGAATCAATTTTTCTACAGTCAAAAAAATCAATTTTCAGATGAAAAACGATGACCCGGGACCTGTTGAACCTTCTCCAGATGGTCAGAAAAGGTAATTTTTTAATTTTTAATTTTTTGACTGTAAATGACTATTGCATGTGAATTATCACTTTTGGAACAAAAATAAGTGTGTTTAAAGTCATTTTAATGCCTGAAATTGGTCGAAATAGAAGCTTCTGAGTAGGCGAAAAAGTCTGTAAAAATGGCAATTTTGGTCACATTGAGGCTTTAAAAAGTAGTTATTCAACATGAGGCACAATCCAAGTGACATTTTGAATAAATTTTTCTACAGTCAAAAAAATCAATTTTCTGATGAAAAACGATGACCCGGGACCTGTTGAACTTTCTCCAGATGGTCAGAAATGGTCACTTTTAAATTTTTAATTTTTTGACTGTAAATGACTATTGTGCATGTGAATTATCACTTTTGGAACAAAAATAAGTGTGTTTAAAGTCATTTTAATGCCTGAAATTGGTCGAAATAGAAGCTTCTGAGTAGGAGAAAAAGTCTGTAAAAATGGCAATTTTGGTCACATTGAGGCTTTAAAAAGTAGTTATTCAACATGAGGCACAATCCAAGTGACATTTTGAATCAATTTTTCTACAGTCAAGAAAATCAATTTTCTGATGAAAAACGATGACCCGTGACCTGTCGAACCTTCTCCAGATGGTCAGAAATGGTAATTTTTAATGTTTAATTTTTTGACTGTAAATGACTATTGCATGTGAATTATCACTTTTGGAACAAAAATAAGTGTGTTTAAAGTCATGTTAATGCCTGAAATTGGTCGAAATAGAAGCTTCTGAGTAGGAGAAAAAGTCTGTAAAAATGGCAATTTTGGTCACATTGAGGCTTAAAAAGTAGTTATTCAACATGAGGCACAATCCAAGTGACATTTTGAATCAATTTTTCTACAGTCAAGCAAATCAATTTTCTGATGAAAAACGTTGACCCGGGACCTGTCGAACCTTCTCCAGATGGTCAGAAAAGGTAATTTTTTAATTTTTAATTTTTTGACTGTAAATGACTATTGCATGTGAATTATCACTTTTGGAACAAAAATAAGTGTGTTTAAAGTCATTTTAATGCCTGAAATTGGTCGAAATAGAAGCTTCTGAGTAGGCGAAAAAGTCTGTAAAAATGGCAATTTTGGTCACATTGAGGCTTTAAAAAGTAGTTATTCAACATGAGGCACAATCCAAGTGACATTTTGAATAAATTTTTCTACAGTCAAAAAAATCAATTTTCTGATGAAAAACGATGACCCGGGACCTGTTGAACTTTCTCCAGATGGTCAGAAATGGTCACTTTTAAATTTTTAATTTTTTGACTGTAAATGACTATTGTGCATGTGAATTATCACTTTTGGAACAAAAATAAGTGTGTTTAAAGTCATTTTAATGCCTGAAATTGGTCGAAATAGAAGCTTCTGAGTAGGAGAAAAAGTCTGTAAAAATGGCAATTTTGGTCACATTGAGGCTTTAAAAAGTAGTTATTCAACATGAGGCACAATCCAAGTGACATTTTGAATCAATTTTTCTACAGTCAAGAAAATCAATTTTCTGATGAAAAACGATGACCCGTGACCTGTCGAACCTTCTCCAGATGGTCAGAAATGGTAATTTTTTAATGTATATTTTTTTGACTGTAAATGACTATTGTATGTGAATTATCACTTTTGGAACAAAAATAAGTGTGTTTAGAGTCATTTTAATGCCTGAAATTGGTCGAAATAGAAGCTTCTGAGTAGGCGAAAAAGTCTGTAAAAATGGCAATTTTGGTCACATTGAGGCTTTAAAAAGTAGTTATTGAACATGAGGCACAATCCAAGTGACATTTTGAATCAATTTTTCTACAGTCAAAAAAACCAATTTTCTGATGAAAAACGATGACCCGGGACCTGTTGAACTTTCTACAGATGGTCAGAAATGGAATTTTTTTAATTTTTAATTTTTTGACTGTAAATGACTATTGCATGTGAATTATAACTGTTGGAACAAAAATAAGTGTGTTTAAAGTCATTTTAATGCCTGAAATTGGTCAAAAAAGAAGCTTCTGAGTAGGAGAAAAAGTCTGTAAAAATGGCAATTTTGGTCACATTGAGGCTTTAAAAAGTAGTTATTCAACATGAGGCACAATCCAAGTGACATTTTGAATCAATTTTTCTACAGTAAAAAAAACAATTTTCTGATGAAAAACGATGACGCGTGACCTGTCGAACCTTCTCCAGATGGTCAGAAATGGTAATTTTTAATGTTTAATTTTTTGGCTGTAAATGACTATTGCATGTGAATTATCACTTTTGGAACAAAAATAAGTGTGTTTAAAGTCATTTTAATGCCTGAAATCGGTCGAAATAGAAGCTTCTGAGTAGGAGAAAAAGTCTGGAAAAATGGAAATTTTGGTCACATTGAGGCTTTAAAAAGTAGTTATTCAACATGAGGCACAATCCAAGTGACATTATGAATCAATTTTTCTACAGTCAAAAAAATCAATTTTCTGATGAAAAACGATGACCCGTGACCTGTCGAACCTTCTCCAGAAATGTCAGAAATGGTAATTTTTTAATGTTTAATTTTTAGACTGTAAATGACTATTGCATGTGAATTATCACTTTTGGAGCAAAAATAAGTGTGTTTAGAGTCATTTAATGGCTGAAATTGGTCGTAATGAAAGCTTCTGAGTAGGAGAAAAAGTCTGAAAAATGGCAATTCTGGTCACATTGAGGCTTTAAAAAGTAGATATTCAACATGAGGCACAATCCAAATGACATTTTGAGTCAATTTTTCTACAGTCAAAAAAATCAATTTTCTGATGAAAAACGATGACCCAGGACCTGTTGAACTTTCTCCAGATGGTCAGAAATTGAATTTTTTTAATTTTTAATTTTTTGACTGTAAATGACTATTGCATGTGAATTATCACTTTTGGAACAAAAATAAGTGTGTTTAAAGTCATTTTAATGCCTGAAATTGGTCGAAATAGAAGCTTCTGAGTAGGAGAAAAAGTCTGTAAAAATGGCAATTTTGGTCACATTGAGGCTTTAAAAAGTAGTTATTCAACATGAGGCACAATCCAAGTGACATTTTGAATCAATTTTTCTACAGTCAAGAAAATCAATTTTCTGATGAAAAACGATGACCCGTGACCTGTCGAACCTTCTCCAGATGGTCAGAAATGGTAATTTTTTAATGTATATTTTTTTGACTGTAAATGACTATTGTATGTGAATTATCACTTTTGGAACAAAAATAAGTGTGTTTAGAGTCATTTTAATGCCTGAAATTGGTCGAAATAGAAGCTTCTGAGTAGGCGAAAAAGTCTGTAAAAATGGCAATTTTGGTCACATTGAGGCTTTAAAAAGTAGTTATTGAACATGAGGCACAATCCAAGTGACATTTTGAATCAATTTTTCTACAGTCAAAAAAACCAATTTTCTGATGAAAAACGATGACCCGGGACCTGTTGAACTTTCTACAGATGGTCAGAAATGGAATTTTTTTAATTTTTAATTTTTTGACTGTAAATGACTATTGCATGTGAATTATAACTGTTGGAACAAAAATAAGTGTGTTTAAAGTCATTTTAATGCCTGAAATTGGTCAAAAAAGAAGCTTCTGAGTAGGAGAAAAAGTCTGTAAAAATGGCAATTTTGGTCACATTGAGGCTTTAAAAAGTAGTTATTCAACATGAGGCACAATCCAAGTGACATTTTGAATCAATTTTTCTACAGTAAAAAAAACAATTTTCTGATGAAAAACGATGACCCGTGACCTGTCGAACCTTCTCCAGATGGTCAGAAATGGTAATTTTTAATGTTTAATTTTTTGGCTGTAAATGACTATTGCATGTGAATTATCACTTTTGGAACAAAAATAAGTGTGTTTAAAGTCATTTTAATGCCTGAAATCGGTCGAAATAGAAGCTTCTGAGTAGGAGAAAAAGTCTGGAAAAATGGAAATTTTGGTCACATTGAGGCTTTAAAAAGTAGTTATTCAACATGAGGCACAATCCAAGTGACATTATGAATCAATTTTTCTACAGTCAAAAAAATCAATTTTCTGATGAAAAACGATGACCCGTGACCTGTCGAACCTTCTCCAGAAATGTCAGAAATGGTAATTTTTTAATGTTTAATTTTTAGACTGTAAATGACTATTGCATGTGAATTATCACTTTTGGAGCAAAAATAAGTGTGTTTAGAGTCATTTAATGGCTGAAATTGGTCGTAATGAAAGCTTCTGAGTAGGAGAAAAAGTCTGAAAAATGGCAATTCTGGTCACATTGAGGCTTTAAAAAGTAGATATTCAACATGAGGCACAATCCAAATGACATTTTGAGTCAATTTTTCTACAGTCAAAAAAATCAATTTTCTGATGAAAAACGATGACCCAGGACCTGTTGAACTTTCTCCAGATGGTCAGAAATTGAATTTTTTTAATTTTTAATTTTTTGACTGTAAATGACTATTGCATGTGAATTATCACTTTTGGAACAAAAATAAGTGTGTTTAAAGTCATTTTAATGCCTGAAATTGGTCGAAAAAAAAGCTTCTGAGTAGGAGAAAAAGTCTGTAAAAATGGCAATTTTGGTCACATTGAGGCTTTAAAAAGTAGTTATTCAACATGAGGCACAATCCAAGTGACATTTTGAATCAATTTTTCTACAGTAAAAAAAAACAATTTTCTGATGAAAAACGATGACCCGTGACCTGTCGAACCTTCTCCAGATGGTCAGAAATGGTAATTTTTAATGTTTAATTTTTTGACTGTAAATGACTATTGCATGTGAATTATCACTTTTGGAACAAAAATAAGTGTGTTTAAAGTCATGTTAATGCCTGAAATTGGTCGAAATAGAAGCTTCTGAGTAGGAGAAAAAGTCTGTAAAAATGGCAATTTTGGTCACATTGAGGCTTAAAAAGTAGTTATTCAACATGAGGCACAATCCAAGTGACATTTTGAATCAATTTTTCTACAGTCAAGCAAATCAATTTTCTGATGAAAAACGTTGACCCGGGACCTGTCGAACCTTCTCCAGATGGTCAGAAATGGTAATTTTTTAATTTTAAATTTTTTGACTGTAAATGACTATTGCATGTGAATTATCACTTTTGGAACAAAAATAAGTATGTTTAAAGTTATTTTAATGCCTGAAATTGGTCGAAATAGAAGCTTCTGAGTAGGAGAAAAAGCCTGTAAAAATTGCAATTTTGGTCACATTGAGGCTTTAAAAAGTAGTAATCCAACATGAGGCACAATCCAAGTGACATTTTGAATCAATTTTTCTACAGTAAAAAAAATCAATTTTCTGATGAAAAACGATGACCCGGGACCTGTTGAACTTTCTCCAGATGGTCAGAAATGGTAATTTTTTAATGTTTAATTTTTTGACTGTAAATGACTATTGTGCATGTGAATGATCACTTTTGGAACAAAAATAAGTGTGTTTAAAGTCATTTTAATGCCTGAAATTGGTCGAAATAGAAGCTTCTGAGTAGGAGAAAAAGTCTGTAAAAATGGCAATTTTGGTCACATTGAGGCTTAAAAAGTAGTTATTCAACATGAGGCACAATCCAAGTGACATTTTGAATCAATTTTTCTACAGTCAAGCAAATCAATTTTCTGATGAAAAACGTTGACCCGGGACCTGTCGAACCTTCTCCAGATGGTCAGAAATGGTAATTTTTTAATTTTTAATTTTTTGACTGTAAATGACTATTGCATGTGAATTATCACTTTTGGAACAAAAATAAGTATGTTTAAAGTTATTTTAATGCCTGAAATTGGTCGAAATAGAAGCTTCTGAGTAGGAGAAAAAGCCTGTAAAAATTGCAATTTTGGTCACATTGAGGCTTTAAAAAGTAGTAATCCAACATGAGGCACAATCCAAGTGACATTTTGAATCAATTTTTCTACAGTCAAAAAAATCAATTTTCTGATGAAAAACGATGACCCGGGACCTGTTGAACTTTCTCCAGATGGTCAGAAATGGTAATTTTTTAATGTTTAATTTTTTGACTGTAAATGACTATTGTGCATGTGAATGATCACTTTTGGAACAAAAATAAGTGTGTTTAAAGTCATTTTAATGCCTGAAATTGGTCGAAATAGAAGCTTCTGAGTAGGAGAAAAAGTCTGTAAAAATGGCAATTTTGGTCACATTGAGGCTTTAAAAATTAGTTATTCAACATGAGGCACAATCCAAGTGACATTTTGAATCAATTTTTCTACAGTCAAAAAAACCAATTTTCTGATGAAAAACGATGACCCGGGACCTGTTGAACTTTCTACAGATGGTCAGAAATGGAATTTTTTTAATTTTTAATTTTTTGACTGTAAATGACTATTGCATGTGAATTATAACTGTTGGAACAAAAATAAGTGTGTTTAAAGTCATTTTAATGCCTGAAATTGGTCGAAATAGAAGCTTCTGAGTAGGAGAAAAAGTCTGTAAAAATGGCAATTTTGGTCACATTGAGGCTTTAAAAAGTAGTTATTCAACATGAGGCACAATCCAAGTGACATTTTGAATCAATTTTTCTACAGTAAAAAAAAACAATTTTCTGATGAAAAACGATGACCCGTGACCTGTCGAACCTTCTCCAGATGGTCAGAAATGGTAATTTTTAATGTTTAATTTTTTGGCTGTAAATGACTATTGCATGTGAATTATCACTTTTGGAACAAAAATAAGTGTGTTTAAAGTCATTTTAATGCCTGAAATCGGTCGAAATAGAAGCTTCTGAGTAGGAGAAAAAGTCTGGAAAAATGGAAATTTTGGTCACATTGAGGCTTTAAAAAGTAGTTATTCAACATGAGGCACAATCCAAGTGACATTATGAATCAATTTTTCTACAGTCAAAAAAATCAATTTTCTGATGAAAAACGATGACCCGTGACCTGTCGAACCTTCTCCAGAAATGTCAGAAATGGTAATTTTTTAATGTTTAATTTTTAGACTGTAAATGACTATTGCATGTGAATTATCACTTTTGGAGCAAAAATAAGTGTGTTTAGAGTCATTTAATGGCTGAAATTGGTCGTAATGAAAGCTTCTGAGTAGGAGAAAAAGTCTGAAAAATGGCAATTCTGGTCACATTGAGGCTTTAAAAAGTAGATATTCAACATGAGGCACAATCCAAATGACATTTTGAGTCAATTTTTCTACAGTCAAAAAAATCAATTTTCTGATGAAAAACGATGACCCAGGACCTGTTGAACTTTCTCCAGATGGTCAGAAATTGAATTTTTTTAATTTTTAATTTTTTGACTGTAAATGACTATTGCATGTGAATTATCACTTTTGGAACAAAAATAAGTGTGTTTAAAGTCATTTTAATGCCTGAAATTGGTCGAAATAGAAGCTTCTGAGTAGGAGAAAAAGTCTGTAAAAATGGCAATTTTGGTCACATTGAGGCTTTAAAAAGTAGTTATTCAACATGAGGCACAATCCAAGTGACATTTTGAATCAATTTTTCTACAGTCAAGAAAATCAATTTTCTGATGAAAAACGATGACCCGTGACCTGTCGAACCTTCTCCAGATGGTCAGAAATGGTAATTTTTTAATGTATATTTTTTTGACTGTAAATGACTATTGTATGTGAATTATCACTTTTGGAACAAAAATAAGTGTGTTTAGAGTCATTTTAATGCCTGAAATTGGTCGAAATAGAAGCTTCTGAGTAGGCGAAAAAGTCTGTAAAAATGGCAATTTTGGTCACATTGAGGCTTTAAAAAGTAGTTATTGAACATGAGGCACAATCCAAGTGACATTTTGAATCAATTTTTCTACAGTCAAAAAAACCAATTTTCTGATGAAAAACGATGACCCGGGACCTGTTGAACTTTCTACAGATGGTCAGAAATGGAATTTTTTTAATTTTTAATTTTTTGACTGTAAATGACTATTGCATGTGAATTATAACTGTTGGAACAAAAATAAGTGTGTTTAAAGTCATTTTAATGCCTGAAATTGGTCAAAAAAGAAGCTTCTGAGTAGGAGAAAAAGTCTGTAAAAATGGCAATTTTGGTCACATTGAGGCTTTAAAAAGTAGTTATTCAACATGAGGCACAATCCAAGTGACATTTTGAATCAATTTTTCTACAGTAAAAAAAACAATTTTCTGATGAAAAACGATGACCCGTGACCTGTCGAACCTTCTCCAGATGGTCAGAAATGGTAATTTTTAATGTTTAATTTTTTGGCTGTAAATGACTATTGCATGTGAATTATCACTTTTGGAACAAAAATAAGTGTGTTTAAAGTCATTTTAATGCCTGAAATCGGTCGAAATAGAAGCTTCTGAGTAGGAGAAAAAGTCTGGAAAAATGGAAATTTTGGTCACATTGAGGCTTTAAAAAGTAGTTATTCAACATGAGGCACAATCCAAGTGACATTATGAATCAATTTTTCTACAGTCAAAAAAATCAATTTTCTGATGAAAAACGATGACCCGTGACCTGTCGAACCTTCTCCAGAAATGTCAGAAATGGTAATTTTTTAATGTTTAATTTTTAGACTGTAAATGACTATTGCATGTGAATTATCACTTTTGGAGCAAAAATAAGTGTGTTTAGAGTCATTTAATGGCTGAAATTGGTCGTAATGAAAGCTTCTGAGTAGGAGAAAAAGTCTGAAAAATGGCAATTCTGGTCACATTGAGGCTTTAAAAAGTAGATATTCAACATGAGGCACAATCCAAATGACATTTTGAGTCAATTTTTCTACAGTCAAAAAAATCAATTTTCTGATGAAAAACGATGACCCAGGACCTGTTGAACTTTCTCCAGATGGTCAGAAATTGAATTTTTTTAATTTTTAATTTTTTGACTGTAAATGACTATTGCATGTGAATTATCACTTTTGGAACAAAAATAAGTGTGTTTAAAGTCATTTTAATGCCTGAAATTGGTCGAAAAAAAAGCTTCTGAGTAGGAGAAAAAGTCTGTAAAAATGGCAATTTTGGTCACATTGAGGCTTTAAAAAGTAGTTATTCAACATGAGGCACAATCCAAGTGACATTTTGAATCAATTTTTCTACAGTAAAAAAAAACAATTTTCTGATGAAAAACGATGACCCGTGACCTGTCGAACCTTCTCCAGATGGTCAGAAATGGTAATTTTTAATGTTTAATTTTTTGACTGTAAATGACTATTGCATGTGAATTATCACTTTTGGAACAAAAATAAGTGTGTTTAAAGTCATGTTAATGCCTGAAATTGGTCGAAATAGAAGCTTCTGAGTAGGAGAAAAAGTCTGTAAAAATGGCAATTTTGGTCACATTGAGGCTTAAAAAGTAGTTATTCAACATGAGGCACAATCCAAGTGACATTTTGAATCAATTTTTCTACAGTCAAGCAAATCAATTTTCTGATGAAAAACGTTGACCCGGGACCTGTCGAACCTTCTCCAGATGGTCAGAAATGGTAATTTTTTAATTTTAAATTTTTTGACTGTAAATGACTATTGCATGTGAATTATCACTTTTGGAACAAAAATAAGTATGTTTAAAGTTATTTTAATGCCTGAAATTGGTCGAAATAGAAGCTTCTGAGTAGGAGAAAAAGCCTGTAAAAATTGCAATTTTGGTCACATTGAGGCTTTAAAAAGTAGTAATCCAACATGAGGCACAATCCAAGTGACATTTTGAATCAATTTTTCTACAGTAAAAAAAATCAATTTTCTGATGAAAAACGATGACCCGGGACCTGTTGAACTTTCTCCAGATGGTCAGAAATGGTAATTTTTTAATGTTTAATTTTTTGACTGTAAATGACTATTGTGCATGTGAATGATCACTTTTGGAACAAAAATAAGTGTGTTTAAAGTCATTTTAATGCCTGAAATTGGTCGAAATAGAAGCTTCTGAGTAGGAGAAAAAGTCTGTAAAAATGGCAATTTTGGTCACATTGAGGCTTAAAAAGTAGTTATTCAACATGAGGCACAATCCAAGTGACATTTTGAATCAATTTTTCTACAGTCAAGCAAATCAATTTTCTGATGAAAAACGTTGACCCGGGACCTGTCGAACCTTCTCCAGATGGTCAGAAATGGTAATTTTTTAATTTTTAATTTTTTGACTGTAAATGACTATTGCATGTGAATTATCACTTTTGGAACAAAAATAAGTATGTTTAAAGTTATTTTAATGCCTGAAATTGGTCGAAATAGAAGCTTCTGAGTAGGAGAAAAAGCCTGTAAAAATTGCAATTTTGGTCACATTGAGGCTTTAAAAAGTAGTAATCCAACATGAGGCACAATCCAAGTGACATTTTGAATCAATTTTTCTACAGTCAAAAAAATCAATTTTCTGATGAAAAACGATGACCCGGGACCTGTTGAACTTTCTCCAGATGGTCAGAAATGGTAATTTTTTAATGTTTAATTTTTTGACTGTAAATGACTATTGTGCATGTGAATGATCACTTTTGGAACAAAAATAAGTGTGTTTAAAGTCATTTTAATGCCTGAAATTGGTCGAAATAGAAGCTTCTGAGTAGGAGAAAAAGTCTGTAAAAATGGCAATTTTGGTCACATTGAGGCTTTAAAAAGTAGTTATTCAACATGAGGCACAATCCAAGTGACATTTTGAATCAATTTTTCTACAGTCAAAAAAACCAATTTTCTGATGAAAAACGATGACCCGGGACCTGTTGAACTTTCTACAGATGGTCAGAAATGGAATTTTTTTAATTTTTAATTTTTTGACTGTAAATGACTATTGCATGTGAATTATAACTGTTGGAACAAAAATAAGTGTGTTTAAAGTCATTTTAATGCCTGAAATTGGTCGAAATAGAAGCTTCTGAGTAGGAGAAAAAGTCTGTAAAAATGGCAATTTTGGTCACATTGAGGCTTTAAAAAGTAGTTATTCAACATGAGGCACAATCCAAGTGACATTATGAATCAATTTTTCTACAGTCAAAAAAATCTATTTTCTGATGAAAAACGATGACCCGTGACCTGTCGAACCTTCTCCAGATGGTCAGAAATGGTAATTTTTAATGTTTAATTTTTTGGCTGTAAATGACTATTGCATGTGAATTATCACTTTTGGAACAAAAATAAGTGTGTTTAAAGTCATTTTAATGCCTGAAATCGGTCGAAATAGAAGCTTCTGAGTAGGAGAAAAAGTCTGGAAAAATGGAAATTTTGGTCACATTGAGGCTTTAAAAAGTAGTTATTCAACATGAGGCACAATCCAAGTGACATTATGAATCAATTTTTCTACAGTCAAAAAAATCAATTTTCTGATGAAAAACGTTGACCCGTGACCTGTCGAACCTTCTCCAGATGGTCAGAAATGGTAATTTTTTAATGTTTAATTTTTGGACTGTAAATGACTATTGCATGTGAATTATCACTTTTGGAACAAAAATAAGTGTGTTTAGAGTCATTTTAATAGATGAAATTGGTCGTAATGAAAGCTTCTGAGTAGGAGAAAAAGTCTGTAAAAATGGCAATTTTGGTCACATTGAGGCTTCAAAAAGTAGTAATCCAACATGAGGCACAATCCAAGTGACATTTTGAATCAATTTTTCTACAGTCAAAAAAATCAATTTTCAGATGAAAAACGATGACCCGGGACCTGTTGAACCTTCTCCAGATGGTCAGAAAAGGTAATTTTTTAATTTTTAATTTTTTGACTGTAAATGACTATTGCATGTGAATTATCACTTTTGGAACAAAAATAAGTGTGTTTAAAGTCATTTTAATGCCTGAAATTGGTCGAAATAGAAGCTTCTGAGTAGGCGAAAAAGTCTGTAAAAATGGCAATTTTGGTCACATTGAGGCTTTAAAAAGTAGTTATTCAACATGAGGCACAATCCAAGTGACATTTTGAATAAATTTTTCTACAGTCAAAAAAATCAATTTTCTGATGAAAAACGATGACCCGGGACCTGTTGAACTTTCTCCAGATGGTCAGAAATGGTCACTTTTAAATTTTTAATTTTTTGACTGTAAATGACTATTGTGCATGTGAATTATCACTTTTGGAACAAAAATAAGTGTGTTTAAAGTCATTTTAATGCCTGAAATTGGTCGAAATAGAAGCTTCTGAGTAGGAGAAAAAGTCTGTAAAAATGGCAATTTTGGTCACATTGAGGCTTTAAAAAGTAGTTATTCAACATGAGGCACAATCCAAGTGACATTTTGAATCAATTTTTCTACAGTCAAGAAAATCAATTTTCTGATGAAAAACGATGACCCGTGACCTGTCGAACCTTCTCCAGATGGTCAGAAATGGTAATTTTTAATGTTTAATTTTTTGACTGTAAATGACTATTGCATGTGAATTATCACTTTTGGAACAAAAATAAGTGTGTTTAAAGTCATGTTAATGCCTGAAATTGGTCGAAATAGAAGCTTCTGAGTAGGAGAAAAAGTCTGTAAAAATGGCAATTTTGGTCACATTGAGGCTTAAAAAGTAGTTATTCAACATGAGGCACAATCCAAGTGACATTTTGAATCAATTTTTCTACAGTCAAGCAAATCAATTTTCTGATGAAAAACGTTGACCCGGGACCTGTCGAACCTTCTCCAGATGGTCAGAAAAGGTAATTTTTTAATTTTTAATTTTTTGACTGTAAATGACTATTGCATGTGAATTATCACTTTTGGAACAAAAATAAGTGTGTTTAAAGTCATTTTAATGCCTGAAATTGGTCGAAATAGAAGCTTCTGAGTAGGCGAAAAAGTCTGTAAAAATGGCAATTTTGGTCACATTGAGGCTTTAAAAAGTAGTTATTCAACATGAGGCACAATCCAAGTGACATTTTGAATAAATTTTTCTACAGTCAAAAAAATCAATTTTCTGATGAAAAACGATGACCCGGGACCTGTTGAACTTTCTCCAGATGGTCAGAAATGGTCACTTTTAAATTTTTAATTTTTTGACTGTAAATGACTATTGTGCATGTGAATTATCACTTTTGGAACAAAAATAAGTGTGTTTAAAGTCATTTTAATGCCTGAAATTGGTCGAAATAGAAGCTTCTGAGTAGGAGAAAAAGTCTGTAAAAATGGCAATTTTGGTCACATTGAGGCTTTAAAAAGTAGTTATTCAACATGAGGCACAATCCAAGTGACATTTTGAATCAATTTTTCTACAGTCAAGAAAATCAATTTTCTGATGAAAAACGATGACCCGTGACCTGTCGAACCTTCTCCAGATGGTCAGAAATGGTAATTTTTTAATGTATATTTTTTTGACTGTAAATGACTATTGTATGTGAATTATCACTTTTGGAACAAAAATAAGTGTGTTTAGAGTCATTTTAATGCCTGAAATTGGTCGAAATAGAAGCTTCTGAGTAGGCGAAAAAGTCTGTAAAAATGGCAATTTTGGTCACATTGAGGCTTTAAAAAGTAGTTATTGAACATGAGGCACAATCCAAGTGACATTTTGAATCAATTTTTCTACAGTCAAAAAAACCAATTTTCTGATGAAAAACGATGACCCGGGACCTGTTGAACTTTCTACAGATGGTCAGAAATGGAATTTTTTTAATTTTTAATTTTTTGACTGTAAATGACTATTGCATGTGAATTATAACTGTTGGAACAAAAATAAGTGTGTTTAAAGTCATTTTAATGCCTGAAATTGGTCAAAAAAGAAGCTTCTGAGTAGGAGAAAAAGTCTGTAAAAATGGCAATTTTGGTCACATTGAGGCTTTAAAAAGTAGTTATTCAACATGAGGCACAATCCAAGTGACATTTTGAATCAATTTTTCTACAGTAAAAAAAACAATTTTCTGATGAAAAACGATGACGCGTGACCTGTCGAACCTTCTCCAGATGGTCAGAAATGGTAATTTTTAATGTTTAATTTTTTGGCTGTAAATGACTATTGCATGTGAATTATCACTTTTGGAACAAAAATAAGTGTGTTTAAAGTCATTTTAATGCCTGAAATCGGTCGAAATAGAAGCTTCTGAGTAGGAGAAAAAGTCTGGAAAAATGGAAATTTTGGTCACATTGAGGCTTTAAAAAGTAGTTATTCAACATGAGGCACAATCCAAGTGACATTATGAATCAATTTTTCTACAGTCAAAAAAATCAATTTTCTGATGAAAAACGATGACCCGTGACCTGTCGAACCTTCTCCAGAAATGTCAGAAATGGTAATTTTTTAATGTTTAATTTTTAGACTGTAAATGACTATTGCATGTGAATTATCACTTTTGGAGCAAAAATAAGTGTGTTTAGAGTCATTTAATGGCTGAAATTGGTCGTAATGAAAGCTTCTGAGTAGGAGAAAAAGTCTGAAAAATGGCAATTCTGGTCACATTGAGGCTTTAAAAAGTAGATATTCAACATGAGGCACAATCCAAATGACATTTTGAGTCAATTTTTCTACAGTCAAAAAAATCAATTTTCTGATGAAAAACGATGACCCAGGACCTGTTGAACTTTCTCCAGATGGTCAGAAATTGAATTTTTTTAATTTTTAATTTTTTGACTGTAAATGACTATTGCATGTGAATTATCACTTTTGGAACAAAAATAAGTGTGTTTAAAGTCATTTTAATGCCTGAAATTGGTCGAAATAGAAGCTTCTGAGTAGGAGAAAAAGTCTGTAAAAATGGCAATTTTGGTCACATTGAGGCTTTAAAAAGTAGTTATTCAACATGAGGCACAATCCAAGTGACATTTTGAATCAATTTTTCTACAGTCAAGAAAATCAATTTTCTGATGAAAAACGATGACCCGTGACCTGTCGAACCTTCTCCAGATGGTCAGAAATGGTAATTTTTTAATGTATATTTTTTTGACTGTAAATGACTATTGTATGTGAATTATCACTTTTGGAACAAAAATAAGTGTGTTTAGAGTCATTTTAATGCCTGAAATTGGTCGAAATAGAAGCTTCTGAGTAGGCGAAAAAGTCTGTAAAAATGGCAATTTTGGTCACATTGAGGCTTTAAAAAGTAGTTATTGAACATGAGGCACAATCCAAGTGACATTTTGAATCAATTTTTCTACAGTCAAAAAAACCAATTTTCTGATGAAAAACGATGACCCGGGACCTGTTGAACTTTCTACAGATGGTCAGAAATGGAATTTTTTTAATTTTTAATTTTTTGACTGTAAATGACTATTGCATGTGAATTATAACTGTTGGAACAAAAATAAGTGTGTTTAAAGTCATTTTAATGCCTGAAATTGGTCAAAAAAGAAGCTTCTGAGTAGGAGAAAAAGTCTGTAAAAATGGCAATTTTGGTCACATTGAGGCTTTAAAAAGTAGTTATTCAACATGAGGCACAATCCAAGTGACATTTTGAATCAATTTTTCTACAGTAAAAAAAACAATTTTCTGATGAAAAACGATGACCCGTGACCTGTCGAACCTTCTCCAGATGGTCAGAAATGGTAATTTTTAATGTTTAATTTTTTGGCTGTAAATGACTATTGCATGTGAATTATCACTTTTGGAACAAAAATAAGTGTGTTTAAAGTCATTTTAATGCCTGAAATCGGTCGAAATAGAAGCTTCTGAGTAGGAGAAAAAGTCTGGAAAAATGGAAATTTTGGTCACATTGAGGCTTTAAAAAGTAGTTATTCAACATGAGGCACAATCCAAGTGACATTATGAATCAATTTTTCTACAGTCAAAAAAATCAATTTTCTGATGAAAAACGATGACCCGTGACCTGTCGAACCTTCTCCAGAAATGTCAGAAATGGTAATTTTTTAATGTTTAATTTTTAGACTGTAAATGACTATTGCATGTGAATTATCACTTTTGGAGCAAAAATAAGTGTGTTTAGAGTCATTTAATGGCTGAAATTGGTCGTAATGAAAGCTTCTGAGTAGGAGAAAAAGTCTGAAAAATGGCAATTCTGGTCACATTGAGGCTTTAAAAAGTAGATATTCAACATGAGGCACAATCCAAATGACATTTTGAGTCAATTTTTCTACAGTCAAAAAAATCAATTTTCTGATGAAAAACGATGACCCAGGACCTGTTGAACTTTCTCCAGATGGTCAGAAATTGAATTTTTTTAATTTTTAATTTTTTGACTGTAAATGACTATTGCATGTGAATTATCACTTTTGGAACAAAAATAAGTGTGTTTAAAGTCATTTTAATGCCTGAAATTGGTCGAAAAAAAAGCTTCTGAGTAGGAGAAAAAGTCTGTAAAAATGGCAATTTTGGTCACATTGAGGCTTTAAAAAGTAGTTATTCAACATGAGGCACAATCCAAGTGACATTTTGAATCAATTTTTCTACAGTAAAAAAAAACAATTTTCTGATGAAAAACGATGACCCGTGACCTGTCGAACCTTCTCCAGATGGTCAGAAATGGTAATTTTTAATGTTTAATTTTTTGACTGTAAATGACTATTGCATGTGAATTATCACTTTTGGAACAAAAATAAGTGTGTTTAAAGTCATGTTAATGCCTGAAATTGGTCGAAATAGAAGCTTCTGAGTAGGAGAAAAAGTCTGTAAAAATGGCAATTTTGGTCACATTGAGGCTTAAAAAGTAGTTATTCAACATGAGGCACAATCCAAGTGACATTTTGAATCAATTTTTCTACAGTCAAGCAAATCAATTTTCTGATGAAAAACGTTGACCCGGGACCTGTCGAACCTTCTCCAGATGGTCAGAAATGGTAATTTTTTAATTTTAAATTTTTTGACTGTAAATGACTATTGCATGTGAATTATCACTTTTGGAACAAAAATAAGTATGTTTAAAGTTATTTTAATGCCTGAAATTGGTCGAAATAGAAGCTTCTGAGTAGGAGAAAAAGCCTGTAAAAATTGCAATTTTGGTCACATTGAGGCTTTAAAAAGTAGTAATCCAACATGAGGCACAATCCAAGTGACATTTTGAATCAATTTTTCTACAGTAAAAAAAATCAATTTTCTGATGAAAAACGATGACCCGGGACCTGTTGAACTTTCTCCAGATGGTCAGAAATGGTAATTTTTTAATGTTTAATTTTTTGACTGTAAATGACTATTGTGCATGTGAATGATCACTTTTGGAACAAAAATAAGTGTGTTTAAAGTCATTTTAATGCCTGAAATTGGTCGAAATAGAAGCTTCTGAGTAGGAGAAAAAGTCTGTAAAAATGGCAATTTTGGTCACATTGAGGCTTAAAAAGTAGTTATTCAACATGAGGCACAATCCAAGTGACATTTTGAATCAATTTTTCTACAGTCAAGCAAATCAATTTTCTGATGAAAAACGTTGACCCGGGACCTGTCGAACCTTCTCCAGATGGTCAGAAATGGTAATTTTTTAATTTTTAATTTTTTGACTGTAAATGACTATTGCATGTGAATTATCACTTTTGGAACAAAAATAAGTATGTTTAAAGTTATTTTAATGCCTGAAATTGGTCGAAATAGAAGCTTCTGAGTAGGAGAAAAAGCCTGTAAAAATTGCAATTTTGGTCACATTGAGGCTTTAAAAAGTAGTAATCCAACATGAGGCACAATCCAAGTGACATTTTGAATCAATTTTTCTACAGTCAAAAAAATCAATTTTCTGATGAAAAACGATGACCCGGGACCTGTTGAACTTTCTCCAGATGGTCAGAAATGGTAATTTTTTAATGTTTAATTTTTTGACTGTAAATGACTATTGTGCATGTGAATGATCACTTTTGGAACAAAAATAAGTGTGTTTAAAGTCATTTTAATGCCTGAAATTGGTCGAAATAGAAGCTTCTGAGTAGGAGAAAAAGTCTGTAAAAATGGCAATTTTGGTCACATTGAGGCTTTAAAAATTAGTTATTCAACATGAGGCACAATCCAAGTGACATTTTGAATCAATTTTTCTACAGTCAAAAAAACCAATTTTCTGATGAAAAACGATGACCCGGGACCTGTTGAAC
The DNA here is from genome assembly GCF_964204655.1 of Triturus cristatus. Lineage (NCBI taxonomy): Eukaryota > Metazoa > Chordata > Amphibia > Caudata > Salamandridae > Triturus > Triturus cristatus. The sequence goes on along the minus strand of NC_140594.1, from coordinate 897,968,984 downwards.
TTTCTACAGATGGTCAGAAATGGAATTTTTTTAATTTTTAATTTTTTGACTGTAAATGACTATTGCATGTGAATTATAACTGTTGGAACAAAAATAAGTGTGTTTAAAGTCATTTTAATGCCTGAAATTGGTCGAAATAGAAGCTTCTGAGTAGGAGAAAAAGTCTGTAAAAATGGCAATTTTGGTCACATTGAGGCTTTAAAAAGTAGTTATTCAACATGAGGCACAATCCAAGTGACATTTTGAATCAATTTTTCTACAGTAAAAAAAAACAATTTTCTGATGAAAAACGATGACCCGTGACCTGTCGAACCTTCTCCAGATGGTCAGAAATGGTAATTTTTAATGTTTAATTTTTTGGCTGTAAATGACTATTGCATGTGAATTATCACTTTTGGAACAAAAATAAGTGTGTTTAAAGTCATTTTAATGCCTGAAATCGGTCGAAATAGAAGCTTCTGAGTAGGAGAAAAAGTCTGGAAAAATGGAAATTTTGGTCACATTGAGGCTTTAAAAAGTAGTTATTCAACATGAGGCACAATCCAAGTGACATTATGAATCAATTTTTCTACAGTCAAAAAAATCAATTTTCTGATGAAAAACGATGACCCGTGACCTGTCGAACCTTCTCCAGAAATGTCAGAAATGGTAATTTTTTAATGTTTAATTTTTAGACTGTAAATGACTATTGCATGTGAATTATCACTTTTGGAGCAAAAATAAGTGTGTTTAGAGTCATTTAATGGCTGAAATTGGTCGTAATGAAAGCTTCTGAGTAGGAGAAAAAGTCTGAAAAATGGCAATTCTGGTCACATTGAGGCTTTAAAAAGTAGATATTCAACATGAGGCACAATCCAAATGACATTTTGAGTCAATTTTTCTACAGTCAAAAAAATCAATTTTCTGATGAAAAACGATGACCCAGGACCTGTTGAACTTTCTCCAGATGGTCAGAAATTGAATTTTTTTAATTTTTAATTTTTTGACTGTAAATGACTATTGCATGTGAATTATCACTTTTGGAACAAAAATAAGTGTGTTTAAAGTCATTTTAATGCCTGAAATTGGTCGAAATAGAAGCTTCTGAGTAGGAGAAAAAGTCTGTAAAAATGGCAATTTTGGTCACATTGAGGCTTTAAAAAGTAGTTATTCAACATGAGGCACAATCCAAGTGACATTTTGAATCAATTTTTCTACAGTCAAGAAAATCAATTTTCTGATGAAAAACGATGACCCGTGACCTGTCGAACCTTCTCCAGATGGTCAGAAATGGTAATTTTTTAATGTATATTTTTTTGACTGTAAATGACTATTGTATGTGAATTATCACTTTTGGAACAAAAATAAGTGTGTTTAGAGTCATTTTAATGCCTGAAATTGGTCGAAATAGAAGCTTCTGAGTAGGCGAAAAAGTCTGTAAAAATGGCAATTTTGGTCACATTGAGGCTTTAAAAAGTAGTTATTGAACATGAGGCACAATCCAAGTGACATTTTGAATCAATTTTTCTACAGTCAAAAAAACCAATTTTCTGATGAAAAACGATCGGGACCTGTTGAACCTTCTCCAGATGGTCAGAAAAGGTAATTTTTTAATTTTTAATTTTTTGACTGTAAATGACTATTGCATGTGAATTATAACTGTTGGAACAAAAATAAGTGTGTTTAAAGTCATTTTAATGCCTGAAATTGGTCAAAAAAGAAGCTTCTGAGTAGGAGAAAAAGTCTGTAAAAATGGCAATTTTGGTCACATTGAGGCTTTAAAAAGTAGTTATTCAACATGAGGCACAATCCAAGTGACATTTTGAATCAATTTTTCTACAGTAAAAAAAACAATTTTCTGATGAAAAACGATGACCCGTGACCTGTCGAACCTTCTCCAGATGGTCAGAAATGGTAATTTTTAATGTTTAATTTTTTGGCTGTAAATGACTATTGCATGTGAATTATCACTTTTGGAACAAAAATAAGTGTGTTTAAAGTCATTTTAATGCCTGAAATCGGTCGAAATAGAAGCTTCTGAGTAGGAGAAAAAGTCTGGAAAAATGGAAATTTTGGTCACATTGAGGCTTTAAAAAGTAGTTATTCAACATGAGGCACAATCCAAGTGACATTATGAATCAATTTTTCTACAGTCAAAAAAATCAATTTTCTGATGAAAAACGATGACCCGTGACCTGTCGAACCTTCTCCAGAAATGTCAGAAATGGTAATTTTTTAATGTTTAATTTTTAGACTGTAAATGACTATTGCATGTGAATTATCACTTTTGGAGCAAAAATAAGTGTGTTTAGAGTCATTTAATGGCTGAAATTGGTCGTAATGAAAGCTTCTGAGTAGGAGAAAAAGTCTGAAAAATGGCAATTCTGGTCACATTGAGGCTTTAAAAAGTAGATATTCAACATGAGGCACAATCCAAATGACATTTTGAGTCAATTTTTCTACAGTCAAAAAAATCAATTTTCTGATGAAAAACGATGACCCAGGACCTGTTGAACTTTCTCCAGATGGTCAGAAATTGAATTTTTTTAATTTTTAATTTTTTGACTGTAAATGACTATTGCATGTGAATTATCACTTTTGGAACAAAAATAAGTGTGTTTAAAGTCATTTTAATGCCTGAAATTGGTCGAAAAAAAAGCTTCTGAGTAGGAGAAAAAGTCTGTAAAAATGGCATTTTTGGTCACATTGAGGCTTTAAAAAGTAGTTATTCAACATGAGGCACAATCCAAGTGACATTTTGAATCAATTTTTCTACAGTAAAAAAAAACAATTTTCTGATGAAAAACGATGACCCGTGACCTGTCGAACCTTCTCCAGATGGTCAGAAATGGTAATTTTTAATGTTTAATTTTTTGACTGTAAATGACTATTGCATGTGAATTATCACTTTTGGAACAAAAATAAGTGTGTTTAAAGTCATGTTAATGCCTGAAATTGGTCGAAATAGAAGCTTCTGAGTAGGAGAAAAAGTCTGTAAAAATGGCAATTTTGGTCACATTGAGGCTTAAAAAGTAGTTATTCAACATGAGGCACAATCCAAGTGACATTTTGAATCAATTTTTCTACAGTCAAGCAAATCAATTTTCTGATGAAAAACGTTGACCCGGGACCTGTCGAACCTTCTCCAGATGGTCAGAAATGGTAATTTTTTAATTTTAAATTTTTTGACTGTAAATGACTATTGCATGTGAATTATCACTTTTGGAACAAAAATAAGTATGTTTAAAGTTATTTTAATGCCTGAAATTGGTCGAAATAGAAGCTTCTGAGTAGGAGAAAAAGCCTGTAAAAATTGCAATTTTGGTCACATTGAGGCTTTAAAAAGTAGTAATCCAACATGAGGCACAATCCAAGTGACATTTTGAATCAATTTTTCTACAGTCAAAAAAATCAATTTTCTGATGAAAAACGATGACCCGGGACCTGTTGAACTTTCTCCAGATGGTCAGAAATGGTAATTTTTTAATGTTTAATTTTTTGACTGTAAATGACTATTGTGCATGTGAATGATCACTTTTGGAACAAAAATAAGTGTGTTTAAAGTCATTTTAATGCCTGAAATTGGTCGAAATAGAAGCTTCTGAGTAGGAGAAAAAGTCTGTAAAAATGGCAATTTTGGTCACATTGAGGCTTAAAAAGTAGTTATTCAACATGAGGCACAATCCAAGTGACATTTTGAATCAATTTTTCTACAGTCAAGCAAATCAATTTTCTGATGAAAAACGTTGACCCGGGACCTGTCGAACCTTCTCCAGATGGTCAGAAATGGTAATTTTTTAATTTTTAATTTTTTGACTGTAAATGACTATTGCATGTGAATTATCACTTTTGGAACAAAAATAAGTATGTTTAAAGTTATTTTAATGCCTGAAATTGGTCGAAATAGAAGCTTCTGAGTAGGAGAAAAAGCCTGTAAAAATTGCAATTTTGGTCACATTGAGGCTTTAAAAAGTAGTAATCCAACATGAGGCACAATCCAAGTGACATTTTGAATCAATTTTTCTACAGTCAAAAAAATCAATTTTCTGATGAAAAACGATGACCCGGGACCTGTTGAACTTTCTCCAGATGGTCAGAAATGGTAATTTTTTAATGTTTAATTTTTTGACTGTAAATGACTATTGTGCATGTGAATGATCACTTTTGGAACAAAAATAAGTGTGTTTAAAGTCATTTTAATGCCTGAAATTGGTCGAAATAGAAGCTTCTGAGTAGGAGAAAAAGTCTGTAAAAATGGCAATTTTGGTCACATTGAGGCTTTAAAAAGTAGTTATTCAACATGAGGCACAATCCAAGTGACATTTTGAATCAATTTTTCTACAGTCAAAAAAACCAATTTTCTGATGAAAAACGATGACCCGGGACCTGTTGAACTTTCTACAGATGGTCAGAAATGGAATTTTTTTAATTTTTAATTTTTTGACTGTAAATGACTATTGCATGTGAATTATAACTGTTGGAACAAAAATAAGTGTGTTTAAAGTCATTTTAATGCCTGAAATTGGTCGAAATAGAAGCTTCTGAGTAGGAGAAAAAGTCTGTAAAAATGGCAATTTTGGTCACATTGAGGCTTTAAAAAGTAGTTATTCAACATGAGGCACAATCCAAGTGACATTATGAATCAATTTTTCTACAGTCAAAAAAATCAATTTTCTGATGAAAAACGATGACCCGTGACCTGTCGAACCTTCTCCAGAAATGTCAGAAATGGTAATTTTTTAATGTTTAATTTTTAGACTGTAAATGACTATTGCATGTGAATTATCACTTTTGGAACAAAAATAAGTGTGTTTAGAGTCATTTAATGGCTGAAATTGGTCGTAATGAAAGCTTCTGAGTAGGAGAAAAAGTCTGAAAAATGGCAATTCTGGTCACATTGAGGCTTTAAAAAGTAGATATTCAACATGAGGCACAATCCAAATGACATTTTGAGTCAATTTTTCTACAGTCAAAAAAATCAATTTTCTGATGAAAAACGATGACCCAGGACCTGTTGAACTTTCTCCAGATGGTCAGAAATTGAATTTTTTTAATTTTTAATTTTTTGAATGTAAATGACTATTGCATGTGAATTATCACTTTTGGAACAAGAATAAGTGTGTTTAAAGTCATTTTAATGCCTGAAATTGGTCGAAAAAAAAGCTTCTGAGTAGGAGAAAAAGTCTGTAAAAATGGCAATTTTGGTCACATTGAGGCTTAAAAAGTAGATATTCAACATGAGGCACAATCCAAGTGACATTTTGAATCAATTTTTCTACAGTCAAAAAAATCTATTTTCTGATGAAAAACGATGACCCGGGACCTGTTGAACCTTCTCCAGATGGTCAGAAAAGGTAATTTTTTAATTTTTAATTTTTTGACTGTAAATGACTATTGCATGTGAATTATAACTGTTGGAACAAAAATAAGTGTGTTTAAAGTCATTTTAATGCCTGAAATTGGTCAAAAAAGAAGCTTCTGAGTAGGAGAAAAAGTCTGTAAAAATGGCAATTTTGGTCACATTGAGGCTTTAAAAAGTAGTTATTCAACATGAGGCACAATCCAAGTGACATTTTGAATCAATTTTTCTACAGTAAAAAAAACAATTTTCTGATGAAAAACGATGACCCGTGACCTGTCGAACCTTCTCCAGATGGTCAGAAATGGTAATTTTTAATGTTTAATTTTTTGGCTGTAAATGACTATTGCATGTGAATTATCACTTTTGGAACAAAAATAAGTGTGTTTAAAGTCATTTTAATGCCTGAAATCGGTCGAAATAGAAGCTTCTGAGTAGGAGAAAAAGTCTGGAAAAATGGAAATTTTGGTCACATTGAGGCTTTAAAAAGTAGTTATTCAACATGAGGCACAATCCAAGTGACATTATGAATCAATTTTTCTACAGTCAAAAAAATCAATTTTCTGATGAAAAACGATGACCCGTGACCTGTCGAACCTTCTCCAGAAATGTCAGAAATGGTAATTTTTTAATGTTTAATTTTTAGACTGTAAATGACTATTGCATGTGAATTATCACTTTTGGAGCAAAAATAAGTGTGTTTAGAGTCATTTAATGGCTGAAATTGGTCGTAATGAAAGCTTCTGAGTAGGAGAAAAAGTCTGAAAAATGGCAATTCTGGTCACATTGAGGCTTTAAAAAGTAGATATTCAACATGAGGCACAATCCAAATGACATTTTGAGTCAATTTTTCTACAGTCAAAAAAATCAATTTTCTGATGAAAAACGATGACCCAGGACCTGTTGAACTTTCTCCAGATGGTCAGAAATTGAATTTTTTTAATTTTTAATTTTTTGACTGTAAATGACTATTGCATGTGAATTATCACTTTTGGAACAAAAATAAGTGTGTTTAAAGTCATTTTAATGCCTGAAATTGGTCGAAAAAAAAGCTTCTGAGTAGGAGAAAAAGTCTGTAAAAATGGCAATTTTGGTCACATTGAGGCTTTAAAAAGTAGTTATTCAACATGAGGCACAATCCAAGTGACATTTTGAATCAATTTTTCTACAGTAAAAAAAAACAATTTTCTGATGAAAAACGATGACCCGTGACCTGTCGAACCTTCTCCAGATGGTCAGAAATGGTAATTTTTAATGTTTAATTTTTTGACTGTAAATGACTATTGCATGTGAATTATCACTTTTGGAACAAAAATAAGTGTGTTTAAAGTCATGTTAATGCCTGAAATTGGTCGAAATAGAAGCTTCTGAGTAGGAGAAAAAGTCTGTAAAAATGGCAATTTTGGTCACATTGAGGCTTAAAAAGTAGTTATTCAACATGAGGCACAATCCAAGTGACATTTTGAATCAATTTTTCTACAGTCAAGCAAATCAATTTTCTGATGAAAAACGTTGACCCGGGACCTGTCGAACCTTCTCCAGATGGTCAGAAATGGTAATTTTTTAATTTTAAATTTTTTGACTGTAAATGACTATTGCATGTGAATTATCACTTTTGGAACAAAAATAAGTATGTTTAAAGTTATTTTAATGCCTGAAATTGGTCGAAATAGAAGCTTCTGAGTAGGAGAAAAAGCCTGTAAAAATTGCAATTTTGGTCACATTGAGGCTTTAAAAAGTAGTAATCCAACATGAGGCACAATCCAAGTGACATTTTGAATCAATTTTTCTACAGTCAAAAAAATCAATTTTCTGATGAAAAACGATGACCCGGGACCTGTTGAACTTTCTCCAGATGGTCAGAAATGGTAATTTTTTAATGTTTAATTTTTTGACTGTAAATGACTATTGTGCATGTGAATGATCACTTTTGGAACAAAAATAAGTGTGTTTAAAGTCATTTTAATGCCTGAAATTGGTCGAAATAGAAGCTTCTGAGTAGGAGAAAAAGTCTGTAAAAATGGCAATTTTGGTCACATTGAGGCTTAAAAAGTAGTTATTCAACATGAGGCACAATCCAAGTGACATTTTGAATCAATTTTTCTACAGTCAAGCAAATCAATTTTCTGATGAAAAACGTTGACCCGGGACCTGTCGAACCTTCTCCAGATGGTCAGAAATGGTAATTTTTTAATTTTTAATTTTTTGACTGTAAATGACTATTGCATGTGAATTATCACTTTTGGAACAAAAATAAGTATGTTTAAAGTTATTTTAATGCCTGAAATTGGTCGAAATAGAAGCTTCTGAGTAGGAGAAAAAGCCTGTAAAAATTGCAATTTTGGTCACATTGAGGCTTTAAAAAGTAGTAATCCAACATGAGGCACAATCCAAGTGACATTTTGAATCAATTTTTCTACAGTCAAAAAAATCAATTTTCTGATGAAAAACGATGACCCGGGACCTGTTGAACTTTCTCCAGATGGTCAGAAATGGTAATTTTTTAATGTTTAATTTTTTGACTGTAAATGACTATTGTGCATGTGAATGATCACTTTTGGAACAAAAATAAGTGTGTTTAAAGTCATTTTAATGCCTGAAATTGGTCGAAATAGAAGCTTCTGAGTAGGAGAAAAAGTCTGTAAAAATGGCAATTTTGGTCACATTGAGGCTTTAAAAAGTAGTTATTCAACATGAGGCACAATCCAAGTGACATTTTGAATCAATTTTTCTACAGTCAAAAAAACCAATTTTCTGATGAAAAACGATGACCCGGGACCTGTTGAACTTTCTACAGATGGTCAGAAATGGAATTTTTTTAATTTTTAATTTTTTGACTGTAAATGACTATTGCATGTGAATTATAACTGTTGGAACAAAAATAAGTGTGTTTACAGTCATTTTAATGCCTGAAATTGGTCGAAATAGAAGCTTCTGAGTAGGAGAAAAAGTCTGTAAAAATGGCAATTTTGGTCACATTGAGGCTTTAAAAAGTAGTTATTCAACATGAGGCACAATCCAAGTGACATTATGAATCAATTTTTCTACAGTCAAAAAAATCAATTTTCTGATGAAAAACGATGACCCGTGACCTGTCGAACCTTCTCCAGAAATGTCAGAAATGGTAATTTTTTAATGTTTAATTTTTAGACTGTAAATGACTATTGCATGTGAATTATCACTTTTGGAACAAAAATAAGTGTGTTTAGAGTCATTTAATGGCTGAAATTGGTCGTAATGAAAGCTTCTGAGTAGGAGAAAAAGTCTGAAAAATGGCAATTCTGGTCACATTGAGGCTTTAAAAAGTAGATATTCAACATGAGGCACAATCCAAATGACATTTTGAGTCAATTTTTCTACAGTCAAAAAAATCAATTTTCTGATGAAAAACGATGACCCAGGACCTGTTGAACTTTCTCCAGATGGTCAGAAATTGAATTTTTTTAATTTTTAATTTTTTGAATGTAAATGACTATTGCATGTGAATTATCACTTTTGGAACAAAAATAAGTGTGTTTAAAGTCATTTTAATGCCTGAAATTGGTCGAAAAAAAAGCTTCTGAGTAGGAGAAAAAGTCTGTAAAAATGGCAATTTTGGTCACATTGAGGCTTAAAAAGTAGATATTCAACATGAGGCACAATCCAAGTGACATTTTGAATCAATTTTTCTACAGTCAAAAAAATCTATTTTCTGATGAAAAACGATGACCCGGGACCTGTTGAACCTTCTCCAGATGGTCAGAAAAGGTAATTTTTTAATTTTTAATTTTTTGACTGTAAATGACTATTGCATGTGAATTATCACTTTTGGAACAAAAATAAGTATGTTTAAAGTTATTTTAATGCCTGAAATTGGTCGAAATAGAAGCTTCTGAGTAGGAGAAAAAGCCTGTAAAAATTGCAATTTTGGTCACATTGAGGCTTTAAAAAGTAGTAATCCAACATGAGGCACAATCCAAGTGACATTTTGAATCAATTTTTCTACAGTCAAAAAAATCAATTTTCTGATGAAAAACGATGACCCGGGACCTGTTGAACTTTCTCCAGATGGTCAGAAATGGTAATTTTTTTAATTTTTAATTTTTTGACTGTAAATGACTATTGTGCATGTGAATGATCACTTTTGGAACAAAAATAAGTGTGTTTAAAGTCATTTTAATGCCTGAAATTGGTCGAAATAGAAGCTTCTGAGTAGGAGAAAAAGTCTGTAAAAATGGCAATTTTGGTCACATTGAGGCTTTAAAAAGTAGTTATTCAACATGAGGCACAATCCAAGTGACATTTTGAAGATGGAGGAAATCTTGGGATCCCATGGACAGGGAGGCCCATAAGTCTGCTCTTCGTGAGTACAAGCAGAAAGTGATTATGGAGAAGCAGAAATACTTCTCCAGCCTTACCAGCTCACTCACTTCCTCTAGGGAGCTCTTTAAAATTGCTGACTCGTTGTGCTCCCTTCAACTTCCAGACCCTGTAGTCAGCTCTCAGCGTCTTTGTGACGATATTGCAGACTTCTTCCATACTAAGATCTTAGATATTCATACCTCTTTGGAAGCACAACGTCTTGCCCTGCCGGAAATTCTTCTATCAGTCCCTTTCAGTCCTCCTTTAGTATCCCCTAGCCTTCTTTCTGCATTTCCTTTAATGTCTTTGGAGGGTCTGAATGGCCTTTTGGATAAGATCAAATCCTCCTCTCCTCTTGATCCACTGCCGCTCAAAAAATTAAAAGAGTGTAGGAACAGCCTTCTCCCTCCCTTACTTGAGGTGATGAATAAGGCAATTGTTCAAGGCATCTTTCCATCAATATGGAAGAAGGCCATTGTGAAGCCGCTCCTAAAGAAGCCTTCACTTGATCCAGGCCTCCTGAAAAATTTCAGACCGATCTCCCTGCTCCCTGCACCCGCAAAAATTTTGGAAGCCCACCTGAATCGCCACTTATCCTCTTTTCTTGAAGTCTCTGAGTATCTTGACATTACCCAGCATGGTTTTCGAAAACACCACAGCACAGAATCCGCTCTCACCTTTGTAGTCGATAGCATCCGACGCAAGGTGGACGCTGGACAAACAACTGTTCTTGTGCTACTGGACCTCACAGCCGCTTTTGACACTCTGTCCCCTGCCATTTTAACATCCCGGCTTAGAGAGGCAGGTGTCACTGGTTCGGCATTGAGTCTCCTCAATTCCTTTCTCCTCGATAGGGACCAAAGAGTAATGCTCGGCAACCACCTCTCCCCTGCAAAGTCTCTGCAATGTGGGGTGCCACAAGGGTCGGCATTAAGTCCCACCCTGTTTAATATCTACGTGGCCCCCCTTGCTAGACTAGTAAAATCGCAGGGGATGGAGGTGGTATCATATGCCGACGACACCCAGATCATGGTTTCGCTGACTCAATCCTCTGTCACAACATCTGCCTTTAGCTTCCGGTCTTGCATGCAACATGTTGCAGACTGGATGGTTGCAAACTCCCTAAAGCTAAATGGCGACAAGACTGAGGTTTTGATTTTCGGGAAGAACCAAGAGATTTGGTCAAGTGAGTGGTGGCCTTCCTCTCTGGGTATCTGCCCGACTCCATCTCAATCTGCCAGAAATCTGGGTGTAATGTTCGACACCTCACTCTCAATGTCCCTACAGGTGAATCGGACTGTCTCGACCTGCTGGGGCGTGATCAGGACGCTCAATAGAATTCGCAGCTATCTGTCACTTCAAGCTCGCAAGCAGATTGCAGTCGCCCTTGTTGGCTCCAGGTTGGATTATTGCAACTCTCTTTACATGGAAGCCAACAAGGGCCTTATACATCGACTGCAAATCGTGCAGAATGCTGCTGCACGTTTTGTCCTGGATCTCTCCAGGTCTTCTTCTGCTACTGCTGCGAGGAGAGACCTTCATTGGTTGCCTATTCAGCACAGAATTAACTTTAAAATTCTGTGTCTGACATACAGAGCAATGGAGGATGAATCTAAAGGCGCCATCAGCTCCTTGCTTACTCGTTACTGCCCTTCAAGAAGTCTGCGTTCTTCAGGGCTGCTTCAACTTGTTGTCCCTCGTTTTAAGCTCGCCAGATGGGGAGCCAGGGCTTTCTCAGTTGTTGCGCCACAACTTTGGAACAGCCTGCCGATAGAGCTGAAGACTCTGCCTTCTTTAGCTCTGTTTAAAAAGGCCCTAAAAACCTGGTGCTTCTCTAGAGCTTACACAGGTTGAGCTGCAGGAGCTTTGTTATGAGCTGGATTTGGAATTAGGCGCCTTGACGCCCATTGGGCTATGTTTGCGCATGACAAGATCCCTTTTATTATTATTATTATTAATCAATTTTTCTACAGTCAAAAAAATCAATTTTCTGATGAAAAACGATGACCCGGGACCTGTCGAACCTTCTCCAGATGGTCAGAAATGGTAATTTTTTAATTTTTAATTTTTTGACTGTAAATGACTATTGCATGTGAATTATCACTTTTGGAACAAAAATAAGTGTGTTTAAAGTCATTTTAATGCCTGAAATTGGTCGAAATAGAAGCTTCTGAGTAGGAGAAAAAGTCTGTAAAAATGGCAATTTTGGTCACATTGAGGCTTTAAAAAGTAGTTATTCAACATGAGGCACAATCCAAGTGACATTTTGAATCAATTTTTCTACAGTCAAGAAAATCAATTTTCTGATGAAAAACGATGACCCGTGACCTGTCGAACCTTCTCCAGATGGTCAGAAATGGTAATTTTTTAATGTATATTTTTTTGACTGTAAATGACTATTGTATGTGAATTATCACTTTTGGAACAAAAATAAGTGTGTTTAGAGTCATTTTAATGCCTGAAATTGGTCGAAATAGAAGCTTCTGAGTAGGCGAAAAAGTCTGTAAAAATGGCAATTTTGGTCACATTGAGGCTTTAAAAAGTAGTTATTCAACATGAGGCACAATCCAAGTGACATTTTGAATCAATTTTTCTACAGTCAAAAAAATCAATTTTCTGATGAAAAACGATGACCCGGGACCTGTTGAACTTTCTACAGATGGTCAGAAATGGAATTTTTTTAATTTTTAATTTTTTGACTGTAAATGACTATTGCATGTGAATTATAACTGTTGGAACAAAAATAAGTGTGTTTAAAGTCATTTTAATGCCTGAAATTGGTCAAAAAAGAAGCTTCTGAGTAGGAGAAAAAGTCTGTAAAAATGGCAATTTTGGTCACATTGAGGCTTTAAAAAGTAGTTATTCAACATGAGGCACAATCCAAGTGACATTTTGAATCAATTTTTCTACAGTAAAAAAAACAATTTTCTGATGAAAAACGATGACCCGGGACCTGTTGAACCTTCTCCAGATGGTCAGAAATGGTAATTTTTTAATTTTTAATTTTTTGATTGTAAATGACTATTGCATGTGAATCATCACTTTTGGGAAAAAAATAAGTGTGTTTCGGGTCATTTTAAGGCCTGAAATTGGTCGAAATAGAAGCTTCTGAGTAGGAGAAAAAGTCTGTAAAAATGGCAATTTTGGTCACATTGAGGCTTTAAAAGGTAGTTATTCAACATGAGGCACAATCCAAGTGACATTTTGAATCAATTTTTCTACAGTCAAAAAAATCAATTTTCTGATGAAAAACGATGACCCGGGACCTGTTGAACATTCTCCAGATGGTCAGAAATGGTAATTTTTTAATGTTTAATTTTTTGACTGTAAATGACTATTGTGCATGTGAATTATCACTTTTGGAACAAAAATAAGTGTGTTTAAAGTCATTTTAATGCCTGAAATTGGTCGAAATAGAAGCTTCTGAGTAGGAGAAAAAGTCTGGAAAAATGGAAATTTTGGTCACATTGAGGCTTTAAAAAGTAGTTATTCAACATGAGGCACAATCCAAGTGACATTATGAATCAATTTTTCTACAGTCAAAAAAATCAATTTTCTGATGAAAAACGATGACCCGTGACCTGTCGAACCTTCTCCAGAAATGTCAGAAATGGTAATTTTTTAATGTTTAATTTTTAGACTGTAAATGACTATTGCATGTGAATTATCACTTTTGGAGCAAAAATAAGTGTGTTTAGAGTCATTTAATGGCTGAAATTGGTCGTAATGAAAGCTTCTGAGTAGGAGAAAAAGTCTGAAAAATGGCAATTCTGGTCACATTGAGGCTTTAAAAAGTAGATATTCAACATGAGGCACAATCCAAATGACATTTTGAGTCAATTTTTCTACAGTCAAAAAAATCAATTTTCTGATGAAAAACGATGACCCAGGACCTGTTGAACTTTCTCCAGATGGTCAGAAATTGAATTTTTTTAATTTTTAATTTTTTGACTGTAAATGACTATTGCATGTGAATTATCACTTTTGGAACAAAAATAAGTGTGTTTAAAGTCATTTTAATGCCTGAAATTGGTCGAAAAAAAAGCTTCTGAGTAGGAGAAAAAGTCTGTAAAAATGGCAATTTTGGTCACATTGAGGCTTTAAAAAGTAGTTATTCAACATGAGGCACAATCCAAGTGACATTTTGAATCAATTTTTCTACAGTAAAAAAAAACAATTTTCTGATGAAAAACGATGACCCGTGACCTGTCGAACCTTCTCCAGATGGTCAGAAATGGTAATTTTTAATGTTTAATTTTTTGACTGTAAATGACTATTGCATGTGAATTATCACTTTTGGAACAAAAATAAGTGTGTTTAAAGTCATGTTAATGCCTGAAATTGGTCGAAATAGAAGCTTCTGAGTAGGAGAAAAAGTCTGTAAAAATGGCAATTTTGGTCACATTGAGGCTTAAAAAGTAGTTATTCAACATGAGGCACAATCCAAGTGACATTTTGAATCAATTTTTCTACAGTCAAGCAAATCAATTTTCTGATGAAAAACGTTGACCCGGGACCTGTCGAACCTTCTCCAGATGGTCAGAAATGGTAATTTTTTAATTTTAAATTTTTTGACTGTAAATGACTATTGCATGTGAATTATCACTTTTGGAACAAAAATAAGTATGTTTAAAGTTATTTTAATGCCTGAAATTGGTCGAAATAGAAGCTTCTGAGTAGGAGAAAAAGCCTGTAAAAATTGCAATTTTGGTCACATTGAGGCTTTAAAAAGTAGTAATCCAACATGAGGCACAATCCAAGTGACATTTTGAATCAATTTTTCTACAGTCAAAAAAATCAATTTTCTGATGAAAAACGATGACCCGGGACCTGTTGAACTTTCTCCAGATGGTCAGAAATGGTAATTTTTTAATGTTTAATTTTTTGACTGTAAATGACTATTGTGCATGTGAATGATCACTTTTGGAACAAAAATAAGTGTGTTTAAAGTCATTTTAATGCCTGAAATTGGTCGAAATAGAAGCTTCTGAGTAGGAGAAAAAGTCTGTAAAAATGGCAATTTTGGTCACATTGAGGCTTAAAAAGTAGTTATTCAACATGAGGCACAATCCAAGTGACATTTTGAATCAATTTTTCTACAGTCAAGCAAATCAATTTTCTGATGAAAAACGTTGACCCGGGACCTGTCGAACCTTCTCCAGATGGTCAGAAATGGTAATTTTTTAATTTTTAATTTTTTGACTGTAAATGACTATTGCATGTGAATTATCACTTTTGGAACAAAAATAAGTATGTTTAAAGTTATTTTAATGCCTGAAATTGGTCGAAATAGAAGCTTCTGAGTAGGAGAAAAAGCCTGTAAAAATTGCAATTTTGGTCACATTGAGGCTTTAAAAAGTAGTAATCCAACATGAGGCACAATCCAAGTGACATTTTGAATCAATTTTTCTACAGTCAAAAAAATCAATTTTCTGATGAAAAACGATGACCCGGGACCTGTTGAACTTTCTCCAGATGGTCAGAAATGGTAATTTTTTAATGTTTAATTTTTTGACTGTAAATGACTATTGTGCATGTGAATGATCACTTTTGGAACAAAAATAAGTGTGTTTAAAGTCATTTTAATGCCTGAAATTGGTCGAAATAGAAGCTTCTGAGTAGGAGAAAAAGTCTGTAAAAATGGCAATTTTGGTCACATTGAGGCTTTAAAAAGTAGTTATTCAACATGAGGCACAATCCAAGTGACATTTTGAATCAATTTTTCTACAGTCAAAAAAACCAATTTTCTGATGAAAAACGATGACCCGGGACCTGTTGAACTTTCTACAGATGGTCAGAAATGGAATTTTTTTAATTTTTAATTTTTTGACTGTAAATGACTATTGCATGTGAATTATAACTGTTGGAACAAAAATAAGTGTGTTTAAAGTCATTTTAATGCCTGAAATTGGTCGAAATAGAAGCTTCTGAGTAGGAGAAAAAGTCTGTAAAAATGGCAATTTTGGTCACATTGAGGCTTTAAAAAGTAGTTATTCAACATGAGGCACAATCCAAGTGACATTATGAATCAATTTTTCTACAGTCAAAAAAATCAATTTTCTGATGAAAAACGATGACCCGTGACCTGTCGAACCTTCTCCAGAAATGTCAGAAATGGTAATTTTTTAATGTTTAATTTTTAGACTGTAAATGACTATTGCATGTGAATTATCACTTTTGGAACAAAAATAAGTGTGTTTAGAGTCATTTAATGGCTGAAATTGGTCGTAATGAAAGCTTCTGAGTAGGAGAAAAAGTCTGAAAAATGGCAATTCTGGTCACATTGAGGCTTTAAAAAGTAGATATTCAACATGAGGCACAATCCAAATGACATTTTGAGTCAATTTTTCTACAGTCAAAAAAATCAATTTTCTGATGAAAAACGATGACCCAGGACCTGTTGAACTTTCTCCAGATGGTCAGAAATTGAATTTTTTTAATTTTTAATTTTTTGAATGTAAATGACTATTGCATGTGAATTATCACTTTTGGAACAAAAATAAGTGTGTTTAAAGTCATTTTAATGCCTGAAATTGGTCGAAAAAAAAGCTTCTGAGTAGGAGAAAAAGTCTGTAAAAATGGCAATTTTGGTCACATTGAGGCTTAAAAAGTAGATATTCAACATGAGGCACAATCCAAGTGACATTTTGAATCAATTTTTCTACAGTCAAAAAAATCTATTTTCTGATGAAAAACGATGACCCGGGACCTGTTGAACCTTCTCCAGATGGTCAGAAAAGGTAATTTTTTAATTTTTAATTTTTTGACTGTAAATGACTATTGCATGTGAATTATCACTTTTGGAACAAAAATAAGTATGTTTAAAGTTATTTTAATGCCTGAAATTGGTCGAAATAGAAGCTTCTGAGTAGGAGAAAAAGCCTGTAAAAATTGCAATTTTGGTCACATTGAGGCTTTAAAAAGTAGTAATCCAACATGAGGCACAATCCAAGTGACATTTTGAATCAATTTTTCTACAGTCAAAAAAATCAATTTTCTGATGAAAAACGATGACCCGGGACCTGTTGAACTTTCTCCAGATGGTCAGAAATGGTAATTTTTTAATGTATATTTTTTTTACTGTAAATGACTATTGTATGTGAATTATCACTTTTGGAACAAAAATAAGTGTGTTTAGAGTCATTTTAATGCCTGAAATTGGTCGAAATAGAAGCTTCTGAGTAGGCGAAAAAGTCTGTAAAAATGGCAATTTTGATCACATTGAGGCTTTAAAAAGTAGTTATTGAACATGAGGCACAATCCAAGTGACATTTTGAATCAATTTTTCTACAGTCAAAAAAACCAATTTTCTGATGAAAAACGATGACCCGGGACCTGTTGAACTTTCTACAGATGGTCAGAAATGGAATTTTTTTAATTTTTAATTTTTTGACTGTAAATGACTATTGCATGTGAATTATAACTGTTGGAACAAAAATAAGTGTGTTTAAAGTCATTTTAATGCCTGAAATTGGTCAAAAAAGAAGCTTCTGAGTAGGAGAAAAAGTCTGTAAAAATGGCAATTTTGGTCACATTGAGGCTTTAAAAAGTAGTTATTCAACATGAGGCACAATCCAAGTGACATTTTGAATCAATTTTTCTACAGTAAAAAAAACAATTTTCTGATGAAAAACGATGACCCGGGACCTGTTGAACCTTCTCCAGATGGTCAGAAATGGTAATTTTTTAATTTTTAATTTTTTGATTGTAAATGACTATTGCATGTGAATCATCACTTTTGGGAAAAAAATAAGTGTGTTTCGGGTCATTTTAAGGCCTGAAATTGGTCGAAATAGAAGCTTCTGAGTAGGAGAAAAAGTCTGTAAAAATGGCAATTTTGGTCACATTGAGGCTTTAAAAGGTAGTTATTCAACATGAGGCACAATCCAAGTGACATTTTGAATCAATTTTTCTACAGTCAAAAAAATCAATTTTCTGATGAAAAACGATGACCCGGGACCTGTTGAACTTTCTACAGATGGTCAGAAATGGAATTTTTTTAATTTTAAATTTTTTGACTGTAAATGACTATTGCATGTGAATTATAACTGTTGGAACAAAAATAAGTGTGTTTAAAGTCATTTTAATGCCTGAAATTGGTCGAAATAGAAGCTTCTGAGTAGGAGAAAAAGTCTGTAAAAATGGCAATTTTGGTCACATTGAGGCTTTAAAAAGTAGTTATTCAACATGAGGCACAATCCAAGTGACATTATGAATCAATTTTTCTACAGTCAAAAAAATCAATTTTCTGATGAAAAACGATGACCCGTGACCTGTCGAACCTTCTCCAGAAATGTCAGAAATGGTAATTTTTTAATGTTTAATTTTTAGACTGTAAATGACTATTGCATGTGAATTATCACTTTTGGAACAAAAATAAGTGTGTTTAGAGTCATTTAATGGCTGAAATTGGTCGTAATGAAAGCTTCTGAGTAGGAGAAAAAGTCTGAAAAATGGCAATTCTGGTCACATTGAGGCTTTAAAAAGTAGATATTCAACATGAGGCACAATCCAAATGACATTTTGAGTCAATTTTTCTACAGTCAAAAAAATCAATTTTCTGATGAAAAACGATGACCCAGGACCTGTTGAACTTTCTCCAGATGGTCAGAAATTGAATTTTTTTAATTTTTAATTTTTTGAATGTAAATGACTATTGCATGTGAATTATCACTTTTGGAACAAGAATAAGTGTGTTTAAAGTCATTTTAATGCCTGAAATTGGTCGAAAAAAAAGCTTCTGAGTAGGAGAAAAAGTCTGTAAAAATGGCAATTTTGGTCACATTGAGGCTTAAAAAGTAGATATTCAACATGAGGCACAATCCAAGTGACATTTTGAATCAATTTTTCTACAGTCAAAAAAATCTATTTTCTGATGAAAAACGATGACCCGGGACCTGTTGAACCTTCTCCAGATGGTCAGAAAAGGTAATTTTTTAATTTTTAATTTTTTGACTGTAAATGACTATTGCATGTGAATTATAACTGTTGGAACAAAAATAAGTGTGTTTAAAGTCATTTTAATGCCTGAAATTGGTCAAAAAAGAAGCTTCTGAGTAGGAGAAAAAGTCTGTAAAAATGGCAATTTTGGTCACATTGAGGCTTTAAAAAGTAGTTATTCAACATGAGGCACAATCCAAGTGACATTTTGAATCAATTTTTCTACAGTAAAAAAAACAATTTTCTGATGAAAAACGATGACCCGTGACCTGTCGAACCTTCTCCAGATGGTCAGAAATGGTAATTTTTAATGTTTAATTTTTTGGCTGTAAATGACTATTGCATGTGAATTATCACTTTTGGAACAAAAATAAGTGTGTTTAAAGTCATTTTAATGCCTGAAATCGGTCGAAATAGAAGCTTCTGAGTAGGAGAAAAAGTCTGGAAAAATGGAAATTTTGGTCACATTGAGGCTTTAAAAAGTAGTTATTCAACATGAGGCACAATCCAAGTGACATTATGAATCAATTTTTCTACAGTCAAAAAAATCAATTTTCTGATGAAAAACGATGACCCGTGACCTGTCGAACCTTCTCCAGAAATGTCAGAAATGGTAATTTTTTAATGTTTAATTTTTAGACTGTAAATGACTATTGCATGTGAATTATCACTTTTGGAGCAAAAATAAGTGTGTTTAGAGTCATTTAATGGCTGAAATTGGTCGTAATGAAAGCTTCTGAGTAGGAGAAAAAGTCTGAAAAATGGCAATTCTGGTCACATTGAGGCTTTAAAAAGTAGATATTCAACATGAGGCACAATCCAAATGACATTTTGAGTCAATTTTTCTACAGTCAAAAAAATCAATTTTCTGATGAAAAACGATGACCCAGGACCTGTTGAACTTTCTCCAGATGGTCAGAAATTGAATTTTTTTAATTTTTAATTTTTTGACTGTAAATGACTATTGCATGTGAATTATCACTTTTGGAACAAAAATAAGTGTGTTTAAAGTCATTTTAATGCCTGAAATTGGTCGAAAAAAAAGCTTCTGAGTAGGAGAAAAAGTCTGTAAAAATGGCAATTTTGGTCACATTGAGGCTTTAAAAAGTAGTTATTCAACATGAGGCACAATCCAAGTGACATTTTGAATCAATTTTTCTACAGTAAAAAAAAACAATTTTCTGATGAAAAACGATGACCCGTGACCTGTCGAACCTTCTCCAGATGGTCAGAAATGGTAATTTTTAATGTTTAATTTTTTGACTGTAAATGACTATTGCATGTGAATTATCACTTTTGGAACAAAAATAAGTGTGTTTAAAGTCATGTTAATGCCTGAAATTGGTCGAAATAGAAGCTTCTGAGTAGGAGAAAAAGTCTGTAAAAATGGCAATTTTGGTCACATTGAGGCTTAAAAAGTAGTTATTCAACATGAGGCACAATCCAAGTGACATTTTGAATCAATTTTTCTACAGTCAAGCAAATCAATTTTCTGATGAAAAACGTTGACCCGGGACCTGTCGAACCTTCTCCAGATGGTCAGAAATGGTAATTTTTTAATTTTAAATTTTTTGACTGTAAATGACTATTGCATGTGAATTATCACTTTTGGAACAAAAATAAGTATGTTTAAAGTTATTTTAATGCCTGAAATTGGTCGAAATAGAAGCTTCTGAGTAGGAGAAAAAGCCTGTAAAAATTGCAATTTTGGTCACATTGAGGCTTTAAAAAGTAGTAATCCAACATGAGGCACAATCCAAGTGACATTTTGAATCAATTTTTCTACAGTCAAAAAAATCAATTTTCTGATGAAAAACGATGACCCGGGACCTGTTGAACTTTCTCCAGATGGTCAGAAATGGTAATTTTTAATGTTTAATTTTTTGACTGTAAATGACTATTGTGCATGTGAATGATCACTTTTGGAACAAAAATAAGTGTGTTTAAAGTCATTTTAATGCCTGAAATTGGTCGAAATAGAAGCTTCTGAGTAGGAGAAAAAGTCTGTAAAAATGGCAATTTTGGTCACATTGAGGCTTAAAAAGTAGTTATTCAACATGAGGCACAATCCAAGTGACATTTTGAATCAATTTTTCTACAGTCAAGCAAATCAATTTTCTGATGAAAAACGTTGACCCGGGACCTGTCGAACCTTCTCCAGATGGTCAGAAATGGTAATTTTTTAATTTTTAATTTTTTGACTGTAAATGACTATTGCATGTGAATTATCACTTTTGGAACAAAAATAAGTATGTTTAAAGTTATTTTAATGCCTGAAATTGGTCGAAATAGAAGCTTCTGAGTAGGAGAAAAAGCCTGTAAAAATTGCAATTTTGGTCACATTGAGGCTTTAAAAAGTAGTAATCCAACATGAGGCACAATCCAAGTGACATTTTGAATCAATTTTTCTACAGTCAAAAAAATCAATTTTCTGATGAAAAACGATGACCCGGGACCTGTTGAACTTTCTCCAGATGGTCAGAAATGGTAATTTTTTAATGTTTAATTTTTTGACTGTAAATGACTATTGTGCATGTGAATGATCACTTTTGGAACAAAAATAAGTGTGTTTAAAGTCATTTTAATGCCTGAAATTGGTCGAAATAGAAGCTTCTGAGTAGGAGAAAAAGTCTGTAAAAATGGCAATTTTGGTCACATTGAGGCTTTAAAAAGTAGTTATTCAACATGAGGCACAATCCAAGTGACATTTTGAATCAATTTTTCTACAGTCAAAAAAACCAATTTTCTGATGAAAAACGATGACCCGGGACCTGTTGAACTTTCTACAGATGGTCAGAAATGGAATTTTTTTAATTTTTAATTTTTTGACTGTAAATGACTATTGCATGTGAATTATAACTGTTGGAACAAAAATAAGTGTGTTTACAGTCATTTTAATGCCTGAAATTGGTCGAAATAGAAGCTTCTGAGTAGGAGAAAAAGTCTGTAAAAATGGCAATTTTGGTCACATTGAGGCTTTAAAAAGTAGTTATTCAACATGAGGCACAATCCAAGTGACATTATGAATCAATTTTTCTACAGTCAAAAAAATCAATTTTCTGATGAAAAACGATGACCCGTGACCTGTCGAACCTTCTCCAGAAATGTCAGAAATGGTAATTTTTTAATGTTTAATTTTTAGACTGTAAATGACTATTGCATGTGAATTATCACTTTTGGAACAAAAATAAGTGTGTTTAGAGTCATTTAATGGCTGAAATTGGTCGTAATGAAAGCTTCTGAGTAGGAGAAAAAGTCTGAAAAATGGCAATTCTGGTCACATTGAGGCTTTAAAAAGTAGATATTCAACATGAGGCACAATCCAAATGACATTTTGAGTCAATTTTTCTACAGTCAAAAAAATCAATTTTCTGATGAAAAACGATGACCCAGGACCTGTTGAACTTTCTCCAGATGGTCAGAAATTGAATTTTTTTAATTTTTAATTTTTTGAATGTAAATGACTATTGCATGTGAATTATCACTTTTGGAACAAAAATAAGTGTGTTTAAAGTCATTTTAATGCCTGAAATTGGTCGAAAAAAAAGCTTCTGAGTAGGAGAAAAAGTCTGTAAAAATGGCAATTTTGGTCACATTGAGGCTTAAAAAGTAGATATTCAACATGAGGCACAATCCAAGTGACATTTTGAATCAATTTTTCTACAGTCAAAAAAATCTATTTTCTGATGAAAAACGATGACCCGGGACCTGTTGAACCTTCTCCAGATGGTCAGAAAAGGTAATTTTTTAATTTTTAATTTTTTGACTGTAAATGACTATTGCATGTGAATTATCACTTTTGGAACAAAAATAAGTATGTTTAAAGTTATTTTAATGCCTGAAATTGGTCGAAATAGAAGCTTCTGAGTAGGAGAAAAAGCCTGTAAAAATTGCAATTTTGGTCACATTGAGGCTTTAAAAAGTAGTAATCCAACATGAGGCACAATCCAAGTGACATTTTGAATCAATTTTTCTACAGTCAAAAAAATCAATTTTCTGATGAAAAACGATGACCCGGGACCTGTTGAACTTTCTCCAGATGGTCAGAAATGGTAATTTTTTTAATTTTTAATTTTTTGACTGTAAATGACTATTGTGCATGTGAATGATCACTTTTGGAACAAAAATAAGTGTGTTTAAAGTCATTTTAATGCCTGAAATTGGTCGAAATAGAAGCTTCTGAGTAGGAGAAAAAGTATGTAAAAATGGCAATTTTGGTCACATTGAGGCTTTAAAAAGTAGTTATTCAACATGAGGCACAATCCAAGTGACATTTTGAAGATGGAGGAAATCTTGGGATCCCATGGACAGGGAGGCCCATAAGTCTGCTCTTCGTGAGTACAAGCAGAAAGTGATTATGGAGAAGCAGAAATACTTCTCCAGCCTTACCAGCTCACTCACTTCCTCTAGGGAGCTCTTTAAAATTGCTGACTCGTTGTGCTCCCTTCAACTTCCAGACCCTGTAGTCAGCTCTCAGCGTCTTTGTGACGATATTGCAGACTTCTTCCATACTAAGATCTTAGATATTCATACCTCTTTGGAAGCACAACGTCTTGCCCTGCCGGAAATTCTTCTATCAGTCCCTTTCAGTCCTCCTTTAGTATCCCCTAGCCTTCTTTCTGCATTTCCTTTAATGTCTTTGGAGGGTCTGAATGGCCTTTTGGATAAGATCAAATCCTCCTCTCCTCTTGATCCACTGCCGCTCAAAAAATTAAAAGAGTGTAGGAACAGCCTTCTCCCTCCCTTACTTGAGGTGATGAATAAGGCAATTGTTCAAGGCATCTTTCCATCAATATGGAAGAAGGCCATTGTGAAGCCGCTCCTAAAGAAGCCTTCACTTGATCCAGGCCTCCTGAAAAATTTCAGACCGATCTCCCTGCTCCCTGCACCCGCAAAAATTTTGGAAGCCCACCTGAATCGCCACTTATCCTCTTTTCTTGAAGTCTCTGAGTATCTTGACATTACCCAGCATGGTTTTCGAAAACACCACAGCACAGAATCCGCTCTCACCTTTGTAGTCGATAGCATCCGACGCAAGGTGGACGCTGGACAAACAACTGTTCTTGTGCTACTGGACCTCACAGCCGCTTTTGACACTCTGTCCCCTGCCATTTTAACATCCCGGCTTAGAGAGGCAGGTGTCACTGGTTCGGCATTGAGTCTCCTCAATTCCTTTCTCCTCGATAGGGAACAAAGAGTAATGCTCGGCAACCACCTCTCCCCTGCAAAGTCTCTGCAATGTGGGGTGCCACAAGGGTCGGCATTAAGTCCCACCCTGTTTAATATCTACGTGGCCCCCCTTGCTAGACTAGTAAAATCGCAGGGGATGGAGGTGGTATCATATGCCGACGACACCCAGATCATGGTTTCGCTGACTCAATCCTCTGTCACAACATCTGCCTTTAGCTTCCGGTCTTGCATGCAACATGTTGCAGACTGGATGGTTGCAAACTCCCTAAAGCTAAATGGCGACAAGACTGAGGTTTTGATTTTCGGGAAGAACCAAGAGATTTGGTCAAGTGAGTGGTGGCCTTCCTCTCTGGGTATCTGCCCGACTCCATCTCAATCTGCCAGAAATCTGGGTGTAATGTTCGACACCTCACTCTCAATGTCCCTACAGGTGAATCGGACTGTCTCGACCTGCTGGGGCGTGATCAGGACGCTCAATAGAATTCGCAGCTATCTGTCACTTCAAGCTCGCAAGCAGATTGCAGTCGCCCTTGTTGGCTCCAGGTTGGATTATTGCAACTCTCTTTACATGGAAGCCAACAAGGGCCTTATACATCGACTGCAAATCGTGCAGAATGCTGCTGCACGTTTTGTCCTGGATCTCTCCAGGTCTTCTTCTGCTACTGCTGCGAGGAGAGACCTTCATTGGTTGCCTATTCAGCACAGAATTAACTTTAAAATTCTGTGTCTGACATACAGAGCAATGGAGGATGAATCTAAAGGCGCCATCAGCTCCTTGCTTACTCGTTACTGCCCTTCAAGAAGTCTGCGTTCTTCAGGGCTGCTTCAACTTGTTGTCCCTCGTTTTAAGCTCGCCAGATGGGGAGCCAGGGCTTTCTCAGTTGTTGCGCCACAACTTTGGAACAG
Organism: Triturus cristatus; assembly: GCF_964204655.1. Taxonomy (NCBI): domain Eukaryota; kingdom Metazoa; phylum Chordata; class Amphibia; order Caudata; family Salamandridae; genus Triturus; species Triturus cristatus. Next base: position 897,944,269 of record NC_140594.1, on the reverse strand, counting down.
CCTGCCGATAGAGCTGAAGACTCTGCCTTCTTTAGCTCTGTTTAAAAAGGCCCTAAAAACCTGGTGCTTCTCTAGAGCTTACACAGGTTGAGCTGCAGGAGCTTTGTTATGAGCTGGATTTGGAATTAGGCGCCTTGACGCCCATTGGGCTATGTTTGCGCATGACAAGATCCCTTTTATTATTATTATTATTAATCAATTTTTCTACAGTCAAAAAAATCAATTTTCTGATGAAAAACGATGACCCGGGACCTGTCGAACCTTCTCCAGATGGTCAGAAATGGTAATTTTTTAATTTTTAATTTTTTGACTGTAAATGACTATTGCATGTGAATTATCACTTTTGGAACAAAAATAAGTGTGTTTAAAGTCATTTTAATGCCTGAAATTGGTCGAAATAGAAGCTTCTGAGTAGGAGAAAAAGTCTGTAAAAATGGCAATTTTGGTCACATTGAGGCTTTAAAAAGTAGTTATTCAACATGAGGCACAATCCAAGTGACATTTTGAATCAATTTTTCTACAGTCAAGAAAATCAATTTTCTGATGAAAAACGATGACCCGTGACCTGTCGAACCTTCTCCAGATGGTCAGAAATGGTAATTTTTTAATGTATATTTTTTTGACTGTAAATGACTATTGTATGTGAATTATCACTTTTGGAACAAAAATAAGTGTGTTTAGAGTCATTTTAATGCCTGAAATTGGTCGAAATAGAAGCTTCTGAGTAGGCGAAAAAGTCTGTAAAAATGGCAATTTTGGTCACATTGAGGCTTTAAAAAGTAGTTATTCAACATGAGGCACAATCCAAGTGACATTTTGAATCAATTTTTCTACAGTCAAAAAAATCAATTTTCTGATGAAAAACGATGACCCGGGACCTGTTGAACTTTCTACAGATGGTCAGAAATGGAATTTTTTTAATTTTTAATTTTTTGACTGTAAATGACTATTGCATGTGAATTATAACTGTTGGAACAAAAATAAGTGTGTTTAAAGTCATTTTAATGCCTGAAATTGGTCAAAAAAGAAGCTTCTGAGTAGGAGAAAAAGTCTGTAAAAATGGCAATTTTGGTCACATTGAGGCTTTAAAAAGTAGTTATTCAACATGAGGCACAATCCAAGTGACATTTTGAATCAATTTTTCTACAGTAAAAAAAACAATTTTCTGATGAAAAACGATGACCCGGGACCTGTTGAACCTTCTCCAGATGGTCAGAAATGGTAATTTTTTAATTTTTAATTTTTTGATTGTAAATGACTATTGCATGTGAATCATCACTTTTGGGAAAAAAATAAGTGTGTTTCGGGTCATTTTAAGGCCTGAAATTGGTCGAAATAGAAGCTTCTGAGTAGGAGAAAAAGTCTGTAAAAATGGCAATTTTGGTCACATTGAGGCTTTAAAAGGTAGTTATTCAACATGAGGCACAATCCAAGTGACATTTTGAATCAATTTTTCTACAGTCAAAAAAATCAATTTTCTGATGAAAAACGATGACCCGGGACCTGTTGAACATTCTCCAGATGGTCAGAAATGGTAATTTTTTAATGTTTAATTTTTTGACTGTAAATGACTATTGTGCATGTGAATTATCACTTTTGGAACAAAAATAAGTGTGTTTAAAGTCATTTTAATGCCTGAAATTGGTCGAAATAGAAGCTTCTGAGTAGGAGAAAAAGTCTGGAAAAATGGAAATTTTGGTCACATTGAGGCTTTAAAAAGTAGTTATTCAACATGAGGCACAATCCAAGTGACATTATGAATCAATTTTTCTACAGTCAAAAAAATCAATTTTCTGATGAAAAACGATGACCCGTGACCTGTCGAACCTTCTCCAGAAATGTCAGAAATGGTAATTTTTTAATGTTTAATTTTTAGACTGTAAATGACTATTGCATGTGAATTATCACTTTTGGAGCAAAAATAAGTGTGTTTAGAGTCATTTAATGGCTGAAATTGGTCGTAATGAAAGCTTCTGAGTAGGAGAAAAAGTCTGAAAAATGGCAATTCTGGTCACATTGAGGCTTTAAAAAGTAGATATTCAACATGAGGCACAATCCAAATGACATTTTGAGTCAATTTTTCTACAGTCAAAAAAATCAATTTTCTGATGAAAAACGATGACCCAGGACCTGTTGAACTTTCTCCAGATGGTCAGAAATTGAATTTTTTTAATTTTTAATTTTTTGACTGTAAATGACTATTGCATGTGAATTATCACTTTTGGAACAAAAATAAGTGTGTTTAAAGTCATTTTAATGCCTGAAATTGGTCAAAAAAAAAGCTTCTGAGTAGGAGAAAAAGTCTGTAAAAATGGCAATTTTGGTCACATTGAGGCTTTAAAAAGTAGTTATTCAACATGAGGCACAATCCAAGTGACATTTTGAATCAATTTTTCTACAGTAAAAAAAAACAATTTTCTGATGAAAAACGATGACCCGTGACCTGTCGAACCTTCTCCAGATGGTCAGAAATGGTAATTTTTAATGTTTAATTTTTTGACTGTAAATGACTATTGCATGTGAATTATCACTTTTGGAACAAAAATAAGTGTGTTTAAAGTCATGTTAATGCCTGAAATTGGTCGAAATAGAAGCTTCTGAGTAGGAGAAAAAGTCTGTAAAAATGGCAATTTTGGTCACATTGAGGCTTAAAAAGTAGTTATTCAACATGAGGCACAATCCAAGTGACATTTTGAATCAATTTTTCTACAGTCAAGCAAATCAATTTTCTGATGAAAAACGTTGACCCGGGACCTGTCGAACCTTCTCCAGATGGTCAGAAATGGTAATTTTTTAATTTTAAATTTTTTGACTGTAAATGACTATTGCATGTGAATTATCACTTTTGGAACAAAAATAAGTATGTTTAAAGTTATTTTAATGCCTGAAATTGGTCGAAATAGAAGCTTCTGAGTAGGAGAAAAAGCCTGTAAAAATTGCAATTTTGGTCACATTGAGGCTTTAAAAAGTAGTAATCCAACATGAGGCACAATCCAAGTGACATTTTGAATCAATTTTTCTACAGTCAAAAAAATCAATTTTCTGATGAAAAACGATGACCCGGGACCTGTTGAACTTTCTCCAGATGGTCAGAAATGGTAATTTTTTAATGTTTAATTTTTTGACTGTAAATGACTATTGTGCATGTGAATGATCACTTTTGGAACAAAAATAAGTGTGTTTAAAGTCATTTTAATGCCTGAAATTGGTCGAAATAGAAGCTTCTGAGTAGGAGAAAAAGTCTGTAAAAATGGCAATTTTGGTCACATTGAGGCTTAAAAAGTAGTTATTCAACATGAGGCACAATCCAAGTGACATTTTGAATCAATTTTTCTACAGTCAAGCAAATCAATTTTCTGATGAAAAACGTTGACCCGGGACCTGTCGAACCTTCTCCAGATGGTCAGAAATGGTAATTTTTTAATTTTTAATTTTTTGACTGTAAATGACTATTGCATGTGAATTATCACTTTTGGAACAAAAATAAGTATGTTTAAAGTTATTTTAATGCCTGAAATTGGTCGAAATAGAAGCTTCTGAGTAGGAGAAAAAGCCTGTAAAAATTGCAATTTTGGTCACATTGAGGCTTTAAAAAGTAGTAATCCAACATGAGGCACAATCCAAGTGACATTTTGAATCAATTTTTCTACAGTCAAAAAAATCAATTTTCTGATGAAAAACGATGACCCGGGACCTGTTGAACTTTCTCCAGATGGTCAGAAATGGTAATTTTTTAATGTTTAATTTTTTGACTGTAAATGACTATTGTGCATGTGAATGATCACTTTTGGAACAAAAATAAGTGTGTTTAAAGTCATTTTAATGCCTGAAATTGGTCGAAATAGAAGCTTCTGAGTAGGAGAAAAAGTCTGTAAAAATGGCAATTTTGGTCACATTGAGGCTTTAAAAAGTAGTTATTCAACATGAGGCACAATCCAAGTGACATTTTGAATCAATTTTTCTACAGTCAAAAAAACCAATTTTCTGATGAAAAACGATGACCCGGGACCTGTTGAACTTTCTACAGATGGTCAGAAATGGAATTTTTTTAATTTTTAATTTTTTGACTGTAAATGACTATTGCATGTGAATTATAACTGTTGGAACAAAAATAAGTGTGTTTAAAGTCATTTTAATGCCTGAAATTGGTCGAAATAGAAGCTTCTGAGTAGGAGAAAAAGTCTGTAAAAATGGCAATTTTGGTCACATTGAGGCTTTAAAAAGTAGTTATTCAACATGAGGCACAATCCAAGTGACATTATGAATCAATTTTTCTACAGTCAAAAAAATCAATTTTCTGATGAAAAACGATGACCCGTGACCTGTCGAACCTTCTCCAGAAATGTCAGAAATGGTAATTTTTTAATGTTTAATTTTTAGACTGTAAATGACTATTGCATGTGAATTATCACTTTTGGAACAAAAATAAGTGTGTTTAGAGTCATTTAATGGCTGAAATTGGTCGTAATGAAAGCTTCTGAGTAGGAGAAAAAGTCTGAAAAATGGCAATTCTGGTCACATTGAGGCTTTAAAAAGTAGATATTCAACATGAGGCACAATCCAAATGACATTTTGAGTCAATTTTTCTACAGTCAAAAAAATCAATTTTCTGATGAAAAACGATGACCCAGGACCTGTTGAACTTTCTCCAGATGGTCAGAAATTGAATTTTTTTAATTTTTAATTTTTTGAATGTAAATGACTATTGCATGTGAATTATCACTTTTGGAACAAAAATAAGTGTGTTTAAAGTCATTTTAATGCCTGAAATTGGTCGAAAAAAAAGCTTCTGAGTAGGAGAAAAAGTCTGTAAAAATGGCAATTTTGGTCACATTGAGGCTTAAAAAGTAGATATTCAACATGAGGCACAATCCAAGTGACATTTTGAATCAATTTTTCTACAGTCAAAAAAATCTATTTTCTGATGAAAAACGATGACCCGGGACCTGTTGAACCTTCTCCAGATGGTCAGAAAAGGTAATTTTTTAATTTTTAATTTTTTGACTGTAAATGACTATTGCATGTGAATTATCACTTTTGGAACAAAAATAAGTATGTTTAAAGTTATTTTAATGCCTGAAATTGGTCGAAATAGAAGCTTCTGAGTAGGAGAAAAAGCCTGTAAAAATTGCAATTTTGGTCACATTGAGGCTTTAAAAAGTAGTAATCCAACATGAGGCACAATCCAAGTGACATTTTGAATCAATTTTTCTACAGTCAAAAAATCAATTTTCTGATGAAAAACGATGACCCGGGACCTGTTGAACTTTCTCCAGATGGTCAGAAATGGTAATTTTTTAATGTATATTTTTTTTACTGTAAATGACTATTGTATGTGAATTATCACTTTTGGAACAAAAATAAGTGTGTTTAGAGTCATTTTAATGCCTGAAATTGGTCGAAATAGAAGCTTCTGAGTAGGCGAAAAAGTCTGTAAAAATGGCAATTTTGATCACATTGAGGCTTTAAAAAGTAGTTATTGAACATGAGGCACAATCCAAGTGACATTTTGAATCAATTTTTCTACAGTCAAAAAAACCAATTTTCTGATGAAAAACGATGACCCGGGACCTGTTGAACTTTCTACAGATGGTCAGAAATGGAATTTTTTTAATTTTTAATTTTTTGACTGTAAATGACTATTGCATGTGAATTATAACTGTTGGAACAAAAATAAGTGTGTTTAAAGTCATTTTAATGCCTGAAATTGGTCAAAAAAGAAGCTTCTGAGTAGGAGAAAAAGTCTGTAAAAATGGCAATTTTGGTCACATTGAGGCTTTAAAAAGTAGTTATTCAACATGAGGCACAATCCAAGTGACATTTTGAATCAATTTTTCTACAGTAAAAAAAACTATTTTCTGATGAAAAACGATGACCCGGGACCTGTTGAACCTTCTCCAGATGGTCAGAAATGGTAATTTTTTAATTTTTAATTTTTTGATTGTAAATGACTATTGCATGTGAATCATCACTTTTGGGAAAAAAATAAGTGTGTTTCGGGTCATTTTAAGGCCTGAAATTGGTCGAAATAGAAGCTTCTGAGTAGGAGAAAAAGTCTGTAAAAATGGCAATTTTGGTCACATTGAGGCTTTAAAAGGTAGTTATTCAACATGAGGCACAATCCAAGTGACATTTTGAATCAATTTTTCTACAGTCAAAAAAATCAATTTTCTGATGAAAAACGATGACCCGGGACCTGTTGAACATTCTCCAGATGGTCAGAAATGGTAATTTTTTAATGTTTAATTTTTTGACTGTAAATGACTATTGTGCATGTGAATTATCACTTTTGGAACAAAAATAAGTGTGTTTAAAGTCATTTTAATGCCTGAAATTGGTCGAAATAGAAGCTTCTGAGTAGGAGAAAAAGTCTGGAAAAATGGAAATTTTGGTCACATTGAGGCTTTAAAAAGTAGTTATTCAACATGAGGCACAATCCAAGTGACATTATGAATCAATTTTTCTACAGTCAAAAAAATCAATTTTCTGATGAAAAACGATGACCCGTGACCTGTCGAACCTTCTCCAGAAATGTCAGAAATGGTAATTTTTTAATGTTTAATTTTTAGACTGTAAATGACTATTGCATGTGAATTATCACTTTTGGAGCAAAAATAAGTGTGTTTAGAGTCATTTAATGGCTGAAATTGGTCGTAATGAAAGCTTCTGAGTAGGAGAAAAAGTCTGAAAAATGGCAATTCTGGTCACATTGAGGCTTTAAAAAGTAGATATTCAACATGAGGCACAATCCAAATGACATTTTGAGTCAATTTTTCTACAGTCAAAAAAATCAATTTTCTGATGAAAAACGATGACCCAGGACCTGTTGAACTTTCTCCAGATGGTCAGAAATTGAATTTTTTTAATTTTTAATTTTTTGACTGTAAATGACTATTGCATGTGAATTATCACTTTTGGAACAAAAATAAGTGTGTTTAAAGTCATTTTAATGCCTGAAATTGGTCGAAAAAAAAGCTTCTGAGTAGGAGAAAAAGTCTGTAAAAATGGCAATTTTGGTCACATTGAGGCTTTAAAAAGTAGTTATTCAACATGAGGCACAATCCAAGTGACATTTTGAATCAATTTTTCTACAGTAAAAAAAAACAATTTTCTGATGAAAAACGATGACCCGTGACCTGTCGAACCTTCTCCAGATGGTCAGAAATGGTAATTTTTAATGTTTAATTTTTTGACTGTAAATGACTATTGCATGTGAATTATCACTTTTGGAACAAAAATAAGTGTGTTTAAAGTCATGTTAATGCCTGAAATTGGTCGAAATAGAAGCTTCTGAGTAGGAGAAAAAGTCTGTAAAAATGGCAATTTTGGTCACATTGAGGCTTAAAAAGTAGTTATTCAACATGAGGCACAATCCAAGTGACATTTTGAATCAATTTTTCTACAGTCAAGCAAATCAATTTTCTGATGAAAAACGTTGACCCGGGACCTGTCGAACCTTCTCCAGATGGTCAGAAATGGTAATTTTTTAATTTTAAATTTTTTGACTGTAAATGACTATTGCATGTGAATTATCACTTTTGGAACAAAAATAAGTATGTTTAAAGTTATTTTAATGCCTGAAATTGGTCGAAATAGAAGCTTCTGAGTAGGAGAAAAAGCCTGTAAAAATTGCAATTTTGGTCACATTGAGGCTTTAAAAAGTAGTAATCCAACATGAGGCACAATCCAAGTGACATTTTGAATCAATTTTTCTACAGTCAAAAAAATCAATTTTCTGATGAAAAACGATGACCCGGGACCTGTTGAACTTTCTCCAGATGGTCAGAAATGGTAATTTTTTAATGTTTAATTTTTTGACTGTAAATGACTATTGTGCATGTGAATGATCACTTTTGGAACAAAAATAAGTGTGTTTAAAGTCATTTTAATGCCTGAAATTGGTCGAAATAGAAGCTTCTGAGTAGGAGAAAAAGTCTGTAAAAATGGCAATTTTGGTCACATTGAGGCTTAAAAAGTAGTTATTCAACATGAGGCACAATCCAAGTGACATTTTGAATCAATTTTTCTACAGTCAAGCAAATCAATTTTCTGATGAAAAACGTTGACCCGGGACCTGTCGAACCTTCTCCAGATGGTCAGAAATGGTAATTTTTTAATTTTTAATTTTTTGACTGTAAATGACTATTGCATGTGAATTATCACTTTTGGAACAAAAATAAGTATGTTTAAAGTTATTTTAATGCCTGAAATTGGTCGAAATAGAAGCTTCTGAGTAGGAGAAAAAGCCTGTAAAAATTGCAATTTTGGTCACATTGAGGCTTTAAAAAGTAGTAATCCAACATGAGGCACAATCCAAGTGACATTTTGAATCAATTTTTCTACAGTCAAAAAAATCAATTTTCTGATGAAAAACGATGACCCGGGACCTGTTGAACTTTCTCCAGATGGTCAGAAATGGTAATTTTTTAATGTTTAATTTTTTGACTGTAAATGACTATTGTGCATGTGAATGATCACTTTTGGAACAAAAATAAGTGTGTTTAAAGTCATTTTAATGCCTGAAATTGGTCGAAATAGAAGCTTCTGAGTAGGAGAAAAAGTCTGTAAAAATGGCAATTTTGGTCACATTGAGGCTTTAAAAAGTAGTTATTCAACATGAGGCACAATCCAAGTGACATTTTGAATCAATTTTTCTACAGTCAAAAAAACCAATTTTCTGATGAAAAACGATGACCCGGGACCTGTTGAACTTTCTACAGATGGTCAGAAATGGAATTTTTTTAATTTTTAATTTTTTGACTGTAAATGACTATTGCATGTGAATTATAACTGTTGGAACAAAAATAAGTGTGTTTAAAGTCATTTTAATGCCTGAAATTGGTCGAAATAGAAGCTTCTGAGTAGGAGAAAAAGTCTGTAAAAATGGCAATTTTGGTCACATTGAGGCTTTAAAAAGTAGTTATTCAACATGAGGCACAATCCAAGTGACATTATGAATCAATTTTTCTACAGTCAAAAAAATCAATTTTCTGATGAAAAACGATGACCCGTGACCTGTCGAACCTTCTCCAGAAATGTCAGAAATGGTAATTTTTTAATGTTTAATTTTTAGACTGTAAATGACTATTGCATGTGAATTATCACTTTTGGAACAAAAATAAGTGTGTTTAGAGTCATTTAATGGCTGAAATTGGTCGTAATGAAAGCTTCTGAGTAGGAGAAAAAGTCTGAAAAATGGCAATTCTGGTCACATTGAGGCTTTAAAAAGTAGATATTCAACATGAGGCACAATCCAAATGACATTTTGAGTCAATTTTTCTACAGTCAAAAAAATCAATTTTCTGATGAAAAACGATGACCCAGGACCTGTTGAACTTTCTCCAGATGGTCAGAAATTGAATTTTTTTAATTTTTAATTTTTTGAATGTAAATGACTATTGCATGTGAATTATCACTTTTGGAACAAAAATAAGTGTGTTTAAAGTCATTTTAATGCCTGAAATTGGTCGAAAAAAAAGCTTCTGAGTAGGAGAAAAAGTCTGTAAAAATGGCAATTTTGGTCACATTGAGGCTTAAAAAGTAGATATTCAACATGAGGCACAATCCAAGTGACATTTTGAATCAATTTTTCTACAGTCAAAAAAATCTATTTTCTGATGAAAAACGATGACCCGGGACCTGTTGAACCTTCTCCAGATGGTCAGAAAAGGTAATTTTTTAATTTTTAATTTTTTGACTGTAAATGACTATTGCATGTGAATTATCACTTTTGGAACAAAAATAAGTATGTTTAAAGTTATTTTAATGCCTGAAATTGGTCGAAATAGAAGCTTCTGAGTAGGAGAAAAAGCCTGTAAAAATTGCAATTTTGGTCACATTGAGGCTTTAAAAAGTAGTAATCCAACATGAGGCACAATCCAAGTGACATTTTGAATCAATTTTTCTACAGTCAAAAAAATCAATTTTCTGATGAAAAACGATGACCCGGGACCTGTTGAACTTTCTCCAGATGGTCAGAAATGGTAATTTTTTAATGTTTAATTTTTTGACTGTAAATGACTATTGTGCATGTGAATGATCACTTTTGGAACAAAAATAAGTGTGTTTAAAGTCATTTTAATGCCTGAAATTGGTCGAAATAGAAGCTTCTGAGTAGGAGAAAAAGTCTGTAAAAATGGCAATTTTGGTCACATTGAGGCTTTAAAAAGTAGTTATTCAACATGAGGCACAATCCAAGTGACATTTTGAATCAATTTTTCTACAGTCAAAAAAATCAATTTTCTGATGAAAAACGATGACCCGGGACCTGTCGAACCTTCTCCAGATGGTCAGAAATGGTAATTTTTTAATTTTTAATTTTTTGACTGTAAATGACTATTGCATGTGAATTATCACTTTTGGAACAAAAATAAGTGTGTTTAAAGTCATTTTAATGCCTGAAATTGGTCGAAATAGAAGCTTCTGAGTAGGAGAAAAAGTCTGTAAAAATGGCAATTTTGGTCACATTGAGGCTTTAAAAAGTAGTTATTCAACATGAGGCACAATCCAAGTGACATTTTGAATCAATTTTTCTACAGTCAAGAAAATCAATTTTCTGATGAAAAACGATGACCCGTGACCTGTCGAACCTTCTCCAGATGGTCAGAAATGGTAATTTTTTAATGTATATTTTTTTGACTGTAAATGACTATTGTATGTGAATTATCACTTTTGGAACAAAAATAAGTGTGTTTAGAGTCATTTTAATGCCTGAAATTGGTCGAAATAGAAGCTTCTGAGTAGGCGAAAAAGTCTGTAAAAATGGCAATTTTGGTCACATTGAGGCTTTAAAAAGTAGTTATTCAACATGAGGCACAATCCAAGTGACATTTTGAATCAATTTTTCTACAGTCAAAAAAATCAATTTTCAGATGAAAAACGATGACCCGGGACCTGTTGAACTTTCTCCAGATGGTCAGAAATGGTCACTTTTAAATTTTTAATTTTTTGACTGTAAATGACTATTGTGCATGTGAATTATCACTTTTGGAACAAAAATAAGTGTGTTTAAAGTCATTTTAATGCCTGAAATTGGTCGAAATAGAAGCTTCTGAGTAGGAGAAAAAGTCTGTAAAAATGGCAATTTTGGTCACATTGAGGCTTTAAAAAGTAGTTATTCAACATGAGGCACAATCCAAGTGACATTTTGAATCAATTTTTCTACAGTCAAGAAAATCAATTTTCTGATGAAAAACGATGACCCGTGACCTGTCAAACCTTCTCCAGATGGTCAGAAATGGTAATTTTTTAATGTATATTTTTTTTACTGTAAATGACTATTGTATGTGAATTATCACTTTTGGAACAAAAATAAGTGTGTTTAGAGTCATTTTAATGCCTGAAATTGGTCGAAATAGAAGCTTCTGAGTAGGCGAAAAAGTCTGTAAAAATGGCAATTTTGGTCACATTGAGGCTTTAAAAAGTAGTTATTGAACATGAGGCACAATCCAAGTGACATTTTGAATCAATTTTTCTACAGTCAAAAAAAACAATTTTCTGATGAAAAACGATGACCCGGGACCTGTTGAACTTTCTACAGATGGTCAGAAATGGAATTTTTTTAATTTTTAATTTTTTGACTGTAAATGACTATTGCATGTGAATTATAACTGTTGGAACAAAAATAAGTGTGTTTAAAGTCATTTTAATGCCTGAAATTGGTCAAAAAAGAAGCTTCTGAGTAGGAGAAAAAGTCTGTAAAAATGGCAATTTTGGTCACATTGAGGCTTTAAAAAGTAGTTATTCAACATGAGGCACAATCCAAGTGACATTTTGAATCAATTTTTCTACAGTAAAAAAAACAATTTTCTGATGAAAAACGATGACCCGGGACCTGTTGAACCTTCTCCAGATGGTCAGAAATGGTAATTTTTTAATTTTTAATTTTTTGATTGTAAATGACTATTGCATGTGAATCATCACTTTTGGGAAAAAAATAAGTGTGTTTCGGGTCATTTTAAGGCCTGAAATTGGTCGAAATAGAAGCTTCTGAGTAGGAGAAAAAGTCTGTAAAAATGGCAATTTTGGTCACATTGAGGCTTTAAAAGGTAGTTATTCAACATGAGGCACAATCCAAGTGACATTTTGAATCAATTTTTCTACAGTCAAAAAAATCAATTTTCTGATGAAAAACGATGACCCGGGACCTGTTGAACATTCTCCAGATGGTCAGAAATGGTAATTTTTTAATGTTTAATTTTTTGACTGTAAATGACTATTGTGCATGTGAATTATCACTTTTGGAACAAAAATAAGTGTGTTTAAAGTCATTTTAATGCCTGAAATTGGTCGAAATAGAAGCTTCTGAGTAGGAGAAAAAGTCTGTAAAAATGGCAATTTTGGTCACATTGAGGCTTTAAAAAGTAGTTATTCAACATGAGGCACAATCCAAGTGACATTTTGAATCAATTTTTCCACAGTCAAAAAAAATCAATTTTCTGATGAAAAACGATGACCCGGGACCTGTCGAACCTTCTCCAGATGGTCAGAAATGGTAATTTTTTAATGATTACTTTTTTTACTGTAAATGACAATTGCATGTGAATTATCACTTTTGGAACAAAAAAAAGTGTGTTTAAAGTCATTTTAATGCCTGAAATTGGTCGAAATAGAAGCTTCTGAGTAGGAGAAAAAGTCTGTAAAAATGGCAATTTTGGTCACATTGAGGATTTAAAAAGTAGTTATTCAACATGAGGCACAATCCAAGTGACATTTTGAATCAATTTTTCTACAGTCAAAAAAATCAATTTTCTGATGAAAAACGATGACCCGTGCGTGACCTGTCGGACCTTCTCCAGATTGTCAGAAATGGTAATTTTTTAATGTTTAATTTTTTGACTGTAAATGACTATTGTATGTGAATTATCACTTTTGGAACTAAAATAATTGTGTTCAGAGTCATTTTAATGCCTGAAATTTGTTGAAATAGAAGATTCTGAGTAGGCGAAAAAGTCTATAAAAATGGCAATTTTGGTCACATTGAGGCTTCAAAAAGTAGTAATACAACATGAGGCACAATCCAAGTGACATTTTGAATCAATTTTTCTACAGTCAAAAAAATCAATTTTCAGATGAAAAACGATGACCCGGGACCTGTTGAACCTTCTCCAGATGGTCAGAAAAGGTAATTTTTTAATTTTTAATTTTTTGACTGTAAATGACTATTGCATGTGAATTATCACTTTTGGAACAAAAATAAGTGTGTTTAAAGTCATTTTAATGCCTGAAATTGGTCGAAATAGAAGCTTCTGAGTAGGCGAAAAAGTCTGTAAAAATGGCAATTTTGGTCACATTGAGGCTTTAAAAAGTAGTTATTCAACATGAGGCACAATCCAAGTGACATTTTGAATAAATTTTTCTACAGTCAAAAAAATCAATTTTCTGATGAAAAACGATGACCCGGGACCTGTTAAACTTTCTCCAGATGGTCAGAAATGGTCACTTTTAAATTTTTAATTTTTTGACTGTAAATGACTATTGTGCATGTGAATTATCACTTTTGGAACAAAAATAAGTGTGTTTAAAGTCATTTTAATGCCTGAAATTGGTCGAAATAGAAGCTTCTGAGTAGGAGAAAAAGTCTGTAAAAATGGCAATTTTGGTCACATTGAGGCTTTAAAAAGTAGTTATTCAACATGAGGCACAATCCAAGTGACATTTTGAATCAATTTTTCTACAGTCAAGAAAATCAATTTTCTGATGAAAAACGATGACCCGTGACCTGTCGAACCTTCTCCAGATGGTCAGAAATGGTAATTTTTTAATGTATATTTTTTTGACTGTAAATGACTATTGTATGTGAATTATCACTTTTGGAACAAAAATAAGTGTGTTTAGAGTCATTTTAATGCCTGAAATTGGTCGAAATAGAAGCTTCTGAGTAGGCGAAAAAGTCTGTAAAAATGGCAATTTTGGTCACATTGAGGCTTTAAAAAGTAGTTATTGAACATGAGGCACAATCCAAGTGACATTTTGAATCAATTTTTCTACAGTCAAAAAAACCAATTTTCTGATGAAAAACGATGACCCGGGACCTGTTGAACTTTCTACAGATGGTCAGAAATGGAATTTTTTTAATTTTTAATTTTTTGACTGTAAATGACTATTGCATGTGAATTATAACTGTTGGAACAAAAATAAGTGTGTTTAAAGTCATTTTAATGCCTGAAATTGGTCAAAAAAGAAGCTTCTGAGTAGGAGAAAAAGTCTGTAAAAATGGCAATTTTGGTCACATTGAGGCTTTAAAAAGTAGTTATTCAACATGAGGCACAATCCAAGTGACATTTTGAATCAATTTTTCTACAGTAAAAAAAACAATTTTCTGATGAAAAACGATGACCCGTGACCTGTCGAACCTTCTCCAGATGGTCAGAAATGGTAATTTTTAATGTTTAATTTTTTGGCTGTAAATGACTATTGCATGTGAATTATCACTTTTGGAACAAAAATAAGTGTGTTTAAAGTCATTTTAATGCCTGAAATCGGTCGAAATAGAAGCTTCTGAGTAGGAGAAAAAGTCTGGAAAAATGGAAATTTTGGTCACATTGAGGCTTTAAAAAGTAGTTATTCAACATGAGGCACAATCCAAGTGACATTATGAATCAATTTTTCTACAGTCAAAAAAATCAATTTTCTGATGAAAAACGATGACCCGTGACCTGTCGAACCTTCTCCAGAAATGTCAGAAATGGTAATTTTTTAATGTTTAATTTTTAGACTGTAAATGACTATTGCATGTGAATTATCACTTTTGGAGCAAAAATAAGTGTGTTTAGAGTCATTTAATGGCTGAAATTGGTCGTAATGAAAGCTTCTGAGTAGGAGAAAAAGTCTGAAAAATGGCAATTCTGGTCACATTGAGGCTTTAAAAAGTAGATATTCAACATGAGGCACAATCCAAATGACATTTTGAGTCAATTTTTCTACAGTCAAAAAAATCAATTTTCTGATGAAAAACGATGACCCAGGACCTGTTGAACTTTCTCCAGATGGTCAGAAATTGAATTTTTTTAATTTTTAATTTTTTGACTGTAAATGACTATTGCATGTGAATTATCACTTTTGGAACAAAAATAAGTGTGTTTAAAGTCATTTTAATGCCTGAAATTGGCCGAAAAAAAAGCTTCTGAGTAGGAGAAAAAGTCTGTAAAAATGGCAATTTTGGTCACATTGAGGCTTTAAAAAGTAGTTATTCAACATGAGGCACAATCCAAGTGACATTTTGAATCAATTTTTCTACAGTAAAAAAAAACAATTTTCTGATGAAAAACGATGACCCGTGACCTGTCGAACCTTCTCCAGATGGTCAGAAATGGTAATTTTTAATGTTTAATTTTTTGACTGTAAATGACTATTGCATGTGAATTATCACTTTTGGAACAAAAATAAGTGTGTTTAAAGTCATGTTAATGCCTGAAATTGGTCGAAATAGAAGCTTCTGAGTAGGAGAAAAAGTCTGTAAAAATGGCAATTTTGGTCACATTGAGGCTTAAAAAGTAGTTATTCAACATGAGGCACAATCCAAGTGACATTTTGAATCAATTTTTCTACAGTCAAGCAAATCAATTTTCTGATGAAAAACGTTGACCCGGGACCTGTCGAACCTTCTCCAGATGGTCAGAAATGGTAATTTTTTAATTTTAAATTTTTTGACTGTAAATGACTATTGCATGTGAATTATCACTTTTGGAACAAAAATAAGTATGTTTAAAGTTATTTTAATGCCTGAAATTGGTCGAAATAGAAGCTTCTGAGTAGGAGAAAAAGCCTGTAAAAATTGCAATTTTGGTCACATTGAGGCTTTAAAAAGTAGTAATCCAACATGAGGCACAATCCAAGTGACATTTTGAATCAATTTTTCTACAGTCAAAAAAATCAATTTTCTGATGAAAAACGATGACCCGGGACCTGTTGAACTTTCTCCAGATGGTCAGAAATGGTAATTTTTAATGTTTAATTTTTTGACTGTAAATGACTATTGCATGTGAATTATCACTTTTGGAACAAAAATAAGTGTGTTTAAAGTCATTTTAATGCCTGAAATCGGTCGAAATAGAAGCTTCTGAGTAGGAGAAAAAGTCTGGAAAAATGGAAATTTTGGTCACATTGATGCTTTAAAAAATAGTTATTCAACATGAGGCACAATCCAAGTGACATTATGAATCAATTTTTCTACAGTCAAAAAAATCAATTTTCTGATGAAAAACGATGACCCGTGACCTGTCGAACCTTCTCCAGAAATGTCAGAAATGGTAATTTTTTAATGTTTAATTTTTAGACTGTAAATGACTATTGCATGTGAATTATCACTTTTGGAACAAAAATAAGTGTGTTTAGAGTCATTTAATGGCTGAAATTGGTCGTAATGAAAGCTTCTGAGTAGGAGAAAAAGTCTGAAAAATGTCAATTCTGGTCACATTGAGGCTTTAAAAAGTAGATATTCAACATGAGGCACAATCCAAATGACATTTTGAGTCAATTTTTCTACAGTCAAAAAAATCAATTTTCTGATGAAAAACGATGACCCAGGACCTGTTGAACTTTCTCCAGATGGTCAGAAATTGAATTTTTTTAATTTTTAATTTTTTGAATGTAAATGACTATTGCATGTGAATTATCACTTTTGGAACAAAAATAAGTGTGTTTAAAGTCATTTTAATGCCTGAAATTGGTCGAAAAAAAAGCTTCTGAGTAGGAGAAAAAGTCTGTAAAAATGGCAATTTTGGTCACATTGAGGCTTAAAAAGTAGATATTCAACATGAGGCACAATCCAAGTGACATTTTGAATCAATTTTTCTACAGTCAAAAAAATCAATTTTCTGATGAAAAACGATGACCCGGGACCTGTTGAACCTTCTCCAGATGGTCAGAAACGGTAATTTTTTAATTTTTAATTTTTTGACTGTAAATGACTATTGCATGTGAATTATCACTTTTGGAACAAAAATAAGTATGTTTAAAGTTATTTTAATGCCTGAAATTGGTCGAAATAGAAGCTTCTGAGTAGGAGAAAAAGCCTGTAAAAATTGCAATTTTGGTCACATTGAGGCTTTAAAAAGTAGTAATCCAACATGAGGCACAATCCAAGTGACATTTTGAATCAATTTTTCTACAGTCAAAAAAATCAATTTTCTGATGAAAAACGATGACCCGGGACCTGTTGAACTTTCTCCAGATGGTCAGAAATGGTAATTTTTAATGTTTAATTTTTTGACTGTAAATGACTATTGCATGTGAATTATCACTTTTGGAACAAAAATAAGTGTGTTTAAAGTCATTTTAATGCCTGAAATCGGTCGAAATAGAAGCTTCTGAGTAGGAGAAAAAGTCTGGAAAAATGGAAATTTTGGTCACATTGAGGCTTTAAAAAATAGTTATTCAACATGAGGCACAATCCAAGTGACATTATGAATCAATTTTTCTACAGTCAAAAAAATCAATTTTCTGATGAAAAACGATGACCCGTGACCTGTCGAACCTTCTCCAGAAATGTCAGAAATGGTAATTTTTTAATGTTTAATTTTTAGACTGTAAATGACTATTGCATGTGAATTATCACTTTTGGAACAAAAATAAGTGTGTTTAGAGTCATTTAATGGCTGAAATTGGTCGTAATGAAAGCTTCTGAGTAGGAGAAAAAGTCTGAAAAATGTCAATTCTGGTCACATTGAGGCTTTAAAAAGTAGATATTCAACATGAGGCACAATCCAAATGACATTTTGAGTCAATTTTTCTACAGTCAAAAAAATCTATTTTCTGATGAAAAACGATGACCCAGGACCTGTTGAACTTTCTCCAGATGGTCAGAAATTGAATTTTTTTAATTTTTAATTTTTTGAATGTAAATGACTATTGCATGTGAATTATCACTTTTGGAACAAAAATAAGTGTGTTTAAAGTCATTTTAATGCCTGAAATTGGTCGAAAAAAAAGCTTCTGAGTAGGAGAAAAAGTCTGTAAAAATGGCAATTTTGGTCACATTGAGGCTTAAAAAGTAGATATTCAACATGAGGCACAATCCAAGTGACATTTTGAATCAATTTTTCTACAGTCAAAAAAATCAATTTTCTGATGAAAAACGATGACCCGGGACCTGTTGAACCTTCTCCAGATGGTCAGAAACGGTAATTTTTTAATTTTTAATTTTTTGACTGTAAATGACTATTGCATGTGAATTATCACTTTTGGAACAAAAATAAGTATGTTTAAAGTTATTTTAATGCCTGAAATTGGTCGAAATAGAAGCTTCTGAGTAGGAGAAAAAGCCTGTAAAAATTGCAATTTTGGTCACATTGAGGCTTTAAAAAGTAGTAATCCAACATGAGGCACAATCCAAGTGACATTTTGAATCAATTTTTCTACAGTCAAAAAAATCAATTTTCTGATGAAAAACGATGACCCGGGACCTGTTGAACTTTCTCCAGATGGTCAGAAATGGTAATTTTTTAATGTTTAATTTTTTGACTGTAAATGACTATTGTGCATGTGAATGATCACTTTTGGAACAAAAATAAGTGTGTTTAAAGTCATTTTAATGCCTGAAATTGGTCGAAATAGAAGCTTCTGAGTAGGAGAAAAAGTCTGTAAAAATGGCAATTTTGGTCACATTGAGGCTTTAAAAAGTAGTTATTCAACATGAGGCACAATCCAAGTGACATTTTGAATCAATTTTTCTACAGTCAAAAAAATCAATTTTCTGATGAAAAACGATGACCCGGGACCTGTCGAACCTTCTCCAGATGGTCAGAAATGGTAATTTTTTAATTTTTAATTTTTTGACTGTAAATGACTATTGCATGTGAATTATCACTTTTGGAACAAAAATAAGTGTGTTTAAAGTCATTTTAATGCCTGAAATTGGTCGAAATAGAAGCTTCTGAGTAGGAGAAAAAGTCTGTAAAAATGGCAATTTTGGTCACATTGAGGCTTTAAAAAGTAGTTATTCAACATGAGGCACAATCCAAGTGACATTTTGAATCAATTTTTCTACAGTCAAGAAAATCAATTTTCTGATGAAAAACGATGACCCGTGACCTGTCGAACCTTCTCCAGATGGTCAGAAATGGTAATTTTTTAATGTATATTTTTTTGACTGTAAATGACTATTGTATGTGAATTATCACTTTTGGAACAAAAATAAGTGTGTTTAGAGTCATTTTAATGCCTGAAATTGGTCGAAATAGAAGCTTCTGAGTAGGCGAAAAAGTCTGTAAAAATGGCAATTTTGGTCACATTGAGGCTTTAAAAAGTAGTTATTCAACATGAGGCACAATCCAAGTGACATTTTGAATCAATTTTTCTACAGTCAAAAAAATCAATTTTCAGATGAAAAACGATGACCCGGGACCTGTTGAACTTTCTCCAGATGGTCAGAAATGGTCACTTTTAAATTTTTAATTTTTTGACTGTAAATGACTATTGTGCATGTGAATTATCACTTTTGGAACAAAAATAAGTGTGTTTAAAGTCATTTTAATGCCTGAAATTGGTCGAAATAGAAGCTTCTGAGTAGGAGAAAAAGTCTGTAAAAATGGCAATTTTGGTCACATTGAGGCTTTAAAAAGTAGTTATTCAACATGAGGCACAATCCAAGTGACATTTTGAATCAATTTTTCTACAGTCAAGAAAATCAATTTTCTGATGAAAAACGATGACCCGTGACCTGTCAAACCTTCTCCAGATGGTCAGAAATGGTAATTTTTTAATGTATATTTTTTTTACTGTAAATGACTATTGTATGTGAATTATCACTTTTGGAACAAAAATAAGTGTGTTTAGAGTCATTTTAATGCCTGAAATTGGTCGAAATAGAAGCTTCTGAGTAGGCGAAAAAGTCTGTAAAAATGGCAATTTTGGTCACATTGAGGCTTTAAAAAGTAGTTATTGAACATGAGGCACAATCCAAGTGACATTTTGAATCAATTTTTCTACAGTCAAAAAAACCAATTTTCTGATGAAAAACGATGACCCGGGACCTGTTGAACTTTCTACAGATGGTCAGAAATGGAATTTTTTTAATTTTTAATTTTTTGACTGTAAATGACTATTGCATGTGAATTATAACTGTTGGAACAAAAATAAGTGTGTTTAAAGTCATTTTAATGCCTGAAATTGGTCAAAAAAGAAGCTTCTGAGTAGGAGAAAAAGTCTATAAAAATGGCAATTTTGGTCACATTGAGGCTTTAAAAAGTAGTTATTCAACATGAGGCACAATCCAAGTGACATTTTGAATCAATTTTTCTACAGTAAAAAAAACAATTTTCTGATGAAAAACGATGACCCGGGACCTGTTGAACCTTCTCCAGATGGTCAGAAATGGTAATTTTTTAATTTTTAATTTTTTGATTGTAAATGACTATTGCATGTGAATCATCACTTTTGGGAAAAAAATAAGTGTGTTTCGGGTCATTTTAAGGCCTGAAATTGGTCGAAATAGAAGCTTCTGAGTAGGAGAAAAAGTCTGTAAAAATGGCAATTTTGGTCACATTGAGGCTTTAAAAGGTAGTTATTCAACATGAGGCACAATCCAAGTGACATTTTGAATCAATTTTTCTACAGTCAAAAAAATCAATTTTCTGATGAAAAACGATGACCCGGGACCTGTTGAACATTCTCCAGATGGTCAGAAATGGTAATTTTTTAATGTTTAATTTTTTGACTGTAAATGACTATTGTGCATGTGAATTATCACTTTTGGAACAAAAATAAGTGTGTTTAAAGTCATTTTAATGCCTGAAATTGGTCGAAATAGAAGCTTCTGAGTAGGAGAAAAAGTCTGTAAAAATGGCAATTTTGGTCACATTGAGGCTTTAAAAAGTAGTTTTTCAACATGAGGCACAATCTAAGTGACATTTTGAATCAATTTTTCCACAGTCAAAAAAAATCAATTTTCTGATGAAAAACGATGACCCGGGACCTGTCGAACCTTCTCCAGATGGTCAGAAATGGTAATTTTTTAATGATTACTTTTTTTACTGTAAATGACAATTGCATGTGAATTATCACTTTTGGAACAAAAAAAAGTGTGTTTAAAGTCATTTTAATGCCTGAAATTGGTCGAAATAGAAGCTTCTGAGTAGGAGAAAAAGTCTGTAAAAATGGCAATTTTGGTCACATTGAGGATTTAAAAAGTAGTTATTCAACATGAGGCACAATCCAAGTGACATTTTGAATCAATTTTTCTACAGTCAAAAAAATCAATTTTCTGATGAAAAACGATGACCCGTGACCTGTCGAACCTTCTCCAGAAATGTCAGAAATGGTAATTTTTTAATGTTTAATTTTTGGACTGTAAATGACTATTGCATGTGAATTATCACTTTTGGAACAAAAATAAGTGTGTTTAGAGTCATTTAATGGCTGAAATTGGTCGCAATAGAAGCTTCTGAGTAGGAGAAAAAGTCTGTAAAAATGGAAATTTTGGTCACATTGAGGCTTTAAAAAGTAGATATTCAACATGAGGCACAATCTAAATGATATTTTGAGTCAATTTTTCTACAGTCAAAAAAATCTATTTTCTGATGAAAAACGATGACCCGTGACCTGTCGGACCTTCTCCAGATTGTCAGAAATGGTAATTTTTTAATGTTTAATTTTTTGACTGTAAATGACTATTGTATGTGAATTATCACTTTTGGAACTAAAATAATTGTGTTCAGAGTCATTTTAATGCCTGAAATTTGTTGAAATAGAAGATTCTGAGTAGGCGAAAAAGTCTATAAAAATGGCAATTTTGGTCACATTGAGGCTTCAAAAAGTAGTAATCCAACATGAGGCACAATCCAAGTGACATTTTGAATCAATTTTTCTACAGTCAAAAAAATATGAAAAACGATGACCCGGGACCTGTTGAACCTTCTCCAGATGGTCAGAAAAGGTAATTTTTTAATTTTTAATTTTTTGACTGTAAATGACTATTGCATGTGAATTATCACTTTTGGAACAAAAATAAGTGTGTTTAAAGTCATTTTAATGCCTGAAATTGGTCGAAATAGAAGCTTCTGAGTAGGCGAAAAAGTCTGTAAAAATGGCAATTTTGGTCACATTGAGGCTTTAAAAAGTAGTTATTCAACATGAGGCACAATCCAAGTGACATTTTGAATAAATTTTTCTACAGTCAAAAAAATCAATTTTCTGATGAAAAACGATGACCCGGGACCTGTTGAACTTTCTCCAGATGGTCAGAAATGGTCACTTTTAAATTTTTAATTTTTTGACTGTAAATGACTATTGTGCATGTGAATTATCACTTTTGGAACAAAAATAAGTGTGTTTAAAGTCATTTTAATGCCTGAAATTGGTCGAAATAGAAGCTTCTGAGTAGGAGAAAAAGTCTGTAAAAATGGCAATTTTGGTCACATTGAGGCTTTAAAAACTAGTTATTCAACATGAGGCACAATCCAAGTGACATTTTGAATCAATTTTTCTACAGTCAAGAAAATCAATTTTCTGATGAAAAACGATGACCCGTGACCTGTCGAACCTTCTCCAGATGGTCAGAAATGGTAATTTTTTAATGTATATTTTTTTGACTGTAAATGACTATTGTATGTGAATTATCACTTTTGGAACAAAAATAAGTGTGTTTAGAGTCATTTTAATGCCTGAAATTGGTCGAAATAGAAGCTTCTGAGTAGGCGAAAAAGTCTGTAAAAATGGCAATTTTGGTCACATTGAGGCTTTAAAAAGTAGTTATTGAACATGAGGCACAATCCAAGTGACATTTTGAATCAATTTTTCTACAGTCAAAAAAACCAATTTTCTGATGAAAAACGATGACCCGGGACCTGTTGAACTTTCTACAGATGGTCAGAAATGGAATTTTTTTAATTTTTAATTTTTTGACTGTAAACGACTATTGCATATGAATTATAACTGTTGGAACAAAAATAAGTGTGTTTAAAGTCATTTTAATGCCTGAAATTGGTCAAAAAAGAAGCTTCTGAGTAGGAGAAAAAGTCTGTAAAAATGGCAATTTTGGTCACATTGAGGCTTTAAAAAGTAGTTATTCAACATGAGGCACAATCCAAGTGACATTTTGAATCAATTTTTCTACAGTAAAAAAAAACAATTTTCTGATGAAAAACGATGACCCGTGACCTGTCGAACCTTCTCCAGATGGTCAGAAATGGTAATTTTTAATGTTTAATTTTTTGGCTGTAAATGACTATTGCATGTGAATTATCACTTTTGGAACAAAAATAAGTGTGTTTAAAGTCATTTTAATGCCTGAAATCGGTCGAAATAGAAGCTTCTGAGTAGGAGAAAAAGTCTGGAAAAATGGAAATTTTGGTCACATTGAGGCTTTAAAAAGTAGTTATTCAACATGAGGCACAATCCAAGTGACATTTTGAATCAATTTTTCTACAGTCAAGAAAATCAATTTTCTGATGAAAAACGATGACCCGTGACCTGTCGAACCTTCTCCAGATGGTCAGAAATGGTAATTTTTTAATGTATATTTTTTTGACTGTAAATGACTATTGTATGTGAATTATCACTTTTGGAACAAAAATAAGTGTGTTTAGAGTCATTTTAATGCCTGAAATTGGTCGAAATAGAAGCTTCTGAGTAGGCGAAAAAGTCTGTAAAAATGGCAATTTTGGTCACATTGAGGCTTTAAAAAGTAGTTATTCAACATGAGGCACAATCCAAGTGACATTTTGAATCAATTTTTCTACAGTCAAAAAAATCAATTTTCAGATGAAAAACGATGACCCGGGACCTGTTGAACTTTCTCCAGATGGTCAGAAATGGTCACTTTTAAATTTTTAATTTTTTGACTGTAAATGACTATTGTGCATGTGAATTATCACTTTTGGAACAAAAATAAGTGTGTTTAAAGTCATTTTAATGCCTGAAATTGGTCGAAATAGAAGCTTCTGAGTAGGAGAAAAAGTCTGTAAAAATGGCAATTTTGGTCACATTGAGGCTTTAAAAAGTAGTTATTCAACATGAGGCACAATCCAAGTGACATTTTGAATCAATTTTTCTACAGTCAAGAAAATCAATTTTCTGATGAAAAACGATGACCCGTGACCTGTCAAACCTTCTCCAGATGGTCAGAAATGGTAATTTTTTAATGTATATTTTTTTTACTGTAAATGACTATTGTATGTGAATTATCACTTTTGGAACAAAAATAAGTGTGTTTAGAGTCATTTTAATGCCTGAAATTGGTCGAAATAGAAGCTTCTGAGTAGGCGAAAAAGTCTGTAAAAATGGCAATTTTGGTCACATTGAGGCTTTAAAAAGTAGTTATTGAACATGAGGCACAATCCAAGTGACATTTTGAATCAATTTTTCTACAGTCAAAAAAACCAATTTTCTGATGAAAAACGATGACCCGGGACCTGTTGAACTTTCTACAGATGGTCAGAAATGGAATTTTTTTAATTTTTAATTTTTTGACTGTAAATGACTATTGCATGTGAATTATAACTGTTGGAACAAAAATAAGTGTGTTTAAAGTCATTTTAATGCCTGAAATTGGTCAAAAAAGAAGCTTCTGAGTAGGAGAAAAAGTCTGTAAAAATGGCAATTTTGGTCACATTGAGGCTTTAAAAAGTAGTTATTCAACATGAGGCACAATCCAAGTGACATTTTGAATCAATTTTTCTACAGGAAAAAAAACAATTTTCTGATGAAAAACGATGACCCGGGACCTGTTGAACCTTCTCCAGATGGTCAGAAATGGTAATTTTTTAATTTTTAATTTTTTGATTGTAAATGACTATTGCATGTGAATCATCACTTTTGGGAAAAAAATAAGTGTGTTTCGGGTCATTTTAAGGCCTGAAATTGGTCGAAATAGAAGCTTCTGAGTAGGAGAAAAAGTCTGTAAAAATGGCAATTTTGGTCACATTGAGGCTTTAAAAGGTAGTTATTCAACATGAGGCACAATCCAAGTGACATTTTGAATCAATTTTTCTACAGTCAAAAAAATCAATTTTCTGATGAAAAACGATGACCCGGGACCTGTTGAACATTCTCCAGATGGTCAGAAATGGTAATTTTTTAATGTTTAATTTTTTGACTGTAAATGACTATTGTGCATGTGAATTATCACTTTTGGAACAAAAATAAGTGTGTTTAAAGTCATTTTAATGCCTGAAATTGGTCGAAATAGAAGCTTCTGAGTAGGAGAAAAAGTCTGTAAAAATGGCAATTTTGGTCACATTGAGGCTTTAAAAAGTAGTTATTCAACATGAGGCACAATCCAAGTGACATTTTGAATCAATTTTTCCACAGTCAAAAAAAATCAATTTTCTGATGAAAAACGATGACCCGGGACCTGTCGAACCTTCTCCAGATGGTCAGAAATGGTAATTTTTTAATGATTACTTTTTTTACTGTAAATGACAATTGCATGTGAATTATCACTTTTGGAACAAAAAAAAGTGTGTTTAAAGTCATTTTAATGCCTGAAATTGGTCGAAATAGAAGCTTCTGAGTAGGAGAAAAAGTCTGTAAAAATGGCAATTTTGGTCACATTGAGGATTTAAAAAGTAGTTATTCAACATGAGGCACAATCCAAGTGACATTTTGAATCAATTTTTCTACAGTCAAAAAAATCAATTTTCTGATGAAAAACGATGACCCGTGACCTGTCGAACCTTCTCCAGAAATGTCAGAAATGGTAATTTTTTAATGTTAAATTTTTGGACTGTAAATGACTATTGCATGTGAATTATCACTTTTGGAACAAAAATAAGTGTGTTTAGAGTCATTTAATGGCTGAAATTGGTCGCAATAGAAGCTTCTGAGTAGGAGAAAAAGTCTGTAAAAATGGAAATTTTGGTCACATTGAGGCTTTAAAAAGTAGATATTCAACATGAGGCACAATCTAAATGATATTTTGAGTCAATTTTTCTACAGTCAAAAAAATCTATTTTCTGATGTAAAACGATGACCCGTGACCAGTCGGACCTTCTCCAGATTGTCAGAAATGGTAATTTTTTAATGTTTAATTTTTTGACTGTAAATGACTATTGTATGTGAATTATCACTTTTGGAACTAAAATAATTGTGTTCAGAGTCATTTTAATGCCTGAAATTTGTTGAAATAGAAGATTCTGAGTAGGCGAAAAAGTCTATAAAAATGGCAATTTTGGTCACATTGAGGCTTCAAAAAGTAGTAATCCAACATGAGGCACAATCCAAGTGACATTTTGAATCAATTTTTCTACAGTCAAAAAAATCAATTTTCAGATGAAAAACGATGACCCGGGACCTGTTGAACCTTCTCCAGATGGTCAGAAAAGGTAATTTTTTAATTTTTTATTTTTTGACTGTAAATGACTATTGCATGTGAATTATCACTTTTGGAACAAAAATAAGTGTGTTTAAAGTCATTTTAATGCCTGAAATTGGTCGAAATAGAAGCTTCTGAGTAGGAGAAAAAGTCTGTAAAAATGGCAATTTTGGTCACATTGAGGCTTTAAAAAGTAGTTATTCAACATGAGGCACAATCCAAGTGACATTTTGAATCAATTTTTCTACAGTCATGAAAATCAATTTTCTGATGAAAAACGATGACCCGTGACCTGTCGAACCTTCTCCAGATGGTCAGAAATGGTAATTTTTTAATGTATATTTTTTTGACTGTAAATGACTATTGTATGTGAATTATCACTTTTGGAACAAAAATAAGTGTGTTTAGAGTCATTTTAATGCCTGAAATTGGTCGAAATAGAAGCTTCTGAGTAGGCGAAAAAGTCTGTAAAAATGGCAATTTTGGTCACATTGAGGCTTTAAAAAGTAGTTATTGAACATGAGGCACAATCCAAGTGACATTTTGAATCAATTTTTCTACAGTCAAAAAAACCAATTTTCTGATGAAAAACGATGACCCGGGACCTGTTGAACTTTCTACAGATGGTCAGAAATGGAATTTTTTTAATTTTTAATTTTTTGACTGTAAATGACTATTGCATGTGAATTATAACTGTTGGAACAAAAATAAGTGTGTTTAGAGTCATTTTAATGCCTGAAATTGGTCAAAAAAGAAGCTTCTGAGTAGGAGAAAAAGTCTGTAAAAATGGCAATTTTGGTCACATTGAGGCTTTAAAAAGTAGTTATTCAACATGAGGCACAATCCAAGTGACATTTTGAATCAATTTTTCTACAGTAAAAAAAACAATTTTCTGATGAAAAACGATGACCCGTGACCTGTCGAACCTTCTCCAGATGGTCAGAAATGGTAATTTTTAATGTTTAATTTTTTGGCTGTAAATGACTATTGCATGTGAATTATCACTTTTGGAACAAAAATAAGTGTGTTTAAAGTCATTTTAATGCCTGAAATCGGTCGAAATAGAAGCTTCTGAGTAGGAGAAAAAGTCTGGAAAAATGGAAATTTTGGTCACATTGAGACTTTAAAAAGTAGTTATTCAACATGAGGCACAATCCAAGTGACATTATGAATCAATTTTTCTACAGTCAAAAAAATCAATTTTCTGATGAAAAACGATGACCCGTGACCTGTCGAACCTTCTCCAGAAATGTCAGAAATGGTAATTTTTTAATGTTTAATTTTTAGACTGTAAATGACTATTGCATGTGAATTATCACTTTTGGAGCAAAAATAAGTGTGTTTAGAGTCATTTAATGGCTGAAATTGGTCGTAATGAAAGCTTCTGAGTAGGAGAAAAAGTCTGAAAAATGGCAATTCTGGTCACATTGAGGCTTTAAAAAGTAGATATTCAACATGAGGCACAATCCAAATGACATTTTGAGTCAATTTTTCTACAGTCAAAAAAATCAATTTTCTGATGAAAAACGATGACCCAGGACCTGTTGAACTTTCTCCAGATGGTCAGAAATTGAATTTTTTAAATTTTTAATTTTTTGACTGTAAATGACTATTGCATGTGAATTATCACTTTTGGAACAAAAATAAGTGTGTTTAAAGTCATTTTAATGCCTGAAATTGGTTGAAAAAAAAGCTTCTGAGTAGGAGAAAAAGTCTGTAAAAATGGCAATTTTGGTCACATTGAGGCTTTAAAAAGTAGTTATTCAACATGAGGCACAATCCAAGTGACATTTTGAATCAATTTTTCTACAGTAAAAAAAACAATTTTCTGATGAAAAACGATGACCCGTGACCTGTCGAACCTTCTCCAGATGGTCAGAAATGGTAATTTTTAATGTTTAATTTTTTGACTGTAAATGACTATTGCATGTGAATTATCACTTTTGGAACAAAAATAAGTGTGTTTAAAGTCATGTTAATGCCTGAAATTGGTCGAAATAGAAGCTTCTGAGTAGGAGAAAAAGTCTGTAAAAATGGCAATTTTGGTCACATTGAGGCTTAAAAAGTAGTTATTCAACATGAGGCACAATCCAAGTGACATTTTGAATCAATTTTTCTACAGTCAAGCAAATCAATTTTCTGATGAAAAACGTTGACCCGGGACCTGTCGAACCTTCTCCAGATGGTCAGAAAAGGTAATTTTTTAATTTTTAATTTTTTGACTGTAAATGACTATTGCATGTGAATTATCACTTTTGGAACAAAAATAAGTGTGTTTAAAGTCATTTTAATGCCTGAAATTGGTCGAAATAGAAGCTTCTGAGTAGGCGAAAAAGTCTGTAAAAATGGCAATTTTGGTCACATTGAGGCTTTAAAAAGTAGTTATTCAACATGAGGCACAATCCAAGTGACATTTTGAATAAATTTTTCTACAGTCAAAAAAATCAATTTTCTGATGAAAAACGATGACCCGGGACCTGTTGAACTTTCTCCAGATGGTCAGAAATGGTCACTTTTAAATTTTTAATTTTTTGACTGTAAATGACTATTGTGCATGTGAATTATCACTTTTGGAACAAAAATAAGTGTGTTTAAAGTCATTTTAATGCCTGAAATTGGTCGAAATAGAAGCTTCTGAGTAGGAGAAAAAGTCTGTAAAAATGGCAATTTTGGTCACATTGAGGCTTTAAAAAGTAGTTATTCAACATGAGGCACAATCCAAGTGACATTTTGAATCAATTTTTCTACAGTCAAGAAAATCAATTTTCTGATGAAAAACGATGACCCGTGACCTGTCGAACCTTCTCCAGATGGTCAGAAATGGTAATTTTTTAATGTATATTTTTTTGACTGTAAATGACTATTGTATGTGAATTATCACTTTTGGAACAAAAATAAGTGTGTTTAGAGTCATTTTAATGCCTGAAATTGGTCGAAATAGAAGCTTCTGAGTAGGCGAAAAAGTCTGTAAAAATGGCAATTTTGGTCACATTGAGGCTTTAAAAAGTAGTTATTGAACATGAGGCACAATCCAAGTGACATTTTGAATCAATTTTTCTACAGTCAAAAAAACCAATTTTCTGATGAAAAACGATGACCCGGGACCTGTTGAACTTTCTACAGATGGTCAGAAATGGAATTTTTTTAATTTTTAATTTTTTGACTGTAAATGACTATTGCATGTGAATTATAACTGTTGGAACAAAAATAAGTATGTTTAAAGTCATTTTAATGCCTGAAATTGGTCAAAAAAGAAGCTTCTGAGTAGGAGAAAAAGTCTGTAAAAATGGCAATTTTGGTCACATTGAGGCTTTAAAAAGTAGTTATTCAACATGAGGCACAATCCAAGTGACATTTTGAATCAATTTTTCTACAGTAAAAAAAAACAATTTTCTGATGAAAAACGATGACCCGTGACCTGTCGAACCTTCTCCAGATGGTCAGAAATGGTAATTTTTAATGTTTAATTTTTTGGCTGTAAATGACTATTGCATGTGAATTATCACTTTTGGAACAAAAATAAGTGTGTTTAAAGTCATTTTAATGCCTGAAATCGGTCGAAATAGAAGCTTCTGAGTAGGAGAAAAAGTCTGGAAAAATGGAAATTTTGGTCACATTGAGGCTTTAAAAAGTAGTTATTCAACATGAGGCACAATCCAAGTGACATTATGAATCAATTTTTCTACAGTCAAAAAAATCAATTTTCTGATGAAAAACGATGACCCGTGACCTGTCGAACCTTCTCCAGAAATGTCAGAAATGGTAATTTTTTAATGTTTAATTTTCAGACTGTAAATGACTATTGCATGTGAATTATCACTTTTGGAGCAAAAATAAGTGTGTTTAGAGTCATTTAATGGCTGAAATTGGTCGTAATGAAAGCTTCTGAGTAGGAGAAAAAGTCTGAAAAATGGCAATTCTGGTCACATTGAGGCTTTAAAAAGTAGATATTCAACATGAGGCACAATCCAAATGACATTTTGAGTCAATTTTTCTACAGTCAAAAAAATCAATTTTCTGATGAAAAACGATGACCCAGGACCTGTTGAACTTTCTCCAGATGGTCAGAAATTGAATTTTTTTAATTTTTAATTTTTTGACTGTAAATGACTATTGCATGTGAATTATCACTTTTGGAACAAAAATAAGTGTGTTTAAAGTCATTTTAATGCCTGAAATTGGTCGAAATAGAAGCTTCTGAGTAGGAGAAAAAGTCTGTAAAAATGGCAATTTTGGTCACATTGAGGCTTTAAAAAGTAGTTATTCAACATGAGGCACAATCCAAGTGACATTTTGAATCAATTTTTCTACAGTCATGAAAATCAATTTTCTGATGAAAAACGATGACCCGTGACCTGTCGAACCTTCTCCAGATGGTCAGAAATGGTAATTTTTTAATGTATATTTTTTTGACTGTAAATGACTATTGTATGTGAATTATCACTTTTGGAACAAAAATAAGTGTGTTTAGAGTCATTTTAATGCCTGAAATTGGTCGAAATAGAAGCTTCTGAGTAGGCGAAAAAGTCTGTAAAAATGGCAATTTTGGTCACATTGAGGCTTTAAAAAGTAGTTATTGAACATGAGGCACAATCCAAGTGACATTTTGAATCAATTTTTCTACAGTCAAAAAAACCAATTTTCTGATGAAAAACGATGACCCGGGACCTGTTGAACTTTCTACAGATGGTCAGAAATGGAATTTTTTTAATTTTTAATTTTTTGACTGTAAATGACTATTGCATGTGAATTATAACTGTTGGAACAAAAATAAGTGTGTTTAGAGTCATTTTAATGCCTGAAATTGGTCAAAAAAGAAGCTTCTGAGTAGGAGAAAAAGTCTGTAAAAATGGCAATTTTGGTCACATTGAGGCTTTAAAAAGTAGTTATTCAACATGAGGCACAATCCAAGTGACATTTTGAATCAATTTTTCTACAGTAAAAAAAACAATTTTCTGATGAAAAACGATGACCCGTGACCTGTCGAACCTTCTCCAGATGGTCAGAAATGGTAATTTTTAATGTTTAATTTTTTGGCTGTAAATGACTATTGCATGTGAATTATCACTTTTGGAACAAAAATAAGTGTGTTTAAAGTCATTTTAATGCCTGAAATTGGTCGAAATAGAAGCTTCTGAGTAGGAGAAAAAGTCTGTAAAAATGGCAATTTTGGTCACATTGAGGCTTTAAAAAGTAGTTATTCAACATGAGGCACAATCCAAGTGACATTTTGAATCAATTTTTCTACAGTCAAGAAAATCAATTTTCTGATGAAAAACGATGACCCGTGACCTGTCGAACCTTCTCCAGATGGTCAGAAATGGTAATTTTTTAATGTATATTTTTTTGACTGTAAATGACTATTGTATGTGAATTATCACTTTTGGAACAAAAATAAGTGTGTTTAGAGTCATTTTAATGCCTGAAATTGGTCGAAATAGAAGCTTCTGAGTAGGCGAAAAAGTCTGTAAAAATGGCAATTGTGGTCACATTGAGGCTTTAAAAAGTAGTTATTGAACATGAGGCACAATCCAAGTGACATTTTGAATCAATTTTTCTACAGTCAAAAAAACCAATTTTCTGATGAAAAACGATGACCCGGGACCTGTTGAACTTTCTACAGATGGTCAGAAATGGAATTTTTTTAATTTTTAATTTTTTGACTGTAAATGACTATTGCATGTGAATTATAACTGTTGGAACAAAAATAAGTGTGTTTAAAGTCATTTTAATGCCTGAAATTGGTCAAAAAAGAAGCTTCTGAGTAGGAGAAAAAGTCTGTAAAAATGGCAATTTTGGTCACATTGAGGCTTTAAAAAGTAGTTATTCAACATGAGGCACAATCCAAGTGACATTTTGAATCAATTTTTCTACAGTAAAAAAAACAATTTTCTGATGAAAAACGATGACCCGTGACCTGTCGAACCTTCTCCAGATGGTCAGAAATGGTAATTTTTAATGTTTAATTTTTTGGCTGTAAATGACTATTGCATGTGAATTATCACTTTTGGAACAAAAATAAGTGTGTTTAAAGTCATTTTAATGCCTGAAATCGGTCGAAATAGAAGCTTCTGAGTAGGAGAAAAAGTCTGGAAAAATGGAAATTTTGGTCACATTGAGGCTTTAAAAAGTAGTTATTCAACATGAGGCACAATCCAAGTGACATTATGAATCAATTTTTCTACAGTCAAAAAAATCAATTTTCTGATGAAAAACGATGACCCGTGACCTGTCGAACCTTCTCCAGAAATGTCAGAAATGGTAATTTTTTAATGTTTAATTTTTAGACTGTAAATGACTATTGCATGTGAATTATCACTTTTGGAGCAAAAATAAGTGTGTTTAGAGTCATTTAATGGCTGAAATTGGTCGTAATGAAAGCTTCTGAGTAGGAGAAAAAGTCTGAAAAATGGCAATTCTGGTCACATTGAGGCTTTAAAAAGTAGATATTCAACATGAGGCACAATCCAAATGACATTTTGAGTCAATTTTTCTACAGTCAAAAAAATCAATTTTCTGATGAAAAACGATGACCCAGGACCTGTTGAACTTTCTCCAGATGGTCAGAAATTGAATTTTTTTAATTTTTAATTTTTTGACTGTAAATGACTATTGCATGTGAATTATCACTTTTGGAACAAAAATAAGTGTGTTTAAAGTCATTTTAATGCCTGAAATTGGTCGAAATAGAAGCTTCTGAGTAGGAGAAAAAGTCTGTAAAAATGGCAATTTTGGTCACATTGAGGCTTTAAAAAGTAGTTATTCAACATGAGGCACAATCCAAGTGACATTTTGAATCAATTTTTCTACAGTCATGAAAATCAATTTTCTGATGAAAAACGATGACCCGTGACCTGTCGAACCTTCTCCAGATGGTCAGAAATGGTAATTTTTTAATGTATATTTTTTTGACTGTAAATGACTATTGTATGTGAATTATCACTTTTGGAACAAAAATAAGTGTGTTTAGAGTCATTTTAATGCCTGAAATTGGTCGAAATAGAAACTTCTGAGTAGGCGAAAAAGTCTGTAAAAATGGCAATTTTGGTCACATTGAGGCTTTAAAAAGTAGTTATTGAACATGAGGCACAATCCAAGTGACATTTTGAATCAATTTTTCTACAGTCAAAAAAACCAATTTTCTGATGAAAAACGATGACCCGGGACCTGTTGAACTTTCTACAGATGGTCAGAAATGGAATTTTTTTAATTTTTAATTTTTTGACTGTAAATGACTATTGCATGTGAATTATAACTGTTGGAACAAAAATAAGTGTGTTTAGAGTCATTTTAATGCCTGAAATTGGTCAAAAAAGAAGCTTCTGAGTAGGAGAAAAAGTCTGTAAAAATGGCAATTTTGGTCACATTGAGGCTTTAAAAAGTAGTTATTCAACATGAGGCACAATCCAAGTGACATTTTGAATCAATTTTTCTACAGTAAAAAAAACAATTTTCTGATGAAAAACGATGACCCGTGACCTGTCGAACCTTCTCCAGATGGTCAGAAATGGTAATTTTTTAATGTTTAATTTTTAGACTGTAAATGACTATTGCATGTGAATTATCA
Source organism: Triturus cristatus (assembly GCF_964204655.1). NCBI lineage: Eukaryota > Metazoa > Chordata > Amphibia > Caudata > Salamandridae > Triturus > Triturus cristatus. Next base: position 897,910,451 of record NC_140594.1, on the reverse strand, counting down.
CTTTTGGAGCAAAAATAAGTGTGTTTAGAGTCATTTAATGGCTGAAATTGGTCGTAATGAAAGCTTCTGAGTAGGAGAAAAAGTCTGAAAAATGGCAATTCTGGTCACATTGAGGCTTTAAAAAGTAGATATTCAACATGAGGCACAATCCAAATGACATTTTGAGTCAATTTTTCTACAGTCAAAAAAATCAATTTTCTGATGAAAAACGATGACCCAGGACCTGTTGAACTTTCTCCAGATGGTCAGAAATTGAATTTTTTTAATTTTTAATTTTTTGACTGTAAATGACTATTGCATGTGAATTATCACTTTTGGAACAAAAATAAGTGTGTTTAAAGTCATTTTAATGCCTGAAATTGGTCGAAAAAAAAGCTTCTGAGTAGGAGAAAAAGTCTGTAAAAATGGCAATTTTGGTCACATTGAGGCTTTAAAAAGTAGTTATTCAACATGAGGCACAATCCAAGTGACATTTTGAATCAATTTTTCTACAGTAAAAAAAAACAATTTTCTGATGAAAAACGATGACCCGTGACCTGTCGAACCTTCTCCAGATGGTCAGAAATGGTAATTTTTAATGTTTAATTTTTTGACTGTAAATGACTATTGCATGTGAATTATCACTTTTGGAACAAAAATAAGTGTGTTTAAAGTCATGTTAATGCCTGAAATTGGTCGAAATAGAAGCTTCTGAGTAGGAGAAAAAGTCTGTAAAAATGGCAATTTTGGTCACATTGAGGCTTAAAAAGTAGTTATTCAACATGAGGCACAATCCAAGTGACATTTTGAATCAATTTTTCTACAGTCAAGCAAATCAATTTTCTGATGAAAAACGTTGACCCGGGACCTGTCGAACCTTCTCCAGATGGTCAGAAAAGGTAATTTTTTAATTTTTAATTTTTTGACTGTAAATGACTATTGCATGTGAATTATCACTTTTGGAACAAAAATAAGTGTGTTTAAAGTCATTTTAATGCCTGAAATTGGTCGAAATAGAAGCTTCTGAGTAGGCGAAAAAGTCTGTAAAAATGGCAATTTTGGTCACATTGAGGCTTTAAAAAGTAGTTATTCAACATGAGGCACAATCCAAGTGACATTTTGAATAAATTTTTCTACAGTCAAAAAAATCAATTTTCTGATGAAAAACGATGACCCGGGACCTGTTGAACTTTCTCCAGATGGTCAGAAATGGTCACTTTTAAATTTTTAATTTTTTGACTGTAAATGACTATTGTGCATGTGAATTATCACTTTTGGAACAAAAATAAGTGTGTTTAAAGTCATTTTAATGCCTGAAATTGGTCGAAATAGAAGCTTCTGAGTAGGAGAAAAAGTCTGTAAAAATGGCAATTTTGGTCACATTGAGGCTTTAAAAAGTAGTTATTCAACATGAGGCACAATCCAAGTGACATTTTGAATCAATTTTTCTACAGTCAAGAAAATCAATTTTCTGATGAAAAACGATGACCCGTGACCTGTCGAACCTTCTCCAGATGGTCAGAAATGGTAATTTTTTAATGTATATTTTTTTGACTGTAAATGACTATTGTATGTGAATTATCACTTTTGGAACAAAAATAAGTGTGTTTAGAGTCATTTTAATGCCTGAAATTGGTCGAAATAGAAGCTTCTGAGTAGGCGAAAAAGTCTGTAAAAATGGCAATTTTGGTCACATTGAGGCTTTAAAAAGTAGTTATTGAACATGAGGCACAATCCAAGTGACATTTTGAATCAATTTTTCTACAGTCAAAAAAACCAATTTTCTGATGAAAAACGATGACCCGGGACCTGTTGAACTTTCTACAGATGGTCAGAAATGGAATTTTTTTAATTTTTAATTTTTTGACTGTAAATGACTATTGCATGTGAATTATAACTGTTGGAACAAAAATAAGTGTGTTTAGAGTCATTTTAATGCCTGAAATTGGTCAAAAAAGAAGCTTCTGAGTAGGAGAAAAAGTCTGTAAAAATGGCAATTTTGGTCACATTGAGGCTTTAAAAAGTAGTTATTCAACATGAGGCACAATCCAAGTGACATTTTGAATCAATTTTTCTACAGTAAAAAAAACAATTTTCTGATGAAAAACGATGACCCGTGACCTGTCGAACCTTCTCCAGATGGTCAGAAATGGTAATTTTTAATGTTTAATTTTTTGGCTGTAAATGACTATTGCATGTGAATTATCACTTTTGGAACAAAAATAAGTGTGTTTAAAGTCATTTTAATGCCTGAAATCGGTCGAAATAGAAGCTTCTGAGTAGGAGAAAAAGTCTGGAAAAATTGAAATTTTGGTCACATTGAGGCTTTAAAAAGTAGTTATTCAACATGAGGCACAATCCAAGTGACATTATGAATCAATTTTTCTACAGTCAAAAAAATCAATTTTCTGATGAAAAACGATGACCCGTGACCTGTCGAACCTTCTCCAGAAATGTCAGAAATGGTAATTTTTTAATGTTTAATTTTTAGACTGTAAATGACTATTGCATGTGAATTATCACTTTTGGAGCAAAAATAAGTGTGTTTAGAGTCATTTAATGGCTGAAATTGGTCGTAATGAAAGCTTCTGAGTAGGAGAAAAAGTCTGAAAAATGGCAATTCTGGTCACATTGAGGCTTTAAAAAGTAGATATTCAACATGAGGCACAATCCAAATGACATTTTGAGTCAATTTTTCTACAGTCAAAAAAATCAATTTTCTGATGAAAAACGATGACCCAGGACCTGTTGAACTTTCTCCAGATGGTCAGAAATTGAATTTTTTTAATTTTTAATTTTTTGACTGTAAATGACTATTGCATGTGAATTATCACTTTTGGAACAAAAATAAGTGTGTTTAAAGTCATTTTAATGCCTGAAATTGGTCGAAATAGAAGCTTCTGAGTAGGAGAAAAAGTCTGTAAAAATGGCAATTTTGGTCACATTGAGGCTTTAAAAAGTAGTTATTCAACATGAGGCACAATCCAAGTGACATTTTGAATCAATTTTTCTACAGTCAAGAAAATCAATTTTCTGATGAAAAACGATGACCCGTGACCTGTCGAACCTTCTCCAGATGGTCAGAAATGGTAATTTTTTAATGTATATTTTTTTGACTGTAAATGACTATTGTATGTGAATTATCACTTTTGGAACAAAAATAAGTGTGTTTAGAGTCATTTTAATGCCTGAAATTGGTCGAAATAGAAGCTTCTGAGTAGGCGAAAAAGTCTGTAAAAATGGCAATTTTGGTCACATTGAGGCTTTAAAAAGTAGTTATTGAACATGAGGCACAATCCAAGTGACATTTTGAATCAATTTTTCTACAGTCAAAAAAACCAATTTTCTGATGAAAAACGATGACCCGGGACCTGTTGAACTTTCTACAGATGGTCAGAAATGGAATTTTTTTAATTTTTAATTTTTTGACTGTAAATGACTATTGCATGTGAATTATAACTGTTGGAACAAAAATAAGTGTGTTTAAAGTCATTTTAATGCCTGAAATTGGTCAAAAAAGAAGCTTCTGAGTAGGAGAAAAAGTCTGTAAAAATGGCAATTTTGGTCACATTGAGGCTTTAAAAAGTAGTTATTCAACATGAGGCACAATCCAAGTGACATTTTGAATCAATTTTTCTACAGTAAAAAAAACAATTTTCTGATGAAAAACGATGACCCGTGACCTGTCGAACCTTCTCCAGATGGTCAGAAATGGTAATTTTTAATGTTTAATTTTTTGGCTGTAAATGACTATTGCATGTGAATTATCACTTTTGGAACAAAAATAAGTGTGTTTAAAGTCATTTTAATGCCTGAAATCGGTCGAAATAGAAGCTTCTGAGTAGGAGAAAAAGTCTGGAAAAATGGAAATTTTGGTCACATTGAGGCTTTAAAAAGTAGTTATTCAACATGAGGCACAATCCAAGTGACATTATGAATCAATTTTTCTACAGTCAAAAAAATCAATTTTCTGATGAAAAACGATGACCCGTGACCTGTCGAACCTTCTCCAGAAATGTCAGAAATGGTAATTTTTTAATGTTTAATTTTTAGACTGTAAATGACTATTGCATGTGAATTATCACTTTTGGAGCAAAAATAAGTGTGTTTAGAGTCATTTAATGGCTGAAATTGGTCGTAATGAAAGCTTCTGAGTAGGAGAAAAAGTCTGAAAAATGGCAATTCTGGTCACATTGAGGCTTTAAAAAGTAGATATTCAACATGAGGCACAATCCAAATGACATTTTGAGTCAATTTTTCTACAGTCAAAAAAATCAATTTTCTGATGAAAAACGATGACCCAGGACCTGTTGAACTTTCTCCAGATGGTCAGAAATTGAATTTTTTTAATTTTTAATTTTTTGACTGTAAATGACTATTGCATGTGAATTATCACTTTTGGAACAAAAATAAGTGTGTTTAAAGTCATTTTAATGCCTGAAATTGGTCGAAAAAAAAGCTTCTGAGTAGGAGAAAAAGTCTGTAAAAATGGCAATTTTGGTCACATTGAGGCTTTAAAAAGTAGTTATTCAACATGAGGCACAATCCAAGTGACATTTTGAATCAATTTTTCTACAGTAAAAAAAAACAATTTTCTGATGAAAAACGATGACCCGTGACCTGTCGAACCTTCTCAAGATGGTCAGAAATGGTAATTTTTAATGTTTAATTTTTTGACTGTAAATGACTATTGCATGTGAATTATCACTTTTGGAACAAAAATAAGTGTGTTTAAAGTCATGTTAATGCCTGAAATTGGTCGAAATAGAAGCTTCTGAGTAGGAGAAAAAGTCTGTAAAAATGGCAATTTTGGTCACATTGAGGCTTAAAAAGTAGTTATTCAACATGAGGCACAATCCAAGTGACATTTTGAATCAATTTTTCTACAGTCAAGCAAATCAATTTTCTGATGAAAAACGTTGACCCGGGACCTGTCGAACCTTCTCCAGATGGTCAGAAATGGTAATTTTTTAATTTTTAATTTTTTGACTGTAAATGACTATTGCATGTGAATTATCACTTTTGGAACAAAAATAAGTATGTTTAAAGTTATTTTAATGCCTGAAATTGGTCGAAATAGAAGCTTCTGAGTAGGAGAAAAAGCCTGTAAAAATTGCAATTTTGGTCACATTGAGGCTTTAAAAAGTAGTAATCCAACATGAGGCACAATCCAAGTGACATTTTGAATCAATTTTTCTACAGTCAAAAAAATCAATTTTCTGATGAAAAACGATGACCCGGGACCTGTTGAACTTTCTCCAGATGGTCAGAAATGGTAATTTTTTAATGTTTAATTTTTTGACTGTAAATGACTATTGTGCATGTGAATGATCACTTTTGGAACAAAAATAAGTGTGTTTAAAGTCATTTTAATGCCTGAAATTGGTCGAAATAGAAGCTTCTGAGTAGGAGAAAAAGTCTGTAAAAATGGCAATTTTGGTCACATTGAGGCTTTAAAAAGTAGTTATTCAACATGAGGCACAATCCAAGTGACATTTTGAATCAATTTTTCTACAGTAAAAAAAAACAATTTTCTGATGAAAAACGATGACCCGTGACCTGTCGAACCTTCTCCAGATGGTCAGAAATGGTAATTTTTAATGTTTAATTTTTTGACTGTAAATGACTATTGCATGTGAATTATCACTTTTGGAACAAAAATAAGTGTGTTTAAAGTCATGTTAATGCCTGAAATTGGTCGAAATAGAAGCTTCTGAGTAGGAGAAAAAGTCTGTAAAAATGGCAATTTTGGTCACATTGAGGCTTAAAAAGTAGTTATTCAACATGAGGCACAATCCAAGTGACATTTTGAATCAATTTTTCTACAGTCAAGCAAATCAATTTTCTGATGAAAAACGTTGACCCGGGACCTGTCGAACCTTCTCCAGATGGTCAGAAATGGTAATTTTTTAATTTTTAATTTTTTGACTGTAAATGACTATTGCATGTGAATTATCACTTTTGGAACAAAAATAAGTATGTTTAAAGTTATTTTAATGCCTGAAATTGGTCGAAATAGAAGCTTCTGAGTAGGAGAAAAAGCCTGTAAAAATTGCAATTTTGGTCACATTGAGGCTTTAAAAAGTAGTAATCCAACATGAGGCACAATCCAAGTGACATTTTGAATCAATTTTTCTACAGTCAAAAAAATCAATTTTCTGATGAAAAACGATGACCCGGGACCTGTTGAACTTTCTCCAGATGGTCAGAAATGGTAATTTTTTAATGTTTAATTTTTTGACTGTAAATGACTATTGTGCATGTGAATGATCACTTTTGGAACAAAAATAAGTGTGTTTAAAGTCATTTTAATGCCTGAAATTGGTCGAAATAGAAGCTTCTGAGTAGGAGAAAAAGTCTGTAAAAATGGCAATTTTGGTCACATTGAGGCTTTAAAAAGTAGTTATTCAACATGAGGCACAATCCAAGTGACATTTTGAATCAATTTTTCTACAGTCAAAAAAACCAATTTTCTGATGAAAAACGATGACCCGGGACCTGTTGAACTTTCTACAGATGGTCAGAAATGGAATTTTTTTAATTTTTAATTTTTTGACTGTAAATGACTATTGCATGTGAATTATAACTGTTGGAACAAAAATAAGTGTGTTTAAAGTCATTTTAATGCCTGAAATTGGTCAAAAAAGAAGCTTCTGAGTAGGAGAAAAAGTCTGTAAAAATGGCAATTTTGGTCACATTGAGGCTTTAAAAAGTAGTTATTCAACATGAGGCACAATCCAAGTGACATTTTGAATCAATTTTTCTACAGTAAAAAAAAACAATTTTCTGATGAAAAACGATGACCCGTGACCTGTCGAACCTTCTCCAGATGGTCAGAAATGGTAATTTTTAATGTTTAATTTTTTGGCTGTAAATGACTATTGCATGTGAATTATCACTTTTGGAACAAAAATAAGTGTGTTTAAAGTCATTTTAATGCCTGAAATCGGTCGAAATAGAAGCTTCTGAGTAGGAGAAAAAGTCTGGAAAAATGGAAATTTTGGTCACATTGAGGCTTTAAAAAGTAGTTATTCAACATGAGGCACAATCCAAGTGACATTATGAATCAATTTTTCTACAGTCAAAAAAATCAATTTTCTGATGAAAAACGATGACCCGTGACCTGTCGAACCTTCTCCAGAAATGTCAGAAATGGTAATTTTTTAATGTTTAATTTTTAGACTGTAAATGACTATTGCATGTGAATTATCACTTTTGGAGCAAAAATAAGTGTGTTTAGAGTCATTTAATGGCTGAAATTGGTCGTAATGAAAGCTTCTGAGTAGGAGAAAAAGTCTGAAAAATGGCAATTTTGGTCACATTGAGGCTTTAAAAAGTAGTTATTGAACATGAGGCACAATCCAAGTGACATTTTGAATCAATTTTTCTACAGTCAAAAAAACCAATTTTCTGATGAAAAACGATGACCCGGGACCTGTTGAACTTTCTACAGATGGTCAGAAATGGAATTTTTTTAATTTTTAATTTTTTGACTGTAAATGACTATTGCATGTGAATTATAACTGTTGGAACAAAAATAAGTGTGTTTAGAGTCATTTTAATGCCTGAAATTGGTCAAAAAAGAAGCTTCTGAGTAGGAGAAAAAGTCTGTAAAAATGGCAATTTTGGTCACATTGAGGCTTTAAAAAGTAGTTATTCAACATGAGGCACAATCCAAGTGACATTTTGAATCAATTTTTCTACAGTAAAAAAAACAATTTTCTGATGAAAAACGATGACCCGTGACCTGTCGAACCTTCTCCAGATGGTCAGAAATGGTAATTTTTTAATGTTTAATTTTTAGACTGTAAATGACTATTGCATGTGAATTATCACTTTTGGAGCAAAAATAAGTGTGTTTAGAGTCATTTAATGGCTGAAATTGGTCGTAATGAAAGCTTCTGAGTAGGAGAAAAAGTCTGAAAAATGGCAATTCTGGTCACATTGAGGCTTTAAAAAGTAGATATTCAACATGAGGCACAATCCAAATGACATTTTGAGTCAATTTTTCTACAGTCAAAAAAATCAATTTTCTGATGAAAAACGATGACCCAGGACCTGTTGAACTTTCTCCAGATGGTCAGAAATTGAATTTTTTTAATTTTTAATTTTTTGACTGTAAATGACTATTGCATGTGAATTATCACTTTTGGAACAAAAATAAGTGTGTTTAAAGTCATTTTAATGCCTGAAATTGGTCGAAAAAAAAGCTTCTGAGTAGGAGAAAAAGTCTGTAAAAATGGCAATTTTGGTCACATTGAGGCTTAAAAAGTAGTTATTCAACATGAGGCACAATCCAAGTGACATTTTGAATCAATTTTTCTACAGTCAAGCAAATCAATTTTCTGATGAAAAACGTTGACCCGGGACCTGTCGAACCTTCTCCAGATGGTCAGAAATGGTAATTTTTTAATTTTTAATTTTTTGACTGTAAATGACTATTGCATGTGAATTATCACTTTTGGAACAAAAATAAGTATGTTTAAAGTTATTTTAATGCCTGAAATTGGTCGAAATAGAAGCTTCTGAGTAGGAGAAAAAGCCTGTAAAAATTGCAATTTTGGTCACATTGAGGCTTTAAAAAGTAGTAATCCAACATGAGGCACAATCCAAGTGACATTTTGAATCAATTTTTCTACAGTCAAAAAAATCAATTTTCTGATGAAAAACGATGACCCGGGACCTGTTGAACTTTCTCCAGATGGTCAGAAATGGTAATTTTTTAATGTTTAATTTTTTGACTGTAAATGACTATTGTGCATGTGAATGATCACTTTTGGAACAAAAATAAGTGTGTTTAAAGTCATTTTAATGCCTGAAATTGGTCGAAATAGAAGCTTCTGAGTAGGAGAAAAAGTCTGTAAAAATGGCAATTTTGGTCACATTGAGGCTTTAAAAAGTAGTTATTCAACATGAGGCACAATCCAAGTGACATTTTGAATCAATTTTTCTACAGTAAAAAAAAACAATTTTCTGATGAAAAACGATGACCCGTGACCTGTCGAACCTTCTCCAGATGGTCAGAAATGGTAATTTTTAATGTTTAATTTTTTGACTGTAAATGACTATTGCATGTGAATTATCACTTTTGGAACAAAAATAAGTGTGTTTAAAGTCATGTTAATGCCTGAAATTGGTCGAAATAGAAGCTTCTGAGTAGGAGAAAAAGTCTGTAAAAATGGCAATTTTGGTCACATTGAGGCTTAAAAAGTAGTTATTCAACATGAGGCACAATCCAAGTGACATTTTGAATCAATTTTTCTACAGTCAAGCAAATCAATTTTCTGATGAAAAACGTTGACCCGGGACCTGTCGAACCTTCTCCAGATGGTCAGAAATGGTAATTTTTTAATTTTTAATTTTTTGACTGTAAATGACTATTGCATGTGAATTATCACTTTTGGAACAAAAATAAGTATGTTTAAAGTTATTTTAATGCCTGAAATTGGTCGAAATAGAAGCTTCTGAGTAGGAGAAAAAGCCTGTAAAAATTGCAATTTTGGTCACATTGAGGCTTTAAAAAGTAGTAATCCAACATGAGGCACAATCCAAGTGACATTTTGAATCAATTTTTCTACAGTCAAAAAAATCAATTTTCTGATGAAAAACGATGACCCGGGACCTGTTGAACTTTCTCCAGATGGTCAGAAATGGTAATTTTTTAATGTTTAATTTTTTGACTGTAAATGACTATTGTGCATGTGAATGATCACTTTTGGAACAAAAATAAGTGTGTTTAAAGTCATTTTAATGCCTGAAATTGGTCGAAATAGAAGCTTCTGAGTAGGAGAAAAAGTCTGTAAAAATGGCAATTTTGGTCACATTGAGGCTTTAAAAAGTAGTTATTCAACATGAGGCACAATCCAAGTGACATTTTGAATCAATTTTTCTACAGTCAAAAAAACCAATTTTCTGATGAAAAACGATGACCCGGGACCTGTTGAACTTTCTACAGATGGTCAGAAATGGAATTTTTTTAATTTTTAATTTTTTGACTGTAAATGACTATTGCATGTGAATTATAACTGTTGGAACAAAAATAAGTGTGTTTAAAGTCATTTTAATGCCTGAAATTGGTCAAAAAAGAAGCTTCTGAGTAGGAGAAAAAGTCTGTAAAAATGGCAATTTTGGTCACATTGAGGCTTTAAAAAGTAGTTATTCAACATGAGGCACAATCCAAGTGACATTTTGAATCAATTTTTCTACAGTAAAAAAAAACAATTTTCTGATGAAAAACGATGACCCGTGACCTGTCGAACCTTCTCCAGATGGTCAGAAATGGTAATTTTTAATGTTTAATTTTTTGGCTGTAAATGACTATTGCATGTGAATTATCACTTTTGGAACAAAAATAAGTGTGTTTAAAGTCATTTTAATGCCTGAAATCGGTCGAAATAGAAGCTTCTGAGTAGGAGAAAAAGTCTGGAAAAATGGAAATTTTGGTCACATTGAGGCTTTAAAAAGTAGTTATTCAACATGAGGCACAATCCAAGTGACATTATGAATCAATTTTTCTACAGTCAAAAAAATCAATTTTCTGATGAAAAACGATGACCCGTGACCTGTCGAACCTTCTCCAGAAATGTCAGAAATGGTAATTTTTTAATGTTTAATTTTTAGACTGTAAATGACTATTGCATGTGAATTATCACTTTTGGAGCAAAAATAAGTGTGTTTAGAGTCATTTAATGGCTGAAATTGGTCGTAATGAAAGCTTCTGAGTAGGAGAAAAAGTCTGAAAAATGGCAATTCTGGTCACATTGAGGCTTTAAAAAGTAGATATTCAACATGAGGCACAATCCAAATGACATTTTGAGTCAATTTTTCTACAGTCAAAAAAATCAATTTTCTGATGAAAAACGATGACCCAGGACCTGTTGAACTTTCTCCAGATGGTCAGAAATTGAATTTTTTTAATTTTAATTTTTTGACTGTAAATGACTATTGCATGTGAATTATCACTTTTGGAACAAAAATAAGTGTGTTTAAAGTCATTTTAATGCCTGAAATTGGTCGAAAAAAAAGCTTCTGAGTAGGAGAAAAAGTCTGTAAAAATGGCAATTTTGGTCACATTGAGGCTTTAAAAAGTAGTTATTCAACATGAGGCACACTCCAAGTGACATTTTGAATCAATTTTTCTACAGTAAAAAAAAACAATTTTCTGATGAAAAACGATGACCCGTGACCTGTCGAACCTTCTCCAGATGGTCAGAAATGGTAATTTTTAATGTTTAATTTTTTGACTGTAAATGACTATTGCATGTGAATAATCGCTTTTGGAACAAAAATAAGTGTGTTTAAAGTCATGTTAATGCCTGAAATTGGTCGAAATAGAAGCTTCTGAGTAGGAGAAAAAGTCTGTAAAAATGGCAATTTTGGTCACATTGAGGCTTAAAAAGTAGTTATTCAACATGAGGCACAATCCAAGTGACATTTTGAATCAATTTTTCTACAGTCAAGCAAATCAATTTTCTGATGAAAAACGTTGACCCGGGACCTGTCGAACCTTCTCCAGATGGTCAGAAATGGTAATTTTTTAATTTTTAATTTTTTGACTGTAAATGACTATTGCATGTGAATTATCACTTTTGGAACAAAAATAAGTATGTTTAAAGTTATTTTAATGCCTGAAATTGGTCGAAATAGAAGCTTCTGAGTAGGAGAAAAAGCCTGTAAAAATTGCAATTTTGGTCACATTGAGGCTTTAAAAAGTAGTAATCCAACATGAGGCACAATCCAAGTGACATTTTGAATCAATTTTTCTACAGTCAAAAAAATCAATTTTCTGATGAAAAACGATGACCCGGGACCTGTTGAACTTTCTCCAGATGGTCAGAAATGGTAATTTTTTAATGTTTAATTTTTTGACTGTAAATGACTATTGTGCATGTGAATGATCACTTTTGGAACAAAAATAAGTGTGTTTAAAGTCATTTTAATGCCTGAAATTGGTCGAAATAGAAGCTTCTGAGTAGGAGAAAAAGTCTGTAAAAATGGCAATTTTGGTCACATTGAGGCTTTAAAAAGTAGTTATTCAACATGAGGCACAATCCAAGTGACATTTTGAATCAATTTTTCTACAGTCAAAAAAATCAATTTTCTGATGAAAAACGATGACCCGGGACCTGTCGAACCTTCTCCAGATGGTCAGAAATGGTAATTTTTTAATTTTTAATTTTTTGACTGTAAATGACTATTGCATGTGAATTATCACTTTTGGAACAAAAATAAGTGTGTTTAAAGTCATTTTAATGCCTGAAATTGGTCGAAATAGAAGCTTCTGAGTAGGAGAAAAAGTCTGTAAAAATGGCAATTTTGGTCACATTGAGGCTTTAAAAAGTAGTTATTCAACATGAGGCACAATCCAAGTGACATTTTGAATCAATTTTTCTACAGTCAAGAAAATCAATTTTCTGATGAAAAACGATGACCCGTGACCTGTCGAACCTTCTCCAGATGGTCAGAAATGGTAATTTTTTAATGTATATTTTTTTGACTGTAAATTACTATTGTATGTGAATTATCACTTTTGGAACAAAAATAAGTGTGTTTAGAGTCATTTTAATGCCTGAAATTGGTCGAAATAGAAGCTTCTGAGTAGGCGAAAAAGTCTGTAAAAATGGCAATTTTGGTCACATTGAGGCTTTAAAAAGTAGTTATTCAACATGAGGCACAATCCAAGTGACATTTTGAATCAATTTTTCTACAGTCAAAAAAATCAATTTTCAGATGAAAAACGATGACCCGGGACCTGTTGAACTTTCTCCAGATGGTCAGAAATGGTCACTTTTAAATTTTTAATTTTTTGACTGTAAATGACTATTGTGCATGTGAATTATCACTTTTGGAACAAAAATAAGTGTGTTTAAAGTCATTTTAATGCCTGAAATTGGTCGAAATAGAAGCTTCTGAGTAGGAGAAAAAGTCTGTAAAAATGGCAATTTTGGTCACATTGAGGCTTTAAAAAGTAGTTATTCAACATGAGGCACAATCCAAGTGACATTTTGAATCAATTTTTCTACAGTCAAGAAAATCAATTTTCTGATGAAAAACGATGACCCGGGACCTGTTGAACTTTCTACAGATGGTCAGAAATGGAATTTTTTTAATTTTTAATTTTTTGACTGTAAATGACTATTGCATGTGAATTATAACTGTTGGAACAAAAATAAGTGTGTTTAAAGTCATTTTAATGCCTGAAATTGGTCAAAAAAGAAGCTTCTGAGTAGGAGAAAAAGTCTGTAAAAATGGCAATTTTGGTCACATTGAGGCTTTAAAAAGTAGTTATTCAACATGAGGCACAATCCAAGTGACATTTTGAATCAATTTTTCTACAGTAAAAAAAAACAATTTTCTGATGAAAAACGATGACCCGTGACCTGTCGAACCTTCTCCAGATGGTCAGAAATGGTAATTTTTAATGTTTAATTTTTTGGCTGTAAATGACTATTGCATGTGAATTATCACTTTTGGAACAAAAATAAGTGTGTTTAAAGTCATTTTAATGCCTGAAATCGGTCGAAATAGAAGCTTCTGAGTAGGAGAAAAAGTCTGGAAAAATGGAAATTTTGGTCACATTGAGGCTTTAAAAAGTAGTTATTCAACATGAGGCACAATCCAAGTGACATTATGAATCAATTTTTCTACAGTCAAAAAAATCAATTTTCTGATGAAAAACGATGACCCGTGACCTGTCGAACCTTCTCCAGAAATGTCAGAAATGGTAATTTTTTAATGTTTAATTTTTAGACTGTAAATGACTATTGCATGTGAATTATCACTTTTGGAGCAAAAATAAGTGTGTTTAGAGTCATTTAATGGCTGAAATTGGTCGTAATGAAAGCTTCTGAGTAGGAGAAAAAGTCTGAAAAATGGCAATTCTGGTCACATTGAGGCTTTAAAAAGTAGATATTCAACATGAGGCACAATCCAAATGACATTTTGAGTCAATTTTTCTACAGTCAAAAAAATCAATTTTCTGATGAAAAACGATGACCCAGGACCTGTTGAACTTTCTCCAGATGGTCAGAAATTGAATTTTTTTCATTTTTAATTTTTTGACTGTAAATGACTATTGCATGTGAATTATCACTTTTGGAACAAAAATAACTGTGTTTAAAGTCATTTTAATGCCTGAAATTGGTCGAAATAGAAGCTTCTGAGTAGGAGAAAAAGTCTGTAAAAATGGCAATTTTGGTCACATTGAGGCTTTAAAAAGTAGTTATTCAACATGAGGCACAATCCAAGTGACATTTTGAATCAATTTTTCTACAGTCAAGAAAATCAATTTTCTGATGAAAAACGATGACCCGTGACCTGTCGAACCTTCTCCAGATGGTCAGAAATGGTAATTTTTTAATGTATATTTTTTTGACTGTAAATGACTATTGTATGTGAATTATCACTTTTGGAACAAAAATAAGTGTGTTTAGAGTCATTTTAATGCCTGAAATTGGTCGAAATAGAAGCTTCTGAGTAGGCGAAAAAGTCTGTAAAAATGGCAATTTTGGTCACATTGAGGCTTTAAAAAGTAGTTATTGAACATGAGGCACAATCCAAGTGACATTTTGAATCAATTTTTCTACAGTCAAAAAAACCAATTTTCTGATGAAAAACGATGACCCGGGACCTGTTGAACTTTCTACAGATGGTCAGAAATGGAATTTTTTTAATTTTTAATTTTTTGACTGTAAATGACTATTGCATGTGAATTATAACTGTTGGAACAAAAATAAGTGTGTTTAAAGTCATTTTAATGCCTGAAATTGGTCAAAAAAGAAGCTTCTGAGTAGGAGAAAAAGTCTGTAAAAATGGCAATTTTGGTCACATTGAGGCTTTAAAAAGTAGTTATTCAACATGAGGCACAATCCAAGTGACATTTTGAATCAATTTTTCTACAGTAAAAAAAACAATTTTCTGATGAAAAACGATGACCCGTGACCTGTCGAACCTTCTCCAGATGGTCAGAAATGGTAATTTTTAATGTTTAATTTTTTGGCTGTAAATGACTATTGCATGTGAATTATCACTTTTGGAACAAAAATAAGTGTGTTTAAAGTCATTTTAATGCCTGAAATCGGTCGAAATAGAAGCTTCTGAGTAGGAGAAAAAGTCTGGAAAAATGGAAATTTTGGTCACATTGAGGCTTTAAAAAGTAGTTATTCAACATGAGGCACAATCCAAGTGACATTATGAATCAATTCTTCTACAGTCAAAAAAATCAATTTTCTGATGAAAAACGATGACCCGTGACCTGTCGAACCTTCTCCAGAAATGTCAGAAATGGTAATTTTTTAATGTTTAATTTTTAGACTGTAAATGACTATTGCATGTGAATTATCACTTTTGGAGCAAAAATAAGTGTGTTTAGAGTCATTTAATGGCTGAAATTGGTCGTAATGAAAGCTTCTGAGTAGGAGAAAAAGTCTGAAAAATGGCAATTCTGGTCACATTGAGGCTTTAAAAAGTAGATATTCAACATGAGGCACAATCCAAATGACATTTTGAGTCAATTTTTCTACAGTCAAAAAAATCAATTTTCTGATGAAAAACGATGACCCAGGACCTGTTGAACTTTCTCCAGATGGTCAGAAATTGAATTTTTTTAATTTTAATTTTTTGACTGTAAATGACTATTGCATGTGAATTATCACTTTTGGAACAAAAATAAGTGTGTTTAAAGTCATTTTAATGCCTGAAATTGGTCGAAAAAAAAGCTTCTGAGTAGGAGAAAAAGTCTGTAAAAATGGCAATTTTGGTCACATTGAGGCTTTAAAAAGTAGTTATTCAACATGAGGCACAATCCAAGTGACATTTTGAATCAATTTTTCTACAGTAAAAAAAAACAATTTTCTGATGAAAAACGATGACCCGTGACCTGTCGAACCTTCTCCAGATGGTCAGAAATGGTAATTTTTAATGTTTAATTTTTTGACTGTAAATGACTATTGCATGTGAATAATCGCTTTTGGAACAAAAATAAGTGTGTTTAAAGTCATGTTAATGCCTGAAATTGGTCGAAATAGAAGCTTCTGATTAGGAGAAAAAGTCTGTAAAAATGGCAATTTTGGTCACATTGAGGCTTAAAAAGTAGTTATTCAACATGAGGCACAATCCAAGTGACATTTTGAATCAATTTTTCTACAGTCAAGCAAATCAATTTTCTGATGAAAAACGTTGACCCGGGACCTGTCGAACCTTCTCCAGATGGTCAGAAATGGTAATTTTTTAATTTTTAATTTTTTGACTGTAAATGACTATTGCATGTGAATTATCACTTTTGGAACAAAAATAAGTATGTTTAAAGTTATTTTAATGCCTGAAATTGGTCGAAATAGAAGCTTCTGAGTAGGAGAAAAAGCCTGTAAAAATTGCAATTTTGGTCACATTGAGGCTTTAAAAAGTAGTAATCCAACATGAGGCACAATCCAAGTGACATTTTGAATCAATTTTTCTACAGTCAAAAAAATCAATTTTCTGATGAAAAACGATGACCCGGGACCTGTTGAACTTTCTCCAGATGGTCAGAAATGGTAATTTTTTAATGTTTAATTTTTTGACTGTAAATGACTATTGTGCATGTGAATGATCACTTTTGGAACAAAAATAAGTGTGTTTAAAGTCATTTTAATGCCTGAAATTGGTCGAAATAGAAGCTTCTGAGTAGGAGAAAAAGTCTGTAAAAATGGCAATTTTGGTCACATTGAGGCTTTAAAAAGTAGTTATTCAACATGAGGCACAATCCAAGTGACATTTTGAATCAATTTTTCTACAGTCAAAAAAATCAATTTTCTGATGAAAAACGATGACCCGGGACCTGTCGAACCTTCTCCAGATGGTCAGAAATGGTAATTTTTTAATTTTTAATTTTTTGACTGTAAATGACTATTGCATGTGAATTATCACTTTTGGAACAAAAATAAGTGTGTTTAAAGTCATTTTAATGCCTGAAATTGGTCGAAATAGAAGCTTCTGAGTAGGAGAAAAAGTCTGTAAAAATGGCAATTTTGGTCACATTGAGGCTTTAAAAAGTAGTTATTCAACATGAGGCACAATCCAAGTGACATTTTGAATCAATTTTTCTACAGTCAAGAAAATCAATTTTCTGATGAAAAACGATGACCCGTGACCTGTCGAACCTTCTCCAGATGGTCAGAAATGGTAATTTTTTAATGTATATTTTTTTGACTGTAAATTACTATTGTATGTGAATTATCACTTTTGGAACAAAAATAAGTGTGTTTAGAGTCATTTTAATGCCTGAAATTGGTCGAAATAGAAGCTTCTGAGTAGGCGAAAAAGTCTGTAAAAATGGCAATTTTGGTCACATTGAGGCTTTAAAAAGTAGTTATTCAACATGAGGCACAATCCAAGTGACATTTTGAATCAATTTTTCTACAGTCAAAAAAATCAATTTTCAGATGAAAAACGATGACCCGGGACCTGTTGAACTTTCTCCAGATGGTCAGAAATGGTCACTTTTAAATTTTTAATTTTTTGACTGTAAATGACTATTGTGCATGTGAATTATCACTTTTGGAACAAAAATAAGTGTGTTTAAAGTCATTTTAATGCCTGAAATTGGTCGAAATAGAAGCTTCTGAGTAGGAGAAAAAGTCTGTAAAAATGGCAATTTTGGTCACATTGAGGCTTTAAAAAGTAGTTATTCAACATGAGGCACAATCCAAGTGACATTTTGAATCAATTTTTCTACAGTCAAGAAAATCAATTTTCTGATGAAAAACGATGACCCGTGACCTGTCAAACCTTCTCCAGATGGTCAGAAATGGTAATTTTTTAATGTATATTTTTTTGACTGTAAATGACTATTGTATGTGAATTATCACTTTTGGAACAAAAATAAGTGTGTTTGGAGTCATTTTAATGCCTGAAATTGGTCGAAATAGAAGCTTCTGAGTAGCCGAAAAAGTCTGTAAAAATGGCAATTTTGGTCACATTGAGGCTTTAAAAAGTAGTTATTGAACATGAGGCACAATCCAAGTGACATTTTGAATCAATTTTTCTACAGTCAAAAAAAACAATTTTCTGATGAAAAACGATGACCCGGGACCTGTTGAACTTTCTACAGATGGTCAGAAATGGAATTTTTTTAATTTTTAATTTTTTGACTGTAAATGACTATTGCATGTGAATTATAACTGTTGGAACAAAAATAAGTGTGTTTAAAGTCATTTTAATGCCTGAAATTGGTCAAAAAAGAAGCTTCTGAGTAGGAGAAAAAGTCTGTAAAAATGGCAATTTTGGTCACATTGAGGCTTTAAAAAGTAGTTATTCAACATGAGGCACAATCCAAGTGACATTTTGAATCAATTTTTCTACAGTAAAAAAAAAACAATTTTCTGATGAAAAACGATGACCCGGGACCTGTTGAACCTTCTCCAGATGGTCAGAAATGGTAATTTTTAAATTTTTAATTTTTTGATTGTAAATGACTATTGCATGTGAATTATCACTTTTGGGACAAAAATAAGTGTGTTTCGGGTCATTTTAAGGCCTGAAATTGGTCGAAATAGAAGCTTCTGAGTAGGAGAAAAAGTCTGTAAAAATGGCAATTTTGGTCACATTGAGGCTTTAAAAGGTAGTTATTCAACATGAGGCACAATCCAAGTGACATTTTGAATCAATTTTTCTACAGTCAAAAAAATCAATTTTCTGATGAAAAACGATGACCCGGGACCTGTTGAACATTCTCCAGATGGTCAGAAATGGTAATTTTTTAATGTTTAATTTTTTGACTGTAAATGACTATTGTGCATGTGAATTATCACTTTTGGAACAAAAATAAGTGTGTTTAAAGTCATTTTAATGCCTGAAATTGGTCGAAATAGAAGCTTCTGAGTAGGAGAAAAAGTCTGTAAAAATGGCAATTTTGGTCACATTGAGGCTTTAAAAAGTAGTTATTCAACATGAGGCACAATCCAAGTGACATTTTGAATCAATTTTTCCACAGTCAAAAAAAATCAATTTTCTGATGAAAAACGATGACCCGGGACCTGTCGAACCTTCTCCAGATGGTCAGAAATGGTAATTTTTTAATGATTACTTTTTTTACTGTAAATGACAATTGCATGTGAATTATCACTTTTGGAACAAAAAAAAGTGTGTTTAAAGTCATTTTAATGCCTGAAATTGGTCGAAATAGAAGCTTCTGAGTAGGAGAAAAAGTCTGTAAAAATGGCAATTTTGGTCACATTGAGGATTTAAAAAGTAGTTATTCAACATGAGGCACAATCCAAGTGACATTTTGAATCAATTTTTCTACAGTCAAAAAAATCAATTTTCTGATGAAAAACGATGACCCGTGACCTGTCGAACCTTCTCCAGAAATGTCAGAAATGGTAATTTTTTAATGTTTAATTTTTGGACTGTAAATGACTATTGCATGTGAATTATCACTTTTGGAACAAAAATAAGTGTGTTTAGAGTCATTTAATGGCTGAAATTGGTCGCAATAGAAGCTTCTGAGTAGGAGAAAAAGTCTGTAAAAATGGAAATTTTGGTCACATTGAGGCTTTAAAAAGTAGATATTCAACATGAGGCACAATCTAAATGATATTTTGAGTCAATTTTTCTACAGTCAAAAAAATCTATTTTCTGATGAAAAACGATGACCCGTGACCTGTCGGACCTTCTCCAGATTGTCAGAAATGGTAATTTTTTAATGTTTGATTTTTTGACTGTAAATGACTATTGTATGTGAATTATCACTTTTGGAACTAAAATAATTGTGTTCAGAGTCATTTTAATGCCTGAAATTTGTTGAAATAGAAGATTCTGAGTAGGCGAAAAAGTCTATAAAAATGGCAATTTTGGTCACATTGAGGCTTTAAAAAGTAGTTATTCAACATGAGGCACAATCCAACTGACATTTTGAATCAATTTTTCTACAGTCAAAAAAATCAATTTTCTGATGAAAAACGATGACCCGGGACCTGTCGAACCTTCTCCAGATGGTCAGAAATGGTAATTTTTTAATTTTTAATTTTTTGACTGTAAATGACTATTGCATGTGAATTATCACTTTTGGAACAAAAATAAGTGTGTTTAAAGTCATTTTAATGCCTGAAATTGGTCGAAATAGAAGCTTCTGAGTAGGAGAAAAAGTCTGTAAAAATGGCAATTTTGGTCACATTGAGGCTTTAAAAAGTAGTTATTCAACATGAGGCACAATCCAAGTGACATTTTGAATCAATTTTTCTACAGTCAAGAAAATCAATTTTCTGATGAAAAACGATGACCCGTGACCTGTCGAACCTTCTCCAGATGGTCAGAAATGGTAATTTTTTAATGTATATTTTTTTGACTGTAAATGACTATTGTATGTGAATTATCACTTTTGGAACAAAAATAAGTGTGTTTAGAGTCATTTTAATGCCTGAAATTGGTCGAAATAGAAGCTTCTGAGTAGGCGAAAAAGTCTGTAAAAATGGCAATTTTGGTCACATTGAGGCTTTAAAAAGTAGTTATTCAACATGAGGCACAATCCAAGTGACATTTTGAATCAATTTTTCTACAGTCAAAAAAATCAATTTTCAGATGAAAAACGATGACCCGGGACCTGTTGAACTTTCTCCAGATGGTCAGAAATGGTCACTTTTAAATTTTTAATTTTTTGACTGTAAATGACTATTGTGCATGTGAATTATCACTTTTGGAACAAAAATAAGTGTGTTTAAAGTCATTTTAATGCCTGAAATCGGTCGAAATAGAAGCTTCTGAGTAGGAGAAAAAGTCTGGAAAAATGGAAATTTTGGTCACATTGAGGCTTTAAAAAGTAGTTATTCAACATGAGGCACAATCCAAGTGACATTTTGAATCAATTTTTCTACAGTAAAAAAAACAATTTTCTGATGAAAAACGATGACCCGTGACCTGTCGAACCTTCTCCAGATGGTCAGAAATGGTAATTTTTAATGTTTAATTTTTTGGCTGTAAATGACTATTGCATGTGAATTATCACTTTTGGAACAAAAATAAGTGTGTTTAAAGTCATTTTAATGCCTGAAATCGGTCGAAATAGAAGCTTCTGAGTAGGAGAAAAAGTCTGGAAAAATGGAAATTTTGGTCACATTGAGGCTTTAAAAAGTAGTTATTCAACATGAGGCACAATCCAAGTGACATTATGAATCAATTTTTCTACAGTCAAAAAAATCAATTTTCTGATGAAAAACGATGACCCGTGACCTGTCGAACCTTCTCCAGAAATGTCAGAAATGGTAATTTTTTAATGTTTAATTTTTAGACTGTAAATGACTATTGCATGTGAATTATCACTTTTGGAGCAAAAATAAGTGTGTTTAGAGTCATTTAATGGCTGAAATTGGTCGTAATGAAAGCTTCTGAGTAGGAGAAATAGTCTGAAAAATGGCAATTCTGGTCACATTGAGGCTTTAAAAAGTAGATATTCAACATGAGGCACAATCCAAATGACATTTTGAGTCAATTTTTCTACAGTCAAAAAAATCAATTTTCTGATGAAAAACGATGACCCGTGACCTGTCGAACCTTCTCCAGATGGTCAGAAATGGTAATTTTTAATGTTTAATTTTTTGACTGTAAATGACTATTGCATGTGAATAATCGCTTTTGGAACAAAAATAAGTGTGTTTAAAGTCATGTTAATGCCTGAAATTGGTCGAAATAGAAGCTTCTGAGTAGGAGAAAAAGTCTGTAAAAATGGCAATTTTGGTCACATTGAGGCTTAAAAAGTAGTTATTCAACATGAGGCACAATCCAAGTGACATTTTGAATCAATTTTTCTACAGTCAAGCAAATCAATTTTCTGATGAAAAACGTTGACCCGGGACCTGTCGAACCTTCTCCAGATGGTCAGAAATGGTAATTTTTTAATTTTTAATTTTTTGACTGTAAATGACTATTGCATGTGAATTATCACTTTTGGAACAAAAATAAGTATGTTTAAAGTTATTTTAATGCCTGAAATTGGTCGAAATAGAAGCTTCTGAGTAGGAGAAAAAGCCTGTAAAAATTGCAATTTTGGTCACATTGAGGCTTTAAAAAGTAGTAATCCAACATGAGGCACAATCCAAGTGACATTTTGAATCAATTTTTCTACAGTCAAAAAAATCAATTTTCTGATGAAAAACGATGACCCGGGACCTGTTGAACTTTCTCCAGATGGTCAGAAATGGTAATTTTTTAATGTTTAATTTTTTGACTGTAAATGACTATTGTGCATGTGAATGATCACTTTTGGAACAAAAATAAGTGTGTTTAAAGTCATTTTAATGCCTGAAATTGGTCGAAATAGAAGCTTCTGAGTAGGAGAAAAAGTCTGTAAAAATGGCAATTTTGGTCACATTGAGGCTTTAAAAAGTAGTTATTCAACATGAGGCACAATCCAAGTGACATTTTGAATCAATTTTTCTACAGTCAAAAAAATCAATTTTCTGATGAAAAACGATGACCCGGGACCTGTCGAACCTTCTCCAGATGGTCAGAAATGGTAATTTTTTAATTTTTAATTTTTTGACTGTAAATGACTATTGCATGGGAATTATCACTTTTGGAACAAAAATAAGTGTGTTTAAAGTCATTTTAATGCCTGAAATTGGTCGAAATAGAAGCTTCTGAGTAGGAGAAAAAGTCTGTAAAAATGGCAATTTTGGTCACATTGAGGCTTTAAAAAGTAGTTATTCAACATGAGGCACAATCCAAGTGACATTTTGAATCAATTTTTCTACAGTCAAGAAAATCAATTTTCTGATGAAAAACGATGACCCGTGACCTGTCGAACCTTCTCCAGATGGTCAGAAATGGTAATTTTTTAATGTATATTTTTTTGACTGTAAATGACTATTGTATGTGAATTATCACTTTTGGAACAAAAATAAGTGTGTTTAGAGTCATTTTAATGCCTGAAATTGGTCGAAATAGAAGCTTCTGAGTAGGCGAAAAAGTCTGTAAAAATGGCAATTTTGGTCACATTGAGGCTTTAAAAAGTAGTTATTCAACATGAGGCACAATCCAAGTGACATTTTGAATCAATTTTTCTACAGTCAAAAAAATCAATTTTCAGATGAAAAACGATGACCCGGGACCTGTTGAACTTTCTCCAGATGGTCAGAAATGGTCACTTTTAAATTTTTAATTTTTTGACTGTAAATGACTATTGTGCATGTGAATTATCACTTTTGGAACAAAAATAAGTGTGTTTAAAGTCATTTTAATGCCTGAAATTGGTCGAAATAGAAGCTTCTGAGTAGGAGAAAAAGTCTGTAAAAATGGCAATTTTGGTCACATTGAGGCTTTAAAAAGTAGTTATTCAACATGAGGCACAATCCAAGTGACATTTTGAATCAATTTTTCTACAGTCAAGAAAATCAATTTTCTGATGAAAAACGATGACCCGTGACCTGTCAAACCTTCTCCAGATGGTCAGAAATGGTAATTTTTTAATGTATATTTTTTTGACTGTAAATGACTATTGTATGTGAATTATCACTTTTGGAACAAAAATAAGTGTGTTTGGAGTCATTTTAATGCCTGAAATTGGTCGAAATAGAAGCTTCTGAGTAGGCGAAAAAGTCTGTAAAAATGGCAATTTTGGTCACATTGAGGCTTTAAAAAGTAGTTATTGAACATGAGGCACAATCCAAGTGACATTTTGAATCAATTTTTCTACAGTCAAAAAAACCAATTTTCTGATGAAAAACGATGACCCGGGACCTGTTGAACTTTCTACAGATGGTCAGAAATGGAATTTTTTTAATTTTTAATTTTTTGACTGTAAATGACTATTGCATGTGAATTATAACTGTTGGAACAAAAATAAGTGTGTTTAAAGTCATTTTAATGCCTGAAATTGGTCAAAAAAGAAGCTTCTGAGTAGGAGAAAAAGTCTGTAAAAATGGCAATTTTGGTCACATTGAGGCTTTAAAAAGTAGTTATTCAACATGAGGCACAATCCAAGTGACATTTTGAATCAATTTTTCTACAGTAAAAAAAAAACAATTTTCTGATGAAAAACGATGACCCGGGACCTGTTGAACCTTCTCCAGATGGTCAGAAATGGTAATTTTTAAATTTTTAATTTTTTGATTGTAAATGACTATTGCATGTGAATTATCACTTTTGGGACAAAAATAAGTGTGTTTCGGGTCATTTTAAGGCCTGAAATTGGTCGAAATAGAAGCTTCTGAGTAGGAGAAAAAGTCTGTAAAAATGGCAATTTTGGTCACATTGAGGCTTTAAAAGGTAGTTATTCAACATGAGGCACAATCCAAGTGACATTTTGAATCAATTTTTCTATAGTCAAAAAAATCAATTTTCTGATGAAAAACGATGACCCGGGACCTGTTGAACATTCTCCAGATGGTCAGAAATGGTAATTTTTTAATGTTTAATTTTTTGACTGTAAATGACTATTGTGCATGTGAATTATCACTTTTGGAACAAAAATAAGTGTGTTTAAAGTCATTTTAATGCCTGAAATTGGTCGAAATAGAAGCTTCTGAGTAGGAGAAAAAGTCTGTAAAAATGGCAATTTTGGTCACATTGAGGCTTTAAAAAGTAGTTATTCAACATGAGGCACAATCCAAGTGACATTTTGAATCAATTTTTCCACAGTCAAAAAAAATCAATTTTCTGATGAAAAACGATGACCCGGGACCTGTCGAACCTTCTCCAGATGGTCAGAAATGGTAATTTTTTAATGATTACTTTTTTTACTGTAAATGACAATTGCATGTGAATTATCACTTTTGGAACAAAAAAAAGTGTGTTTAAAGTCATTTTAATGCCTGAAATTGGTCGAAATAGAAGCTTCTGAGTAGGAGAAAAAGTCTGTAAAAATGGCAATTTTGGTCACATTGAGGATTTAAAAAGTAGTTATTCAACATGAGGCACAATCCAAGTGACATTTTGAATCAATTTTTCTACAGTCAAAAAAATCAATTTTCTGATGAAAAACGATGACCCGTGACCTGTCGAACCTTCTCCAGAAATGTCAGAAATGGTAATTTTTTAATGTTTAATTTTTGGACTGTAAATGACTATTGCATGTGAATTATCACTTTTGGAACAAAAATAAGTGTGTTTAGAGTCATTTAATGGCTGAAATTGGTCGCAATAGAAGCTTCTGAGTAGGAGAAAAAGTCTGTAAAAATGGAAATTTTGGTCACATTGAGGCTTTAAAAAGTAGATATTCAACATGAGGCACAATCTAAATGATATTTTGAGTCAATTTTTCTACAGTCAAAAAAATCTATTTTCTGATGAAAAACGATGACCCGTGACCTGTCGGACCTTCTCCAGATTGTCAGAAATGGTAATTTTTTAATGTTTGATTTTTTGACTGTAAATGACTATTGTATGTGAATTATCACTTTTGGAACTAAAATAATTGTGTTCAGAGTCATTTTAATGCCTGAAATTTGTTGAAATAGAAGATTCTGAGTAGGCGAAAAAGTCTATAAAAATGGCAATTTTGGTCACATTGAGGCTTTAAAAAGTAGTTATTCAACATGAGGCACAATCCAAGTGACATTTTGAATCAATTTTTCTACAGTCAAAAAAATCAATTTTCAGATGAAAAACGATGACCCGGGACCTGTTGAACTTTCTCCAGATGGTCAGAAATGGTCACTTTTAAATTTTTAATTTTTTGACTGTAAATGACTATTGTGCATGTGAATGATCACTTTTGGAACAAAAATAAGTGTGTTTAAAGTCATTTTAATGCCTGAAATTGGTCGAAATAGAAGCTTCTGAGTAGGAGAAAAAGTCTGTAAAAATGGCAATTTTGGTCACATTGAGGCTTTAAAAAGTAGTTATTCAACATGAGGCACAATCCAAGTGACATTTTGAATCAATTTTTCTACAGTCAAAAAAATCAATTTTCTGATGAAAAACGATGACCCGGGACCTGTCGAACCTTCTCCAGATGGTCAGAAATGGTAATTTTTTAATTTTTAATTTTTTGACTGTAAATGACTATTGCATGTGAATTATCACTTTTGGAACAAAAATAAGTGTGTTTAAAGTCATTTTAATGCCTGAAATTGGTCGAAATAGAAGCTTCTGAGTAGGAGAAAAAGTCTGTAAAAATGGCAATTTTGGTCACATTGAGGCTTTAAAAAGTAGTTATTCAACATGAGGCAGAATCCAAGTGACATTTTGAATCAATTTTTCTACAGTCAAGAAAATCAATTTTCTGATGAAAAACGATGACCCGTGACCTGTCGAACCTTCTCCAGATGGTCAGAAATGGTAATTTTTTAATGTATATTTTTTTGACTGTAAATGACTATTGTATGTGAATTATCACTTTTGGAACAAAAATAAGTGTGTTTAGAGTCATTTTAATGCCTGAAATTGGTCGAAATAGAAGCTTCTGAGTAGGCGAAAAAGTCTGTAAAAATGGCAATTTTGGTCACATTGAGGCTTTAAAAAGTAGTTATTCAACATGAGGCACAATCCAAGTGACATTTTGAATCAATTTTTCTACAGTCAAAAAAATCAATTTTCAGATGAAAAACGATGACCCGGGACCTGTTGAACTTTCTCCAGATGGTCAGAAATGGTCACTTTTAAATTTTTAATTTTTTGACTGTAAATGACTATTGTGCATGTGAATTATCACTTTTGGAACAAAAATAAGTGTGTTTAAAGTCATTTTAATGCCTGAAATTGGTCGAAATAGAAGCTTCTGAGTAGGAGAAAAAGTCTGTAAAAATGGCAATTTTGGTCACATTGAGGCTTTAAAAAGTAGTTATTCAACATGAGGCACAATCCAAGTGACATTTTGAATCAATTTTTCTACAGTCAAGAAAATCAATTTTCTGATGAAAAACGATGACCCGTGACCTGTCAAACCTTCTCCAGATGGTCAGAAATGGTAATTTTTTAATGTATATTTTTTTTACTGTAAATGACTATTGTATGTGAATTATCACTTTTGGAACAAAAATAAGTGTGTTTGGAGTCATTTTAATGCCTGAAATTGGTCGAAATAGAAGCTTCTGAGTAGGCGAAAAAGTCTGTAAAAATGGCA
The DNA here is from genome assembly GCF_964204655.1 of Triturus cristatus. Lineage (NCBI taxonomy): Eukaryota > Metazoa > Chordata > Amphibia > Caudata > Salamandridae > Triturus > Triturus cristatus. The sequence continues at coordinate 897,883,438 of NC_140594.1, read as the reverse complement.
ATTTTGGTCACATTGAGGCTTTAAAAAGTAGTTATTGAACATGAGGCACAATCCAAGTGACATTTTGAATCAATTTTTCTACAGTCAAAAAAACCAATTTTCTGATGAAAAACGATGACCCGGGACCTGTTGAACTTTCTACAGATGGTCAGAAATTGAATTTTTTTAATTTTTAATTTTTTGACTGTAAATGACTATTGCATGTGAATTATAACTGTTGGAACAAAAATAAGTGTGTTTAAAGTCATTTTAATGCCTGAAATTGGTCAAAAAAGAAGCTTCTGAGTAGGAGAAAAAGTCTGTAAAAATGGCAATTTTGGTCACATTGAGGCTTTAAAAAGTAGTTATTCAACATGAGGCACAATCCAAGTGACATTTTGAATCAATTTTTCTACAGTAAAAAAAAAACAATTTTCTGATGAAAAACGATGACCCGGGACCTGTTGAACCTTCTCCAGATGGTCAGAAATGGTAATTTTTAAATTTTTAATTTTTTGATTGTAAATGACTATTGCATGTGAATTATCACTTTTGGGACAAAAATAAGTGTGTTTCGGGTCATTTTAAGGCCTGAAATTGGTCGAAATAGAAGCTTCTGAGTAGGAGAAAAAGTCTGTAAAAATGGCAATTTTGGTCACATTGAGGCTTTAAAAGGTAGTTATTCAACATGAGGCACAATCCAAGTGACATTTTGAATCAATTTTTCTACAGTCAAAAAAATCAATTTTCTGATGAAAAACGATGACCCGGGACCTGTTGAACATTCTCCAGATGGTCAGAAATGGTAATTTTTTAATGTTTAATTTTTTGACTGTAAATGACTATTGTGCATGTGAATTATCACTTTTGGAACAAAAATAAGTGTGTTTAAAGTCATTTTAATGCCTGAAATTGGTCGAAATAGAAGCTTCTGAGTAGGAGAAAAAGTCTGTAAAAATGGCAATTTTGGTCACATTGAGGCTTTAAAAAGTAGTTATTCAACATGAGGCACAATCCAAGTGACATTTTGAATCAATTTTTCCACAGTCAAAAAAAATCAATTTTCTGATGAAAAACGATGACCCGGGACCTGTCGAACCTTCTCCAGATGGTCAGAAATGGTAATTTTTTAATGATTACTTTTTTTACTGTAAATGACAATTGCATGTGAATTATCACTTTTGGAACAAAAAAAAGTGTGTTTAAAGTCATTTTAATGCCTGAAATTGGTCGAAATAGAAGCTTCTGAGTAGGAGAAAAAGTCTGTAAAAATGGCAATTTTGGTCACATTGAGGATTTAAAAAGTAGTTATTCAACATGAGGCACAATCCAAGTGACATTTTGAATCAATTTTTCTACAGTCAAAAAAATCAATTTTCTGATGAAAAACGATGACCCGTGACCTGTCGAACCTTCTCCAGAAATGTCAGAAATGGTAATTTTTTAATGTTTAATTTTTGGACTGTAAATGACTATTGCATGTGAATTATCACTTTTGGAACAAAAATAAGTGTGTTTAGAGTCATTTAATGGCTGAAATTGGTCGCAATAGAAGCTTCTGAGTAGGAGAAAAAGTCTGTAAAAATGGAAATTTTGGTCACATTGAGGCTTTAAAAAGTAGATATTCAACATGAGGCACAATCTAAATGATATTTTGAGTCAATTTTTCTACAGTCAAAAAAATCTATTTTCTGATGAAAAACGATGACCCGTGACCTGTCGGACCTTCTCCAGATTGTCAGAAATGGTAATTTTTTAATGTTTGATTTTTTGACTGTAAATGACTATTGTATGTGAATTATCACTTTTGGAACTAAAATAATTGTGTTCAGAGTCATTTTAATGCCTGAAATTTGTTGAAATAGAAGATTCTGAGTAGGCGAAAAAGTCTATAAAAATGGCAATTTTGGTCACATTGAGGCTTTAAAAAGTAGTTATTCAACATGAGGCACAATCCAACTGACATTTTGAATCAATTTTTCTACAGTCAAAAAAATCAATTTTCTGATGAAAAACGATGACCCGGGACCTGTCGAACCTTCTCCAGATGGTCAGAAATGGTAATTTTTTAATTTTTAATTTTTTGACTGTAAATGACTATTGCATGTGAATTATCACTTTTGGAACAAAAATAAGTGTGTTTAAAGTCATTTTAATGCCTGAAATTGGTCGAAATAGAAGCTTCTGAGTAGGAGAAAAAGTCTGTAAAAATGGCAATTTTGGTCACATTGAGGCTTTAAAAAGTAGTTATTCAACATGAGGCACAATCCAAGTGACATTTTGAATCAATTTTTCTACAGTCAAGAAAATCAATTTTCTGATGAAAAACGATGACCCGTGACCTGTCGAACCTTCTCCAGATGGTCAGAAATGGTAATTTTTTAATGTATATTTTTTTGACTGTAAATGACTATTGTATGTGAATTATCACTTTTGGAACAAAAATAAGTGTGTTTAGAGTCATTTTAATGCCTGAAATTGGTCGAAATAGAAGCTTCTGAGTAGGCGAAAAAGTCTGTAAAAATGGCAATTTTGGTCACATTGAGGCTTTAAAAAGTAGTTATTCAACATGAGGCACAATCCAAGTGACATTTTGAATCAATTTTTCTACAGTCAAAAAAATCAATTTTCAGATGAAAAACGATGACCCGGGACCTGTTGAACTTTCTCCAGATGGTCAGAAATGGTCACTTTTAAATTTTTAATTTTTTGACTGTAAATGACTATTGTGCATGTGAATTATCACTTTTGGAACAAAAATAAGTGTGTTTAAAGTCATTTTAATGCCTGAAATTGGTCGAAATAGAAGCTTCTGAGTAGGAGAAAAAGTCTGTAAAAATGGCAATTTTGGTCACATTGAGGCTTTAAAAAGTAGTTATTCAACATGAGGCACAATCCAAGTGACATTTTGAATCAATTTTTCTACAGTCAAGAAAATCAATTTTCTGATGAAAAACGATGACCCGTGACCTGTCAAACCTTCTCCAGATGGTCAGAAATGGTAATTTTTTAATGTATATTTTTTTGACTGTAAATGACTATTGTATGTGAATTATCACTTTTGGAACAAAAATAAGTGTGTTTGGAGTCATTTTAATGCCTGAAATTGGTCGAAATAGAAGCTTCTGAGTAGGAGAAAAAGTCTGTAAAAATGGCAATTTTGGTCACATTGAGGCTTTAAAAAGTAGTTATTCAACATGAGGCACAATCCAAGTGACATTTTGAATCAATTTTTCTACAGTAAAAAAAACAATTTTCTGATGAAAAACGATGACCCGTGACCTGTCGAACCTTCTCCAGATGGTCAGAAATGGTAATTTTTAATGTTTAATTTTTTGGCTGTAAATGACTATTGCATGTGAATTATCACTTTTGGAACAAAAATAAGTGTGTTTAAAGTCATTTTAATGCCTGAAATCGGTCGAAATAGAAGCTTCTGAGTAGGAGAAAAAGTCTGGAAAAATGGAAATTTTGGTCACATTGAGGCTTTAAAAAGTAGTTATTCAACATGAGGCACAATCCAAGTGACATTATGAATCAATTTTTCTACAGTCAAAAAAATCAATTTTCTGATGAAAAACGATGACCCGTGACCTGTCGAACCTTCTCCAGAAATGTCAGAAATGGTAATTTTTTAATGTTTAATTTTTAGACTGTAAATGACTATTGCATGTGAATTATCACTTTTGGAGCAAAAATAAGTGTGTTTAGAGTCATTTAATGGCTGAAATTGGTCGTAATGAAAGCTTCTGAGTAGGAGAAATAGTCTGAAAAATGGCAATTCTGGTCACATTGAGGCTTTAAAAAGTAGATATTCAACATGAGGCACAATCCAAATGACATTTTGAGTCAATTTTTCTACAGTCAAAAAAATCAATTTTCTGATGAAAAACGATGACCCAGGACCTGTTGAACTTTCTCCAGATGGTCAGAAATTGAATTTTTTTAATTTTTAATTTTTTGACTGTAAATGACTATTGCATGTGAATTATCACTTTTGGAACAAAAATAAGTGTGTTTAAAGTCATTTTAATGCCTGAAATTGGTCGAAAAAAAAGCTTCTGAGTAGGAGAAAAAGTCTGTAAAAATGGCAATTTTGGTCACATTGAGGCTTTAAAAAGTAGTTATTCAACATGAGGCACAATCCAAGTGACATTTTGAATCAATTTTTCTACAGTAAAAAAAAACAATTTTCTGATGAAAAACGATGACCCGTGACCTGTCGAACCTTCTCCAGATGGTCAGAAATGGTAATTTTTAATGTTTAATTTTTTGACTGTAAATGACTATCGCATGTGAATAATCGCTTTTGGAACAAAAATAAGTGTGTTTAAAGTCATGTTAATGCCTGAAATTGGTCGAAATAGAAGCTTCTGAGTAGGAGAAAAAGTCTGTAAAAATGGCAATTTTGGTCACATTGAGGCTTAAAAAGTAGTTATTCAACATGAGGCACAATCCAAGTGACATTTTGAATCAATTTTTCTACAGTCAAGCAAATCAATTTTCTGATGAAAAACGTTGACCCGGGACCTGTCGAACCTTCTCCAGATGGTCAGAAATGGTAATTTTTTAATTTTTAATTTTTTGACTGTAAATGACTATTGCATGTGAATTATCACTTTTGGAACAAAAATAAGTATGTTTAAAGTTATTTTAATGCCTGAAATTGGTCGAAATAGAAGCTTCTGAGTAGGAGAAAAAGCCTGTAAAAATTGCAATTTTGGTCACATTGAGGCTTTAAAAAGTAGTAATCCAACATGAGGCACAATCCAAGTGACATTTTGAATCAATTTTTCTACAGTCAAAAAAATCAATTTTCTGATGAAAAACGATGACCCGGGACCTGTTGAACTTTCTCCAGATGGTCAGAAATGGTCACTTTTAAATTTTTAATTTTTTGACTGTAAATGACTATTGTATGTGAATTATCACTTTTGGAACAAAAATAAGTGTGTTTGGAGTCATTTTAATGCCTGAAATTGGTCGAAATAGAAGCTTCTGAGTAGGAGAAAAAGTCTGTAAAAATGGCAATTTTGGTCACATTGAGGCTTTAAAAAGTAGTTATTCAACATGAGGCACAATCCAAGTGACATTTTGAATCAATTTTTCTACAGTAAAAAAAACAATTTTCTGATGAAAAACGATGACCCGTGACCTGTCGAACCTTCTCCAGATGGTCAGAAATGGTAATTTTTAATGTTTAATTTTTTGGCTGTAAATGACTATTGCATGTGAATTATCACTTTTGGAACAAAAATAAGTGTGTTTAAAGTCATTTTAATGCCTGAAATCGGTCGAAATAGAAGCTTCTGAGTAGGAGAAAAAGTCTGGAAAAATGGAAATTTTGGTCACATTGAGGCTTTAAAAAGTAGTTATTCAACATGAGGCACAATCCAAGTGACATTATGAATCAATTTTTCTACAGTCAAAAAAATCAATTTTCTGATGAAAAACGATGACCCGTGACCTGTCGAACCTTCTCCAGAAATGTCAGAAATGGTAATTTTTTAATGTTTAATTTTTAGACTGTAAATGACTATTGCATGTGAATTATCACTTTTGGAGCAAAAATAAGTGTGTTTAGAGTCATTTAATGGCTGAAATTGGTCGTAATGAAAGCTTCTGAGTAGGAGAAATAGTCTGAAAAATGGCAATTCTGGTCACATTGAGGCTTTAAAAAGTAGATATTCAACATGAGGCACAATCCAAATGACATTTTGAGTCAATTTTTCTACAGTCAAAAAAATCAATTTTCTGATGAAAAACGATGACCCAGGACCTGTTGAACTTTCTCCAGATGGTCAGAAATTGAATTTTTTTAATTTTTAATTTTTTGACTGTAAATGACTATTGCATGTGAATTATCACTTTTGGAACAAAAATAAGTGTGTTTAAAGTCATTTTAATGCCTGAAATTGGTCGAAAAAAAAGTTTCTGAGTAGGAGAAAAAGTCTGTAAAAATGGCAATTTTGGTCACATTGAGGCTTTAAAAAGTAGTTATTCAACATGAGGCACAATCCAAGTGACATTTTGAATCAATTTTTCTACAGTAAAAAAAAACAATTTTCTGATGAAAAACGATGACCCGTGACCTGTCGAACCTTCTCCAGATGGTCAGAAATGGTAATTTTTAATGTTTAATTTTTTGACTGTAAATGACTATCGCATGTGAATAATCGCTTTTGGAACAAAAATAAGTGTGTTTAAAGTCATGTTAATGCCTGAAATTGGTCGAAATAGAAGCTTCTGAGTAGGAGAAAAAGTCTGTAAAAATGGCAATTTTGGTCACATTGAGGCTTAAAAAGTAGTTATTCAACATGAGGCACAATCCAAGTGACATTTTGAATCAATTTTTCTACAGTCAAGCAAATCAATTTTCTGATGAAAAACGTTGACCCGGGACCTGTCGAACCTTCTCCAGATGGTCAGAAATGGTAATTTTTTAATTTTTAATTTTTTGACTGTAAATGACTATTGCATGTGAATTATCACTTTTGGAACAAAAATAAGTATGTTTAAAGTTATTTTAATGCCTGAAATTGGTCGAAATAGAAGCTTCTGAGTAGGAGAAAAAGCCTGTAAAAATTGCAATTTTGGTCACATTGAGGCTTTAAAAAGTAGTAATCCAACATGAGGCACAATCCAAGTGACATTTTGAATCAATTTTTCTACAGTCAAAAAAATCAATTTTCTGATGAAAAACGATGACCCGGGACCTGTTGAACTTTCTCCAGATGGTCAGAAATGGTAATTTTTTAATGTTTAATTTTTTGACTGTAAATGACTATTGTGCATGTGAATGATCACTTTTGGAACAAAAATAAGTGTGTTTAAAGTCATTTTAATGCCTGAAATTGGTCGAAATAGAAGCTTCTGAGTAGGAGAAAAAGTCTGTAAAAATGGCAATTTTGGTCACATTGAGGCTTTAAAAAGTAGTTATTCAACATGAGGCACAATCCAAGTGACATTTTGAATCAATTTTTCTACAGTCAAAAAAATCAATTTTCTGATGAAAAACGATGACCCGGGACCTGTCGAACCTTCTCCAGATGGTCAGAAATGGTAATTTTTTAATTTTTAATTTTTTGACTGTAAATGACTATTGCATGTGAATTATCACTTTTGGAACAAAAATAAGTGTGTTTAAAGTCATTTTAATGCCTGAAATTGGTCGAAATAGAAGCTTCTGAGTAGGAGAAAAAGTCTGTAAAAATGGCAATTTTGGTCACATTGAGGCTTTAAAAAGTAGTTATTCAACATGAGGCACAATCCAAGTGACATTTTGAATCAATTTTTCTACAGTCAAGAAAATCAATTTTCTGATGAAAAACGATGACCCGTGACCTGTCGAACCTTCTCCAGATGGTCAGAAATGGTAATTTTTTAATGTATATTTTTTTGACTGTAAATGACTATTGTATGTGAATTATCACTTTTGGAACAAAAATAAGTGTGTTTAGAGTCATTTTAATGCCTGAAATTGGTCGAAATAGAAGCTTCTGAGTAGGCGAAAAAGTCTGTAAAAATGGCAATTTTGGTCACATTGAGGCTTTAAAAAGTAGTTATTCAACATGAGGCACAATCCAAGTGACATTTTGAATCAATTTTTCTACAGTCAAAAAAATCAATTTTCAGATGAAAAACGATGACCCGGGACCTGTTGAACTTTCTCCAGATGGTCAGAAATGGTCACTTTTAAATTTTTAATTTTTTGACTGTAAATGACTATTGTGCATGTGAATTATCACTTTTGGAACAAAAATAAGTGTGTTTAAAGTCATTTTAATGCCTGAAATTGGTCGAAATAGAAGCTTCTGAGTAGGAGAAAAAGTCTGTAAAAATGGCAATTTTGGTCACATTGAGGCTTTAAAAAGTAGTTATTCAACATGAGGCACAATCCAAGTGACATTTTGAATCAATTTTTCTACAGTCAAGAACATCAATTTTCTGATGAAAAACGATGACCCGTGACCTGTCAAACCTTCTCCAGATGGTCAGAAATGGTAATTTTTTAATGTATATTTTTTTGACTGTAAATGACTATTGTATGTGAATTATCACTTTTGGAACAAAAATAAGTGTGTTTGGAGTCATTTTAATGCCTGAAATTGGTCGAAATAGAAGCTTCTGAGTAGGCGAAAAAGTCTGTAAAAATGGCAATTTTGGTCACATTGAGGCTTTAAAAAGTAGTTATTGAACATGAGGCACAATCCAAGTGACATTTTGAATCAATTTTTCTACAGTCAAAAAAACCAATTTTCTGATGAAAAACGATGACCCGGGACCTGTTGAACTTTCTACAGATGGTCAGAAATGGAATTTTTTTAATTTTTAATTTTTTGACTGTAAATGACTATTGCATGTGAATTATAACTGTTGGAACAAAAATAAGTGTGTTTAAAGTCATTTTAATGCCTGAAATTGGTCAAAAAAGAAGCTTCTGAGTAGGAGAAAAAGTCTGTAAAAATGGCAATTTTGGTCACATTGAGGCTTTAAAAAGTAGTTATTCAACATGAGGCACAATCCAAGTGACATTTTGAATCAATTTTTCTACAGTAAAAAAAAAACAATTTTCTGATGAAAAACGATGACCCGGGACCTGTTGAACCTTCTCCAGATGGTCAGAAATGGTAATTTTTAAATTTTTAATTTTTTGATTGTAAATGACTATTGCATGTGAATTATCACTTTTGGGACAAAAATAAGTGTGTTTCGGGTCATTTTAAGGCCTGAAATTGGTCGAAATAGAAGCTTCTGAGTAGGAGAAAAAGTCTGTAAAAATGGCAATTTTGGTCACATTGAGGCTTTAAAAGGTAGTTATTCAACATGAGGCACAATCCAAGTGACATTTTGAATCAATTTTTCTATAGTCAAAAAAATCAATTTTCTGATGAAAAACGATGACCCGGGACCTGTTGAACATTCTCCAGATGGTCAGAAATGGTAATTTTTTAATGTTTAATTTTTTGACTGTAAATGACTATTGTGCATGTGAATTATCACTTTTGGAACAAAAATAAGTGTGTTTAAAGTCATTTTAATGCCTGAAATTGGTCGAAATAGAAGCTTCTGAGTAGGAGAAAAAGTCTGTAAAAATGGCAATTTTGGTCACATTGAGGCTTTAAAAAGTAGTTATTCAACATGAGGCACAATCCAAGTGACATTTTGAATCAATTTTTCCACAGTCAAAAAAAATCAATTTTCTGATGAAAAACGATGACCCGGGACCTGTCGAACCTTCTCCAGATGGTCAGAAATGGTAATTTTTTAATGATTACTTTTTTTACTGTAAATGACAATTGCATGTGAATTATCACTTTTGGAACAAAAAAAAGTGTGTTTAAAGTCATTTTAATGCCTGAAATTGGTCGAAATAGAAGCTTCTGAGTAGGAGAAAAAGTCTGTAAAAATGGCAATTTTGGTCACATTGAGGATTTAAAAAGTAGTTATTCAACATGAGGCACAATCCAAGTGACATTTTGAATCAATTTTTCTACAGTCAAAAAAATCAATTTTCTGATGAAAAACGATGACCCGTGACCTGTCGAACCTTCTCCAGAAATGTCAGAAATGGTAATTTTTTAATGTTTAATTTTTGGACTGTAAATGACTATTGCATGTGAATTATCACTTTTGGAACAAAAATAAGTGTGTTTAGAGTCATTTAATGGCTGAAATTGGTCGCAATAGAAGCTTCTGAGTAGGAGAAAAAGTCTGTAAAAATGGAAATTTTGGTCACATTGAGGCTTTAAAAAGTAGATATTCAACATGAGGCACAATCTAAATGATATTTTGAGTCAATTTTTCTACAGTCAAAAAAATCTATTTTCTGATGAAAAACGATGACCCGTGACCTGTCGGACCTTCTCCAGATTGTCAGAAATGGTAATTTTTTAATGTTTGATTTTTTGACTGTAAATGACTATTGTATGTGAATTATCACTTTTGGAACTAAAATAATTGTGTTCAGAGTCATTTTAATGCCTGAAATTTGTTGAAATAGAAGATTCTGAGTAGGCGAAAAAGTCTATAAAAATGGCAATTTTGGTCACATTGAGGCTTTAAAAAGTAGTTATTCAACATGAGGCACAATCCAACTGACATTTTGAATCAATTTTTCTACAGTCAAAAAAATCAATTTTCTGATGAAAAACGATGACCCGGGACCTGTCGAACCTTCTCCAGATGGTCAGAAATGGTAATTTTTTAATTTTTAATTTTTTGACTGTAAATGACTATTGCATGTGAATTATCACTTTTGGAACAAAAATAAGTGTGTTTAAAGTCATTTTAATGCCTGAAATTGGTCGAAATAGAAGCTTCTGAGTAGGAGAAAAAGTCTGTAAAAATGGCAATTTTGGTCACATTGAGGCTTTAAAAAGTAGTTATTCAACATGAGGCACAATCCAAGTGACATTTTGAATCAATTTTTCTACAGTCAAGAAAATCAATTTTCTGATGAAAAACGATGACCCGTGACCTGTCGAACCTTCTCCAGATGGTCAGAAATGGTAATTTTTTAATGTATATTTTTTTGACTGTAAATGACTATTGTATGTGAATTATCACTTTTGGAACAAAAATAAGTGTGTTTAGAGTCATTTTAATGCCTGAAATTGGTCGAAATAGAAGCTTCTGAGTAGGCGAAAAAGTCTGTAAAAATGGCAATTTTGGTCACATTGAGGCTTTAAAAAGTAGTTATTCAACATGAGGCGCAATCCAAGTGACATTTTGAATCAATTTTTCTACAGTCAAAAAAATCAATTTTCAGATGAAAAACGATGACCCGGGACCTGTTGAACTTTCTCCAGATGGTCAGAAATGGTCACTTTTAAATTTTTAATTTTTTGACTGTAAATGACTATTGTGCATGTGAATTATCACTTTTGGAACAAAAATAAGTGTGTTTAAAGTCATTTTAATGCCTGAAATTGGTCGAAATAGAAGCTTCTGAGTAGGAGAAAAAGTCTGTAAAAATGGCAATTTTGGTCACATTGAGGCTTTAAAAAGTAGTTATTCAACATGAGGCACAATCCAAGTGACATTTTGAATCAATTTTTCTACAGTCAAGAAAATCAATTTTCTGATGAAAAACGATGACCCGTGACCTGTCAAACCTTCTCCAGATGGTCAGAAATGGTAATTTTTTAATGTATATTTTTTTGACTGTAAATGACTATTGTATGTGAATTATCACTTTTGGAACAAAAATAAGTGTGTTTGGAGTCATTTTAATGCCTGAAATTGGTCGAAATAGAAGCTTCTGAGTAGGAGAAAAAGTCTGTAAAAATGGCAATTTTGGTCACATTGAGGCTTTAAAAAGTAGTTATTCAACATGAGGCACAATCCAAGTGACATTTTGAATCAATTTTTCTACAGTAAAAAAAACAATTTTCTGATGAAAAACGATGACCCGTGACCTGTCGAACCTTCTCCAGATGGTCAGAAATGGTAATTTTTAATGTTTAATTTTTTGGCTGTAAATGACTATTGCATGTGAATTATCACTTTTGGAACAAAAATAAGTGTGTTTAAAGTCATTTTAATGCCTGAAATCGGTCGAAATAGAAGCTTCTGAGTAGGAGAAAAAGTCTGGAAAAATGGAAATTTTGGTCACATTGAGGCTTTAAAAAGTAGTTATTCAACATGAGGCACAATCCAAGTGACATTATGAATCAATTTTTCTACAGTCAAAAAAATCAATTTTCTGATGAAAAACGATGACCCGTGACCTGTCGAACCTTCTCCAGAAATGTCAGAAATGGTAATTTTTTAATGTTTAATTTTTAGACTGTAAATGACTATTGCATGTGAATTATCACTTTTGGAGCAAAAATAAGTGTGTTTAGAGTCATTTAATGGCTGAAATTGGTCGTAATGAAAGCTTCTGAGTAGGAGAAATAGTCTGAAAAATGGCAATTCTGGTCACATTGAGGCTTTAAAAAGTAGATATTCAACATGAGGCACAATCCAAATGACATTTTGAGTCAATTTTTCTACAGTCAAAAAAATCAATTTTCTGATGAAAAACGATGACCCAGGACCTGTTGAACTTTCTCCAGATGGTCAGAAATTGAATTTTTTTAATTTTTAATTTTTTGACTGTAAATGACTATTGCATGTGAATTATCACTTTTGGAACAAAAATAAGTGTGTTTAAAGTCATTTTAATGCCTGAAATTGGTCGAAAAAAAAGCTTCTGAGTAGGAGAAAAAGTCTGTAAAAATGGCAATTTTGGTCACATTGAAGCTTTAAAAAGTAGTTATTCAACATGAGGCACAATCCAAGTGACATTTTGAATCAATTTTTCTACAGTAAAAAAAAACAATTTTCTGATGAAAAACGATGACCCGTGACCTGTCGAACCTTCTCCAGATGGTCAGAAATGGTAATTTTTAATGTTTAATTTTTTGACTGTAAATGACTATTGCATGTGAATAATCGCTTTTGGAACAAAAATAAGTGTGTTTAAAGTCATGTTAATGCCTGAAATTGGTCGAAATAGAAGCTTCTGAGTAGGAGAAAAAGTCTGTAAAAATGGCAATTTTGGTCACATTGAGGCTTAAAAAGTAGTTATTCAACATGAGGCACAATCCAAGTGACATTTTGAATCAATTTTTCTACAGTCAAGCAAATCAATTTTCTGATGAAAAACGTTGACCCGGGACCTGTCGAACCTTCTCCAGATGGTCAGAAATGGTAATTTTTTAATTTTTAATTTTTTGACTGTAAATGACTATTGCATGTGAATTATCACTTTTGGAACAAAAATAAGTATGTTTAAAGTTATTTTAATGCCTGAAATTGGTCGAAATAGAAGCTTCTGAGTAGGAGAAAAAGCCTGTAAAAATTGCAATTTTGGTCACATTGAGGCTTTAAAAAGTAGTAATCCAACATGAGGCACAATCCAAGTGACATTTTGAATCAATTTTTCTACAGTCAAAAAAATCAATTTTCTGATGAAAAACGATGACCCGGGACCTGTTGAACTTTCTCCAGATGGTCAGAAATGGTAATTTTTTAATGTTTAATTTTTTGACTGTAAATGACTATTGTGCATGTGAATGATCACTTTTGGAACAAAAATAAGTGTGTTTAAAGTCATTTTAATGCCTGAAATTGGTCGAAATAGAAGCTTCTGAGTAGGAGAAAAAGTCTGTAAAAATGGCAATTTTGGTCACATTGAGGCTTTAAAAAGTAGTTATTCAACATGAGGCACAATCCAAGTGACATTTTGAATCAATTTTTCTACAGTCAAAAAAATCAATTTTCTGATGAAAAACGATGACCCGGGACCTGTCGAACCTTCTCCAGATGGTCAGAAATGGTAATTTTTTAATTTTTAATTTTTTGACTGTAAATGACTATTGCATGTGAATTATCACTTTTGGAACAAAAATAAGTGTGTTTAAAGTCATTTTAATGCCTGAAATTGGTCGAAATAGAAGCTTCTGAGTAGGAGAAAAAGTCTGTAAAAATGGCAATTTTGGTCACATTGAGGCTTTAAAAAGTAGTTATTCAACATGAGGCACAATCCAAGTGACATTTTGAATCAATTTTTCTACAGTCAAGAAAATCAATTTTCTGATGAAAAACGATGACCCGTGACCTGTCGAACCTTCTCCAGATGGTCAGAAATGGTAATTTTTTAATGTATATTTTTTTGACTGTAAATGACTATTGTATGTGAATTATCACTTTTGGAACAAAAATAAGTGTGTTTAGAGTCATTTTAATGCCTGAAATTGGTCGAAATAGAAGCTTCTGAGTAGGCGAAAAAGTCTGTAAAAATGGCAATTTTGGTCACATTGAGGCTTTAAAAAGTAGTTATTCAACATGAGGCACAATCCAAGTGACATTTTGAATCAATTTTTCTACAGTCAAAAAAATCAATTTTCAGATGAAAAACGATGACCCGGGACCTGTTGAACTTTCTCCAGATGGTCAGAAATGGTCACTTTTAAATTTTTAATTTTTTGACTGTAAATGACTATTGTGCATGTGAATTATCACTTTTGGAACAAAAATAAGTGTGTTTAAAGTCATTTTAATGCCTGAAATTGGTCGAAATAGAAGCTTCTGAGTAGGAGAAAAAGTCTGTAAAAATGGCAATTTTGGTCACATTGAGGCTTTAAAAAGTAGTTATTCAACATGAGGCACAATCCAAGTGACATTTTGAATCAATTTTTCTACAGTCAAGAAAATCAATTTTCTGATGAAAAACGATGACCCGTGACCTGTCAAACCTTCTCCAGATGGTCAGAAATGGTAATTTTTTAATGTATATTTTTTTGACTGTAAATGACTATTGTATGTGAATTATCACTTTTGGAACAAAAATAAGTGTGTTTGGAGTCATTTTAATGCCTGAAATTGGTCGAAATAGAAGCTTCTGAGTAGGCGAAAAAGTCTGTAAAAATGGCAATTTTGGTCACATTGAGGCTTTAAAAAGTAGTTATTGAACATGAGGCACAATCCAAGTGACATTTTGAATCAATTTTTCTACAGTCAAAAAAACCAATTTTCTGATGAAAAACGATGACCCGGGACCTGTTGAACTTTCTACAGATGGTCAGAAATGGAATTTTTTTAATTTTTAATTTTTTGACTGTAAATGACTATTGCATGTGAATTATAACTGTTGGAACAAAAATAAGTGTGTTTAAAGTCATTTTAATGCCTGAAATTGGTCAAAAAAGAAGCTTCTGAGTAGGAGAAAAAGTCTGTAAAAATGGCAATTTTGGTCACATTGAGGCTTTAAAAAGTAGTTATTCAACATGAGGCACAATCCAAGTGACATTTTGAATCAATTTTTCTACAGTAAAAAAAAAACAATTTTCTGATGAAAAACGATGACCCGGGACCTGTTGAACCTTCTCCAGATGGTCAGAAATGGTAATTTTTAAATTTTTAATTTTTTGATTGTAAATGACTATTGCATGTGAATTATCACTTTTGGGACAAAAATAAGTGTGTTTCGGGTCATTTTAAGGCCTGAAATTGGTCGAAATAGAAGCTTCTGAGTAGGAGAAAAAGTCTGTAAAAATGGCAATTTTGGTCACATTGAGGCTTTAAAAGGTAGTTATTCAACATGAGGCACAATCCAAGTGACATTTTGAATCAATTTTTCTATAGTCAAAAAAATCAATTTTCTGATGAAAAACGATGACCCGGGACCTGTTGAACATTCTCCAGATGGTCAGAAATGGTAATTTTTTAATGTTTAATTTTTTGACTGTAAATGACTATTGTGCATGTGAATTATCACTTTTGGAACAAAAATAAGTGTGTTTAAAGTCATTTTAATGCCTGAAATTGGTCGAAATAGAAGCTTCTGAGTAGGAGAAAAAGTCTGTAAAAATGGCAATTTTGGTCACATTGAGGCTTTAAAAAGTAGTTATTCAACATGAGGCACAATCCAAGTGACATTTTGAATCAATTTTTCCACAGTCAAAAAAAATCAATTTTCTGATGAAAAACGATGACCCGGGACCTGTCGAACCTTCTCCAGATGGTCAGAAATGGTAATTTTTTAATGATTACTTTTTTTACTGTAAATGACAATTGCATGTGAATTATCACTTTTGGAACAAAAAAAAGTGTGTTTAAAGTCATTTTAATGCCTGAAATTGGTCGAAATAGAAGCTTCTGAGTAGGAGAAAAAGTCTGTAAAAATGGCAATTTTGGTCACATTGAGGATTTAAAAAGTAGTTATTCAACATGAGGCACAATCCAAGTGACATTTTGAATCAATTTTTCTACAGTCAAAAAAATCAATTTTCTGATGAAAAACGATGACCCGTGACCTGTCGAACCTTCTCCAGAAATGTCAGAAATGGTAATTTTTTAATGTTTAATTTTTGGACTGTAAATGACTATTGCATGTGAATTATCACTTTTGGAACAAAAATAAGTGTGTTTAGAGTCATTTAATGGCTGAAATTGGTCGCAATAGAAGCTTCTGAGTAGGAGAAAAAGTCTGTAAAAATGGAAATTTTGGTCACATTGAGGCTTTAAAAAGTAGATATTCAACATGAGGCACAATCTAAATGATATTTTGAGTCAATTTTTCTACAGTCAAAAAAATCTATTTTCTGATGAAAAACGATGACCCGTGACCTGTCGGACCTTCTCCAGATTGTCAGAAATGGTAATTTTTTAATGTTTGATTTTTTGACTGTAAATGACTATTGTATGTGAATTATCACTTTTGGAACTAAAATAATTGTGTTCAGAGTCATTTTAATGCCTGAAATTTGTTGAAATAGAAGATTCTGAGTAGGCGAAAAAGTCTATAAAAATGGCAATTTTGGTCACATTGAGGCTTTAAAAAGTAGTTATTCAACATGAGGCACAATCCAACTGACATTTTGAATCAATTTTTCTACAGTCAAAAAAATCAATTTTCTGATGAAAAACGATGACCCGTGACCTGTCGAACCTTCTCCAGATGGTCAGAAATGGTAATTTTTTAATTTTTAATTTTTTGACTGTAAATGACTATTGCATGTGAATTATCACTTTTGGAACAAAAATAAGTGTGTTTAAAGTCATTTTAATGCCTGAAATTGGTCGAAATAGAAGCTTCTGAGTAGGAGAAAAAGTCTGTAAAAATGGCAATTTTGGTCACATTGAGGCTTTAAAAAGTAGTTATTCAACATGAGGCACAATCCAAGTGACATTTTGAATCAATTTTTCTACAGTCAAGAAAATCAATTTTCTGATGAAAAACGATGACCCGTGACCTGTCGAACCTTCTCCAGATGGTCAGAAATGGTAATTTTTTAATGTATATTTTTTTGACTGTAAATGACTATTGTATGTGAATTATCACTTTTGGAACAAAAATAAGTGTGTTTAGAGTCATTTTAATGCCTGAAATTGGTCGAAATAGAAGCTTCTGAGTAGGCGAAAAAGTCTGTAAAAATGGCAATTTTGGTCACATTGAGGCTTTAAAAAGTAGTTATTCAACATGAGGCACAATCCAAGTGACATTTTGAATCAATTTTTCTACAGTCAAAAAAATCAATTTTCAGATGAAAAACGATGACCCGGGACCTGTTGAACTTTCTCCAGATGGTCAGAAATGGTCACTTTTAAATTTTTAATTTTTTGACTGTAAATGACTATTGTGCATGTGAATTATCACTTTTGGAACAAAAATAAGTGTGTTTAAAGTCATTTTAATGCCTGAAATTGGTCGAAATAGAAGCTTCTGAGTAGGAGAAAAAGTCTGTAAAAATGGCAATTTTGGTCACATTGAGGCTTTAAAAAGTAGTTATTCAACATGAGGCACAATCCAAGTGACATTTTGAATCAATTTTTCTACAGTCAAGAAAATCAATTTTCTGATGAAAAACGATGACCCGTGACCTGTCAAACCTTCTCCAGATGGTCAGAAATGGTAATTTTTTAATGTATATTTTTTTGACTGTAAATGACTATTGTATGTGAATTATCACTTTTGGAACAAAAATAAGTGTGTTTGGAGTCATTTTAATGCCTGAAATTGGTCGAAATAGAAGCTTCTGAGTAGGCGAAAAAGTCTGTAAAAATGGCAATTTTGGTCACATTGAGGCTTTAAAAAGTAGTTATTGAACATGAGGCACAATCCAAGTGACATTTTGAATCAATTTTTCTACAGTCAAAAAAACCAATTTTCTGATGAAAAACGATGACCCGGGACCTGTTGAACTTTCTACAGATGGTCAGAAATGGAATTTTTTTAATTTTTAATTTTTTGACTGTAAATGACTATTGCATGTGAATTATAACTGTTGGAACAAAAATAAGTGTGTTTAAAGTCATTTTAATGCCTGAAATTGGTCAAAAAAGAAGCTTCTGAGTAGGAGAAAAAGTCTGTAAAAATGGCAATTTTGGTCACATTGAGGCTTTAAAAAGTAGTTATTCAACATGAGGCACAATCCAAGTGACATTTTGAATCAATTTTTCTACAGTAAAAAAAAAACAATTTTCTGATGAAAAACGATGACCCGGGACCTGTTGAACCTTCTCCAGATGGTCAGAAATGGTAATTTTTAAATTTTTAATTTTTTGATTGTAAATGACTATTGCATGTGAATTATCACTTTTGGGACAAAAATAAGTGTGTTTCGGGTCATTTTAAGGCCTGAAATTGGTCGAAATAGAAGCTTCTGAGTAGGAGAAAAAGTCTGTAAAAATGGCAATTTTGGTCACATTGAGGCTTTAAAAGGTAGTTATTCAACATGAGGCACAATCCAAGTGACATTTTGAATCAATTTTTCTACAGTCAAAAAAATCAATTTTCTGATGAAAAACGATGACCCTGGGACCTGTTGAACATTCTCCAGATGGTCAGAAATGGTAATTTTTTAATGTTTAATTTTTGGACTGTAAATGACTATTGTGCATGTGAATTATCACTTTTGGAACAAAAATAAGTGTGTTTAAAGTCATTTTAATGCCTGAAATTGGTCGAAATAGAAGCTTCTGAGTAGGAGAAAAAGTCTGTAAAAATGGCAATTTTGGTCACATTGAGGCTTTAAAAAGTAGTTATTCAACATGAGGCACAATCCAAGTGACATTTTGAATCAATTTTTCCACAGTCAAAAAAAATCAATTTTCTGATGAAAAACGATGACCCGGGACCTGTCGAACCTTCTCCAGATGGTCAGAAATGGTAATTTTTTAATGATTACTTTTTTTACTGTAAATGACAATTGCATGTGAATTATCACTTTTGGAACAAAAAAAAGTGTGTTTAAAGTCATTTTAATGCCTGAAATTGGTCGAAATAGAAGCTTCTGAGTAGGAGAAAAAGTCTGTAAAAATTGCAATTTTGGTCACATTGAGGATTTAAAAAGTAGTTATTCAACATGAGGCACAATCCAAGTGACATTTTGAATCAATTTTTCTACAGTCAAAAAAATCAATTTTCTGATGAAAAACGATGACCCGTGACCTGTCGAACCTTCTCCAGAAATGTCAGAAATGGTAATTTTTTAATGTTTAATTTTTGGACTGTAAATGACTATTGCATGTGAATTATCACTTTTGGAACAAAAATAAGTGTGTTTAGAGTCATTTAATGGCTGAAATTGGTCGCAATAGAAGCTTCTGAGTAGGAGAAAAAGTCTGTAAAAATGGAAATTTTGGTCACATTGAGGCTTTAAAAAGTAGATATTCAACATGAGGCACAATCTAAATGATATTTTGAGTCAATTTTTCTACAGTAAAAAAAATCTATTTTCTGATGAAAAACGATGACCCGTGACCTGTCGGACCTTCTCCAGATTGTCAGAAATGGTAATTTTTTAATGTTTGATTTTTTGACTGTAAATGACTATTGTATGTGAATTATCACTTTTGGAACTAAAATAATTGTGTTCAGAGTCATTTTAATGCCTGAAATTTGTTGAAATAGAAGATTCTGAGTAGGCGAAAAAGTCTATAAAAATGGCAATTTTGGTCACATTGAGGCTTTAAAAAGTAGATATTCAACATGAGGCACAATCCAAGTGACATTTTGAATCAATTTTTCTACAGTCAAAAAAATCAATTTTCTGATGAAAAACGATGACCCGGGACCTGTTGAACCTTCTCCAGATGGTCAGAAAAGGTAATTTTTTAATTTTTTATTTTTTGACTGTAAATGACTATTGCATGTGAATTATCACTTTTGGAACAAAAATAAGTGTGTTTAAAGTCATTTTAATACCTGAAATTGGTCTAAATAGAAGCTTCTGAGTAGGAGAAAAAGTCTGCAAAAATGGCAATTTTGGTCACATTGAGGCTTTAAAAAGTAGTTATTCAACATGAGGCACAATCCAAGTGACATTTTGAATCAATTTTTCTACATTCAAAAAAATCAATTTTCTGATGAAAAACGTTGACCCGGGACATGTCGAACCTTCTCCAGATGGTCAGAAATTGTAGTTTTTTAATTTTTAATTTTTTAACTGTCAATGACTATTGCATGTGAATTATCACTTTTGGAACAAAAATAAGTGTGTTTAGAGTCATTTTAATGCCTGAAATTGGTCGGAATAGAAGCTTCTGAGTAGGAGAAAAAGTCTGTAAAAATGGCATTTTTGTTCACATTGAGGCTTTAAAAAGTAGTTATTCAACATGAGGCACAATCCAAGTGACATTTTGAATCAATTTTTCTACAGTCAAAAAAATCAATTTTCTGATGAAAAACGATGACCCGGGACCTGTCGAACCTTCTCCAAATGGTCAGAAATGTTAATTTTTTAATTTTTAATTTTTTGACTGTATATGACTATTGCATGTGAATTATCACTTTTGGAACAAAAATAAGTGTGTTTAGAGTCATTTTAACGCCTGAAATTGGTCTAAATAGAAGCTTCTGAGTAGGAGAAAAAGTCTGTAAAAATGGCAATTTTGGTCACATTGAGGCTTTAAAAAGTAGTTATTCAACATGAGGCACAATCCAAGTGACATTTTGAATCAATTTTTCTACAGTCAAAAAAATCAATTTTCTGATGAAAAACGATGACCCGGGACCAGTTGAACTTTCTCCAGATGGTCAGAAATGGTAATTTTTTAATGATTATTTTTTTTACTGTAAATGACTATTGCATGTGAATTATCACTTTTGGAACACAAATAAGTGTGTTTAAAGTCATTTTAATGCCTGAAATTGATTAAAATAGAAGCTTCTGAGTAGGAGAAAAAGTCTGTAAAAATGGCAATTGTGGTCACATTGAGGCTTTAAAAAGTAGTTATTCAACATGAGGCACAATCCAAGTGACATTTTGAATCAATTTTTCTACAGTCAAAAAAATCAATTTTCTGATGAAAAACGATGACCCGGGACCTGTCGATCTTTCTCCAGATGGTCAGAAATGGTAATTTTATAATTTTTAATTTTTTGACTGTAAATGACTATTGCATGTGAATTATCACTTTTGGAACAAAAATAAGTATGTTTAAAGTTATTTTAATGCCTGAAATTGGTCGAAATAGAAGCTTCTGAGTAGGAGAAAAAGCCTGTAAAAATGGCAATTTTGGTCACATTGAGGCTTTAAAAAGTAGTAATCCAACATGAGGCACAATCCAAGTGACAATTTGAATCAATTTTTCTACAGTCAAAAAAATCAATTTTCTGATGAAAAACGATGACCCGGGACCTGTTGAACTTTCTCCAGATGGTCAGAAATGGTAATTTTTTAATGTTTAATTTTTTGACTGTAAATGACTATTGTGCATGTGAATGATCACTTTTGGAACAAAATGAAAGTGTGTTTAAAGTCATTTTAATGCCTGAAATTGGTCGAAATAGAAGCTTCTGAGTAGGAGAAAAAGTCTGCAAAAATGGCAATTTTGGTCACATTGAGGCTTTAAAAAGTAGATATTCAACATGAGGCACAATCCAAGTGACATTTTGAATCAATTTTTCTACAGTCCAAAAAATCTATTTTCTGATGAAAAACGATGACCCGGGACCTGTTGAACTTTCTCCAGATGGTCAGAAATGGTAATTTTTTAATGATTAATTTTTTTACTGTCAATGACTAGTTATTCAACATGAGGCACAATCCAAGTGACATTTTGAATCAATTTTTCTACAGTCAAGCAAATCAATTTTCTGATGAAAAACGTTGACCCGGGACCTGTCGAACCTTCTCCAGATGGTCAGAAATTGTAGTTTTTTAATTTTTAATTTTTTATCTGTAAATGACTATTGCATGTGAATTATCACTTTTGGAACAAAAATAAGTGTGTTTAGAGTCATTTTAATACCTGAAATTGGTCTAAATAGAAGCTTCTGAGTAGGAGAAAAAGTCTGCAAAAATGGCAATTTTGGTCACATTGAGGCTTTAAAAAGTAGTTATTTAACATGAGGCACAATCCAAGTGACATTTTGAATCAATTTTTCTACAGTCCAAAAAATCAATTTTCTGATGAAAAACGATGACCCGGGACCTGTTGAACTTTCTCCAGATGGTCAGAAATTGTAGTTTTTTAATTTTTAATTTTTTGACTGTAAATGACTATTGCATGTGAATTATCACTTTTGGAACAAAAATAAGTGTGTTTAAAGTCATTTTAATGCCTGAAATTGGTCGAAATAGAAGCTTCTGAGTAGGAGAAAAAGTCTGTAAAAATGGCAATTTTGGTCACATTAAGGCTTTAAAAGGTAGTTATTCAACATGAGGCACAATCCAAGTGACATTTTGAATCAATTTTTCTACAGTCAAAAAAATCAATTTTCTGATGAAAAACGATGACCCGGGACCTGTTGAACATTCTCCAGATGGTCAGCAATGGTAATTTTTTAATGTTTAATTTTCTGACTGTAAATGACTATTGTGCATGTGAATTATCACTTTTGGAACAAAAATAAGTGTGTTTAAAGTCATTTTAATGCCTGAAATTGGTCGAAAAAGAAGCTTCTGAGTAGGAGAAAAAGTCTGTAAAAATGGCAATTTTGGTCACATTGAGGCTTTAAAAAGTAGATATTCAACATGAGGCACAATCCAAGTGACATTTTGAATCAATTTTTCCACAGTCAAAAAAAATCAATTTTCTGATGAAAAACGATGACCCGTGACCTGTCGAACCTTCTCCAGAAATGTCAGAAATGGTAATTTTTTAATGTTTAATTTTTGGACTGTAAATGACTATTGCATGTGAATTATCACTTTTGGAACAAAAATAAGTGTGTTTAGAGTCATTTAATGGCTGAAATTGGTCGCAATAGAAGCTTCTGAGTAGGAGAAAAAGTCTGTAAAAATGGAAATTTTGGTCACATTGAGGCTTTAAAAAGTAGATATTCAACATGAGGCACAATCTAAATGATATTTTGAGTCAATTTTTCTACAGTCAAAAAAATCTATTTTCTGATGAAAAACGATGACCCGTGACCTGTCGGACCTTCTCCAGATTGTCAGAAATGGTAATTTTTTAATGTTTGATTTTTTGACTGTAAATGACTATTGTATGTGAATTATCACTTTTGGAACTAAAATAATTGTGTTCAGAGTCATTTTAATGCCTGAAATTTGTTGAAATAGAAGATTCTGAGTAGGCGAAAAAGTCTATAAAAATGGCAATTTTGGTCACATTGAGGCTTTAAAAAGTAGTTATTCAACATGAGGCACAATCCAACTGACATTTTGAATCAATTTTTCTACAGTCAAAAAAATCAATTTTCTGATGAAAAACGATGACCCGTGACCTGTCGAACCTTCTCCAGATGGTCAGAAATGGTAATTTTTTAATTTTTAATTTTTTGACTGTAAATGACTATTGCATGTGAATTATCACTTTTGGAACAAAAATAAGTGTGTTTAAAGTCATTTTAATGCCTGAAATTGGTCGAAATAGAAGCTTCTGAGTAGGAGAAAAAGTCTTGTAAAAATGGCAATTTTGGTCACATTGAGGCTTTAAAAAGTAGTTATTCAACATGAGGCACAATCCAAGTGACATTTTGAATCAATTTTTCTACAGTCAAGAAAATCAATTTTCTGATGAAAAACGATGACCCGTGACCTGTCGAACCTTCTCCAGATGGTCAGAAATGGTAATTTTTTAATGTATATTTTTTTGACTGTAAATGACTATTGTATGTGAATTATCACTTTTGGAACAAAAATAAGTGTGTTTAGAGTCATTTTAATGCCTGAAATTGGTCGAAATAGAAGCTTCTGAGTAGGAGAAAAAGTCTGTAAAAATGGCAATTTTGGTCACATTGAGGCTTTAAAAAGTAGTTATTCAACATGAGGCACAATCCAAGTGACATTTTGAATCAATTTTTCTACAGTCAAGAAAATCAATTTTCTGATGAAAAACGATGACCCGTGACCTGTCAAACCTTCTCCAGATGGTCAGAAATGGTAATTTTTTAATGTATATTTTTTTGACTGTAAATGACTATTGTATGTGAATTATCACTTTTGGAACAAAAATAAGTGTGTTTGGAGTCATTTTAATGCCTGAAATTGGTCGAAATAGAAGCTTCTGAGTAGGCGAAAAAGTCTGTAAAAATGGCAATTTTGGTCACATTGAGGCTTTAAAAAGTAGTTATTGAACATGAGGCACAATCCAAGTGACATTTTGAATCAATTTTTCTACAGTCAAAAAAACCAATTTTCTGATGAAAAACGATGACCCGGGACCTGTTGAACTTTCTACAGATGGTCAGAAATGGAATTTTTTTAATTTTTAATTTTTTGACTGTAAATGACTATTGCATGTGAATTATAACTGTTGGAACAAAAATAAGTGTGTTTAAAGTCATTTTAATGCCTGAAATTGGTCAAAAAAGAAGCTTCTGAGTAGGAGAAAAAGTCTGTAAAAATGGCAATTTTGGTCACATTGAGGCTTTAAAAAGTAGTTATTCAACATGAGGCACAATCCAAGTGACATTTTGAATCAATTTTTCTACAGTAAAAAAAAAACAATTTTCTGATGAAAAACGATGACCCGGGACCTGTTGAACCTTCTCCAGATGGTCAGAAATGGTAATTTTTAAATTTTTAATTTTTTGATTGTAAATGACTATTGCATGTGAATTATCACTTTTGGGACAAAAATAAGTGTGTTTCGGGTCATTTTAAGGCCTGAAATTGGTCGAAATAGAAGCTTCTGAGTAGGAGAAAAAGTCTGTAAAAATGGCAATTTTGGTCACATTGAGGCTTTAAAAGGTAGTTATTCAACATGAGGCACAATCCAAGTGACATTTTGAATCAATTTTTCTACAGTCAAAAAAATCAATTTTCTGATGAAAAACGATGACCCTGGGACCTGTTGAACATTCTCCAGATGGTCAGAAATGGTAATTTTTTAATGTTTAATTTTTGGACTGTAAATGACTATTGTGCATGTGAATTATCACTTTTGGAACAAAAATAAGTGTGTTTAAAGTCATTTTAATGCCTGAAATTGGTCGAAATAGAAGCTTCTGAGTAGGAGAAAAAGTCTGTAAAAATGGCAATTTTGGTCACATTGAGGCTTTAAAAAGTAGTTATTCAACATGAGGCACAATCCAAGTGACATTTTGAATCAATTTTTCCACAGTCAAAAAAAATCAATTTTCTGATGAAAAACGATGACCCGGGACCTGTCGAACCTTCTCCAGATGGTCAGAAATGGTAATTTTTTAATGATTACTTTTTTTACTGTAAATGACAATTGCATGTGAATTATCACTTTTGGAACAAAAAAAAGTGTGTTTAAAGTCATTTTAATGCCTGAAATTGGTCGAAATAGAAGCTTCTGAGTAGGAGAAAAAGTCTGTAAAAATTGCAATTTTGGTCACATTGAGGATTTAAAAAGTAGTTATTCAACATGAGGCACAATCCAAGTGACATTTTGAATCAATTTTTCTACAGTCAAAAAAATCAATTTTCTGATGAAAAACGATGACCCGTGACCTGTCGAACCTTCTCCAGAAATGTCAGAAATGGTAATTTTTTAATGTTTAATTTTTGGACTGTAAATGACTATTGCATGTGAATTATCACTTTTGGAACAAAAATAAGTGTGTTTAGAGTCATTTAATGGCTGAAATTGGTCGCAATAGAAGCTTCTGAGTAGGAGAAAAAGTCTGTAAAAATGGAAATTTTGGTCACATTGAGGCTTTAAAAAGTAGATATTCAACATGAGGCACAATCTAAATGATATTTTGAGTCAATTTTTCTACAGTAAAAAAAATCTATTTTCTGATGAAAAACGATGACCCGTGACCTGTCGGACCTTCTCCAGATTGTCAGAAATGGTAATTTTTTAATGTTTGATTTTTTGACTGTAAATGACTATTGTATGTGAATTATCACTTTTGGAACTAAAATAATTGTGTTCAGAGTCATTTTAATGCCTGAAATTTGTTGAAATAGAAGATTCTGAGTAGGCGAAAAAGTCTATAAAAATGGCAATTTTGGTCACATTGAGGCTTTAAAAAGTAGATATTCAACATGAGGCACAATCCAAGTGACATTTTGAATCAATTTTTCTACAGTCAAAAAAATCAATTTTCTGATGAAAAACGATGACCCGGGACCTGTTGAACCTTCTCCAGATGGTCAGAAAAGGTAATTTTTTAATTTTTTATTTTTTGACTGTAAATGACTATTGCATGTGAATTATCACTTTTGGAACAAAAATAAGTGTGTTTAAAGTCATTTTAATACCTGAAATTGGTCTAAATAGAAGCTTCTGAGTAGGAGAAAAAGTCTGCAAAAATGGCAATTTTGGTCACATTGAGGCTTTAAAAAGTAGTTATTCAACATGAGGCACAATCCAAGTGACATTTTGAATCAATTTTTCTACATTCAAAAAAATCAATTTTCTGATGAAAAACGTTGACCCGGGACATGTCGAACCTTCTCCAGATGGTCAGAAATTGTAGTTTTTTAATTTTTAATTTTTTAACTGTCAATGACTATTGCATGTGAATTATCACTTTTGGAACAAAAATAAGTGTGTTTAGAGTCATTTTAATGCCTGAAATTGGTCGGAATAGAAGCTTCTGAGTAGGAGAAAAAGTCTGTAAAAATGGCAATTTTGTTCACATTGAGGCTTTAAAAAGTAGTTATTCAACATGAGGCACAATCCAAGTGACATTTTGAATCAATTTTTCTACAGTCAAAAAAATCAATTTTCTGATGAAAAACGATGACCCGGGACCTGTCGAACCTTCTCCAAATGGTCAGAAATGTTAATTTTTTAATTTTTAATTTTTTGACTGTATATGACTATTGCATGTGAATTATCACTTTTGGAACAAAAATAAGTGTGTTTAGAGTCATTTTAACGCCTGAAATTGGTCTAAATAGAAGCTTCTGAGTAGGAGAAAAAGTCTGTAAAAATGGCAATTTTGGTCACATTGAGGCTTTAAAAAGTAGTTATTCAACATGAGGCACAATCCAAGTGACATTTTGAATCAATTTTTCTACAGTCAAAAAAATCAATTTTCTGATGAAAAACGATGACCCGGGACCAGTTGAACTTTCTCCAGATGGTCAGAAATGGTAATTTTTTAATGATTATTTTTTTTACTGTAAATGACTATTGCATGTGAATTATCACTTTTGGAACACAAATAAGTGTGTTTAAAGTCATTTTAATGCCTGAAATTGATTAAAATAGAAGCTTCTGAGTAGGAGAAAAAGTCTGTAAAAATGGCAATTGTGGTCACATTGAGGCTTTAAAAAGTAGTTATTCAACATGAGGCACAATCCAAGTGACATTTTGAATCAATTTTTCTACAGTCAAAAAAATCAATTTTCTGATGAAAAACGATGACCCGGGACCTGTCGATCTTTCTCCAGATGGTCAGAAATGGTAATTTTATAATTTTTAATTTTTTGACTGTAAATGACTATTGCATGTGAATTATCACTTTTGGAACAAAAATAAGTATGTTTAAAGTTATTTTAATGCCTGAAATTGGTCGAAATAGAAGCTTCTGAGTAGGAGAAAAAGCCTGTAAAAATGGCAATTTTGGTCACATTGAGGCTTTAAAAAGTAGTAATCCAACATGAGGCACAATCCAAGTGACAATTTGAATCAATTTTTCTACAGTCAAAAAAATCAATTTTCTGATGAAAAACGATGACCCGGGACCTGTTGAACTTTCTCCAGATGGTCAGAAATGGTAATTTTTTAATGTTTAATTTTTTGACTGTAAATGACTATTGTGCATGTGAATGATCACTTTTGGAACAAAATGAAAGTGTGTTTAAAGTCATTTTAATGCCTGAAATTGGTCGAAATAGAAGCTTCTGAGTAGGAGAAAAAGTCTGCAAAAATGGCAATTTTGGTCACATTGAGGCTTTAAAAAGTAGATATTCAACATGAGGCACAATCCAAGTGACATTTTGAATCAATTTTTCTACAGTCCAAAAAATCTATTTTCTGATGAAAAACGATGACCCGGGACCTGTTGAACTTTCTCCAGATGGTCAGAAATGGTAATTTTTTAATGATTAATTTTTTTACTGTAAATGACTAGTTATTCAACATGAGGCACAATCCAAGTGACATTTTGAATCAATTTTTCTACAGTCAAGCAAATCAATTTTCTGATGAAAAACGTTGACCCGGGACCTGTCGAACCTTCTCCAGATGGTCAGAAATTGTAGTTTTTTAATTTTTAATTTTTTATCTGTAAATGACTATTGCATGTGAATTATCACTTTTGGAACAAAAATAAGTGTGTTTAGAGTCATTTTAATACCTGAAATTGGTCTAAATAGAAGCTTCTGAGTAGGAGAAAAAGTCTGCAAAAATGGCAATTTTGGTCACATTGAGGCTTTAAAAAGTAGTTATTTAACATGAGGCACAATCCAAGTGACATTTTGAATCAATTTTTCTACAGTCCAAAAAATCAATTTTCTGATGAAAAACGATGACCCGGGACCTGTTGAACTTTCTCCAGATGGTCAGAAATTGTAGTTTTTTAATTTTTAATTTTTTGACTGTAAATGACTATTGCATGTGAATTATCACTTTTGGAACAAAAATAAGTGTGTTTAAAGTCATTTTAATGCCTGAAATTGGTCGAAATAGAAGCTTCTGAGTAGGAGAAAAAGTCTGTAAAAATGGCAATTTTGGTCACATTAAGGCTTTAAAAGGTAGTTATTCAACATGAGGCACAATCCAAGTGACATTTTGAATCAATTTTTCTACAGTCAAAAAAATCAATTTTCTGATGAAAAACGATGACCCGGGACCTGTTGAACATTCTCCAGATGGTCAGAAATGGTAATTTTTTAATGTTTAATTTTCTGACTGTAAATGACTATTGTGCATGTGAATTATCACTTTTGGAACAAAAATAAGTGTGTTTAAAGTCATTTTAATGCCTGAAATTGGTCGAAAAAGAAGCTTCTGAGTAGGAGAAAAAGTCTGTAAAAATGGCAATTTTGGTCACATTGAGGCTTTAAAAAGTAGATATTCAACATGAGGCACAATCCAAGTGACATTTTGAATCAATTTTTCTAAAGTCAAAAAAATCAATTTTCTGATGAAAAACGATGACCCGGGACCTGTTGAACCTTCTCCAGATGGTCAGAAAAGGTAATTTTTTAATTTTTAATTTTTTGACTGTAAATGACTATTGCATGTGAATTATCACTTTTGGAACAAAAATAAGTGTGTTTAAAGTCATGTTAATGCCTGTAATTGGTCGAAATAGAAGCTTCTGAGTAGGAGAAAAAGTCTGTAAAAATGGCAATTTTGGTCACATTGAGGCTTAAAAAGTAGTTATTCAACATGAGGCACAATCCAAGTGACATTTTGAATAAATTTTTCTACAGTCAAGCAAATCAATTTTCTGATGAAAAACGTTGACCCGGGACCTGTCGAACCTTCTCCAGATGGTCAGAAATTGTAGTTTTTTAATTTTTAATTTTTTATCTGTAGATGACTATTGCATGTGAATTATCACTTTTGGAACAAAAATAAGTGTGTTTAAAGTCATTTTAATGCCTGAAATTGGTCGAAATAGAAGCTTCTGAGTAGGAGAAAAAGTCTGTAAAAATGGCAATTTTGGTCACATTGAGGCTTTAAAAAGTAGTTATTCAACATGAGGCACAATCCAAGTGACATTTTGAATCAATTTTTCTACAGTCAAAAAAATCAATTTTCTGATGAAAAACGATGACCCGGGACCAGTTGAACTTTCTCCAGATGGTCAGAAAGGGTAATTTTTTAATGATTATTTTTTTTACTGTAAATGACTATTGCATGTGAATTATCACTTTTGGAACACAAATAAGTGTGTTTAAAGTCATTTTAATGCCTGAAATTGGTTGAAATAGAAGCTTCTGAGTAGGAGAAAAAGTCTGTAAAAATGGCAATTTTGGTCACATTGAGGCTTTAAAAAGTAGTTATTCAACATGAGGCACAATCCAAGTGACATTTTGAATCAATTTTTCTACAGTCAAAAAAATCAATTTTCTGATGAAAAACGATGACCCGGGACCTGTCGAACCTTCTCCAGATGGTCAGAAATGGTAATTTTTTAATTTTTAATGTTTTGACTGTAAATGACTATTGCATGTGAATTATCACTTTAGGAACAAAAATAAGTATGTTTAAAGTTATTTTAATGCCTGAAATTGGTCGAAATAGAAGCTTCTGAGTAGGAGAAAAAGCCTGTAAAAATGGCAATTTAGGTCACATTGAGGCTTTAAAAAGTAGTAATCCAACATGAGGCACAATCCAAGTGACATTTTGAATCAATTTTTCTACAGTCAAAAAAATCAATTTTCTGATGAAAAACGATGACCCGGGACCTGTTGAACTTTCTCCAGATGGTCAGAAATGGTAATTTTTTAATGTTTAATTTTTTGACTGTAAATGACTATTGTGCATGTGAATGATCACTTTTGGAACAAAATGAAAGTGTGTTTAAAGTCATTTTAATGCCTGAAATTGGTCGAAATAGAAGCTTCTGAGTAGGAGAAAAAGTCTGTAAAAATGGCAATTTTGGTCACATTGAGGCTTTAAAAAGTAGTTATTCAACATGAGGCACAATCCAAGTGACATTTTGAATCAATTTTTCTACAGTCAAAAAAATCAATTTTCTGATGAAAAACGATGACCCGGGACCAGTTGAACTTTCTCCAGATGGTCAGAAATGGTAATTTTTTAATGATTATTTTTTTTACTGTAAATGACTATTGCATGTGAATTATCACTTTTGGAACACAAATAAGTGTGTTTAAAGTCATTTTAATGCCTGAAATTGGTTGAAATAGAAGCTTCTGAGTAGGAGAAAAAGTCTGTAAAAATGGCAATTTTGGTCACATTGAGGCTTTAAAAAGTAGTTATTCAACATGAGGCACAATCCAAGTGACATTTTGAATCAATTTTTCTACAGTCAAAAAAATCAATTTTCTGATGAAAAACGATGACCCGGGACCTGTCGAACCTTCTCCAGATGGTCAGAAATGGTAATTTTTTAATTTTTAATGTTTTGACTGTAAATGACTATTGCATGTGAATTATCACTTTAGGAACAAAAATAAGTATGTTTAAAGTTATTTTAATGCCTGAAATTGGTCTAAATAGAAGCTTCTGAGTAGGAGAAAAAGCCTGTAAAAATGGCAATTTAGGTCACATTGAGGCTTCAAAAAGTAGTAATCCAACATGAGGCACAATCCAAGTGACATTTTGAATCAATTTTTCTACAGTTAAAAAAATCAATTTTCTGATGAAAAACGATGACCCGGGACCTGTCAAACCTTCTCCAGATGGTCAGAAATGGTAATTTTTTAATTTTAATTTTTTGACTGTAAATGACTATTGCATGTGAATTATCACTTTTGGAACAAAAATAAGTGTGTTTAAAGTCATTTTAATGCCTGAAATTGGTTGAAATAGAAGCTTCTGAGTAGGAGAAAAAGTCTGTAAAAATGGCAATTTTGGTCACATTGAGGCTTTAAAAAGTAGTTATTCAACATGAGGCACAATCCAAGTGACATTTTGAATCAATTTTTCTACAGTCAAAAAAATCAATTTTCTGATGAAAAACGATGACCCGGGACCTGTCGAACCTTCTCCAGATGGTCAGAAATGGTAATTTTTTAATTTTTAATGTTTTGACTGTAAATGACTATTGCATGTGAATTATCACTTTAGGAACAAAAATAAGTATGTTTAAAGTTATTTTAATGCCTGAAATTGGTCGAAATAGAAGCTTCTGAGTAGGAGAAAAAGCCTGTAAAAATGGCAATTTAGGTCACATTGAGGCTTTAAAAAGTAGTAATCCAACATGAGGCACAATCCAAGTGACATTTTGAATCAATTTTTCTACAGTCAAAAAAATCAATTTTCTGATGAAAAACGATGACCCGGGACCTGTTGAACTTTCTCCAGATGGTCAGAAATGGTAATTTTTTAATGTTTAATTTTTTGACTGTAAATGACTATTGTGCATGTGAATGATCACTTTTGGAACAAAATGAAAGTGTGTTTAAAGTCATTTTAATGCCTGAAATTGGTCGAAATAGAAGCTTCTGAGTAGGAGAAAAAGTCTGTAAAAATGGCAATTTTGGTCACATTGAGGCTTTAAAAAGTAGTTATTCAACATGAGGCACAATCCAAGTGACATTTTGAATCAATTTTTCTACAGTCAAAAAAATCAATTTTCTGATGAAAAACGATGACCCGGGACCAGTTGAACTTTCTCCAGATGGTCAGAAATGGTAATTTTTTAATGATTATTTTTTTTACTGTAAATGACTATTGCATGTGAATTATCACTTTTGGAACACAAATAAGTGTGTTTAAAGTCATTTTAATGCCTGAAATTGGTTGAAATAGAAGCTTCTGAGTAGGAGAAAAAATCTGTAAAAATGGCAATTTTGGTCACATTGAGGCTTTAAAAAGTAGTTATTCAACATGAGGCACAATCCAAGTGACATTTTGAATCAATTTTTCTACAGTCAAAAAAATCAATTTTCTGATGAAAAACGATGACCCGGGACCTGTCGAACCTTCTCCAGATGGTCAGAAATGGTAATTTTTTAATTTTTAATGTTTTGACTGTAAATGACTATTGCATGTGAATTATCACTTTAGGAACAAAAATAAGTATGTTTAAAGTTATTTTAATGCCTGAAATTGGTCTAAATAGAAGCTTCTGAGTAGGAGAAAAAGCCTGTAAAAATGGCAATTTAGGTCACATTGAGGCTTCAAAAAGTAGTAATCCAACATGAGGCACAATCCAAGTGACATTTTGAATCAATTTTTCTACAGTTAAAAAAATCAATTTTCTGATGAAAAACGATGACCCGGGACCTGTCGAACCTTCTCCAGATGGTCAGAAATGGTAATTTTTTAATTTTAATTTTTTGACTGTAAATGACTATTGCATGTGAATTATCACTTTTGGAACAAAAATAAGTGTGTTTAAAGTCATTTTAATGCCTGAAATTGGTCGAAATAGAAGCTTCTGAGTAGGAGAAAAAGTCTGTAAAAATGGCAATTTTGGTCACATTGAGACTTTAAAAAGTAGTTATTCAACATGAGGCACAATCCAAGTGACATTTTGAATCAATTTTTCTACAGTCAAGAAAATCAATTTTCTGATGAAAAACGATGACCCGTGACCTGTCGAACCTTCTCCAGATGGTCAGAAATGGTAATTTTTTAATGTATATTTTTTTGACTGTAAATGACTATTGTATGTGAATTATCACTTTTGGAACAAAAATAAGTGTGTTTAGAGTCATTTTAATACCTGAAATTGGTCGAAATAGAAGCTTCTGAGTAGGCGAAAAAGTCTGTAAAAATGGCAATTTTGGTCACATTGAGGCTTTAAAAAGTAGTTATTCAACATGAGGCACAATCCAAGTGACATTTTGAATCAATTTTTCTACAGTCAAAAAAATCAATTTTCTGATGAAAAACGATGACCCGGGACCTGTTGAACTTTCTCCAGATGGTCAGAAATGGTCATTTTTAAATTTTTAATTTATTGACTGTAAATGACTATTGTGCATGTGAATTATCACTTTTGGAACAAAAATAAGTGTGTTTAAAGTCATTTTAATGCCTGAAATTGGTCGAAATAGAAGCTTCTGAGTAGGCGAAAAAAGTCTGTAAAAATGGCAATTTTGGTCACATTGAGGCTTTAAAAAGTAGTTATTCAACATGAGGCACAATCCAAGTGACATTTTGAATCAATTTTTCTACAGTCAAAAAAACCAATTTTCTGATGAAAAACGATGACCCGGGACCTGTTGAACCTTCTCCAGATGGTCAGAAATGGTAATTTTTAAATTTTTAATTTTTTGATTGTAAATGACTATTGCATGTGAATTATCACTTTTGGGACAAAAATAAGTGTGTTTCGGGTCATTTTAAGGCCTGAAATTGGTCGAAATAGAAGCTTCTGAGTAGGAGAAAAAGTCTGTAAAAATGGCAATTTTGGTCACATTGAGGCTTTAAAAGGTAGTTATTCAACATGAGGCACAATCCAAGTGACATTTTGAATCAATTTTTCTACAGTCAAAAAAATCAATTTTCTGATGAAAAACGATGACCCGGGACCTGTTGAACATTCTCCAGATGGTCAGAAATGGTAATTTTTTAATGTTTAATTTTTTGACTGTAAATGACTATTGTGCATGTGAATTATCACTTTTGGAACAAAAATAAGTGTGTTTAAAGTCATTTTAATGCCTGGAATTGGTCGAAATAGAAGCTTCTGAGTAGGAGAAAAAGTCTGTAAAAATGGCAATTTTGGTCACATTGAGGCTTTAAAAAGTAGTTATTCAATATGAGGCACAATCCAAGTGACATTTTGAATCAATTTTTCTACAGTCAAGAAAATCAATTTTCTGATGAAAAACGATGACCCGTGACCTGTCGAACCTTCTCCAGATGGTCAGAAATGGTAATTTTTTAATGTATATTTTTTTTACTGTAAATGACTATTGTATGTGAATTATCACTTTTGGAACAAAAATAAGTGTGTTTAGAGTCATTTAATGGCTGAAATTGGTCGTAATGAAAGCTTCTGAGTAGGAGAAAAAGTCTGAAAAATGGCAATTCTGGTCACATTGAGGCTTTAAAAAGTAGATATTCAACATGAGGCACAATCCAAATGACATTTTGAGTCAATTTTTCTACAGTCAAAAAAATCAATTTTCTGATGAAAAACGATGACCCAGGACGTGTTGAACTTTCTCCAGATGGTCAGAAATTGAATTTTTTTAATTTTTAATTTTTTGACTGTAAATGACTATTGCATGTGAATTATCACTTTTGGAACAAAAATAAGTGTGTTTAAAGTCATTTTAATGCCTGAAATTGGTCGAAAAAGAAGCTTCTAAGTAGGAGAAAAAGTCTGTAAAAATGGCAATTTTGGTCACATTGAGGCTTTAAAAAGTAGATATTCAACATGAGGCACAATCCAAGTGACATTTTGAATCAATTTTTCTACAGTCAAAAAAATCTATTTTCTGATGAAAAACGATGACCCGGGACCTGTTGAACCTTCTCCAGATGGTCAGAAAAGGTAATTTTTTAATTTTTAATTTTTTGACTGTAAATGACTATTGCATGTGAATGATCACTTTTGGAACAAAAATAAGTGTGTTTAAAGTCATGTTAATGCCTGAAATTGGTCGAAATAGAAGCTTCTGAGTAGGAGAAAAAGTCTGTAAAAATGGCAATTTTGGTCACATTGAGGCTTTAAAAAGTAGTTATTCAACATGAGGCACAATCCAAGTGATATTTTGAATCAATTTTTCTACAGTCAAAAAAATCAATTTTCTGATGAAAAACGATGACCCGGGACCTGTTGAACTTTCTCCAGATGGTCAGAAATGGTAATTTTTTAATGATTAAGTTTTTTTACTGTAAATGACTATTGCATGTGAATTATCACTTTTGGAACAAAAATAAGTGTGTTTAAAGTCATTTTAATGCCTGAAATTGGTCGAAATAAAAGCTTCTGAGTAGGAGAAAAAGTCTGTAAAAATGGCAATTTTGGTCACATTGAGGCTTTAAAAAGTAGTTATTCAACATGAGGCACAATCCAAGTGACATTTTGAATCAATTTTTCTACAGTCAAAAAAATCAATTTTCTGATGAAAAACGATGACCCGGGACCTGTTGAACTTTCTCCAGATGGTCAGAAATGGTCATTTTTAAATTTTTAATTTTTTGACTGTAAATGACTATTGTGCATGTGAATTATCACTTTTGGAACAAAAATAAGTGTGTTTAAAGTCATTTTAATGCCTGAAATTGGTCGAAATAGAAGCTTCTGAGTAGGCGAAAAAAGTCTGTAAAAATGGCAATTTTGGTCACATTGAGGCTTTAAAAAGTAGTTATTCAACATGAGGCACAATCCAAGTGACATTTTGAATCAATTTTTCTACAGTCAAAAAAAACAATTTTCTGATGAAAAACGATGACCCGGGACCTGTTGAACTTTCTACAGATGGTCAGAAATTGAATTTTTTTAATTTTTAATTTTTTGACTGTAAATGACTATTGCATGTGAATTATAACTGTTGGAACAAAAATAAGTGTGTTTAAAGTCATTTTAATGCCTGAAATTGGTCAAAAAAGAAGCTTCTGAGTAGGAGAAAAAGTCTGTAAAAATGGCAATTTTGGTCACATTGAGGCTTTAAAAAGTAGTTATTCAACATGAGGCACAATCCAAGTGACATTTTGAATCAATTTTTCTACAGTAAAAAAAAACAATTTTCTGATGAAAAACGATGACCCGGGACCTGTTGAACCTTCTCCAGATGGTCAGAAATGGTAATTTTTAAATTTTTAATTTTTTGATTGTAAATGACTATTGCATGTGAATTATCACTTTTGGGACAAAAATAAGTGTGTTTCGGGTCATTTTAAGGCCTGAAATTGGTCGAAATAGAAGCTTCTGAGTAGGAGAAAAAGTCTGTAAAAATGGCAATTTTGGTCACATTGAGGCTTTAAAAGGTAGTTATTCAACATGAGGCACAATCCAAGTGACATTTTGAATGAATTTTTCTACAGTCAAAAAAATCAATTTTCTGATGAAAAACGATGACCCGGGACCTGTTGAACATTGTCCAGATGGTCAGAAATGGTAATTTTTTAATGTTTAATTTTTTGACTGTAAATGACTATTGTGCATGTGAATTATCACTTTTGGAACAAAAATAAGTGTGTTTAAAGTCATTTTAATGCCTGGAATTGGTCGAAATAGAAGCTTCTGAGTAGGAGAAAAAGTCTGTAAAAATGGCAATTTTGGTCACATTGAGGCTTTAAAAAGTAGTTATTCAACATGAGGCAAAATCCAAGTGACATTTTGAATAAATTTTTCTTCAGTCAAAAAAATCAATTTTCTGATGAAAAACGATGACCCGGGACCTGTCGAACCTTCTCCAGATGGTCAGAAATGGTAATTTTTTAATGTATATTTTTTTGACTGTAAATGACTATTGTATGTGAATTATCACTTTTGGAACAAAAATAAGTGTGTTTAGAGTCATTTAATGGCTGAAATTGGTCGTAATGAAAGCTTCTGAGTAGGAGAAAAAGTCTGAAAAATGGCAATTCTGGTCACATTGAGGCTTTAAAAAGTAGATATTCAACATGAGGCACAATCCAAATGACATTTTGAGTCAATTTTTCTACAGTCAAAAAAATCAATTTTCTGATGAAAAACGATGACCCAGGACCTGTTGAACTTTCTCCAGATGGTCAGAAATTGAATTTTTTTAATTTTTAATTTTTTGACTGTAAATGACTATTGCATGTGAATTATCACTTTTGGAACAAAAATAAGTGTGTTTAAAGTCATTTTAATGCCTGAAATTGGTCGAAAAAGAAGCTTCTAAGTAGGAGAAAAAGTCTGTAAAAATGGCAATTTTGGTCACATTGAGGCTTTAAAAAGTAGATATTCAACATGAGGCACAATCCAAGTGACATTTTGAATCAATTTTTCTACAGTCAAAAAAATCTATTTTCTGATGAAAAACGATGACCCGGGACCTGTTGAACCTTCTCCAGATGGTCAGAAAAGGTAATTCTTTAATTTTTAATTTTTTGACTGTAAATGACTATTGCATGTGAATTATCACTTTTGGAACAAAAATAAGTGTGTTTAAAGTCATGTTAATGCCTGAAATTGGTCGAAATAGAAGCTTCTGAGTAGGAGAAAAAGTCTGTAAAAATGGCAATTTTGGTCACATTGAGGCTTAAAAAGTAGTTATTCAACATGAGGCACAATCCAAGTGACATTTTGAATCAATTTTTCTACAGTCAAGCAAATCAATTTTCTGATGAAAAACGTTGACCCGGGACCTGTCGAACCTTCTCCAGATGGTCAGAAATTGTAGTTTTTTAATTTTAAATTTTTTATCTGTAAATGACTATTGCATGTGAATTATCACTTTTGGAACAAAAATAAGTGTGTTTAGAGTCATTTTAATACCTGAAATTGGTCTAAATAGAAGCTTCTGAGTAGGAGAAAAAGTCTGCAAAAATGGCAATTTTGGTCACATTGAGGCTTTAAAAAGTAGTTATTCAACATGAGGCACAATCCAAGTGACATTTTGAATCAATTTTTCTACAGTCCAAAAAATCAATTTTCTGATGAAAAACGATGACCCGGGACCTGTTGAACCTTCTCCAGATGGTCAGAAAAGGTAATTTTTTAATTTTTAATTTTTTGACTGTAAATGACTATTGCATGTGAATTATCACTTTTGGAACAAAAATAAGTGTGTTTAAAGTCATGTTAATGCCTGAAATTGGTCGAAATAGAAGCTTCTGAGTAGGAGAAAAAGTCTGTAAAAATGGCAATTTTGGTCACATTGAGGCTTTAAAAAGTAGTTATTTAACATGAGGCACAATCCAAGTGACATTTTGAATCAATTTTTCTACAGTCCAAAAAATCAATTTTCTGATGAAAAACGATGACCCGGGACCTGTTGAACTTTCTCCAGATGGTCAGAAATGGTAATTTTTTAATGATTAATTTTTTTACTGTAAATGACTATTGCATGTGAATTATCACTTTTGGAACAAAAATAAGTGTGTTTAAAGTCATTTTAATGCCTGAAATTGGTCGAAATAGAAGCTTCTGAGTAGGAGAAAAATTCTGTAAAAATGGCAATTTTGGTCACATTGAGGCTTAAAAAGTAGTTATTCAACATGAGGCACAATCCAAGTGACATTTTGAATCAATTTTTCTACAGTCAAGCAAATCAATTTTCTGATGAAAAACGTTGACCCGGGACCTGTCGAACCTTCTCCAGATGGTCAGAAATTGTAGTTTTTTAATTTTTAATTTTTTATCTGTAAATGAGTATTGCATGTGAATTATCACTTTTGGAACAAAAATAAGTGTGTTTAGAGTCATTTTAATACCTGAAATTGGTCTAAATAGAAGCTTCTGAGTAGGAGAAAAAGTCTGCAAAAATGGCAATTTTGGTCACATTGAGGCTTTAAAAAGTAGTTATTTAACATGAGGCACAATCCAAGTGACATTTTGAATCAATTTTTCTACAGTCCAAAAAATCAATTTTCTGATGAAAAACGATGACCCGGGACCTGTCGAACCTTCTCCAGAAATGTCAGAAATGGTAATTTTTTAATGTTTAATTTTTGGACTGTAAATGACTATTGCATGTGAATTATCACTTTTGGAACAAAAATAAGTGTGTTTAAAGTCATTTTAATGCCTGAAATTGGTCGAAAAAGAAGCTTCTAAGTAGGAGAAAAAGTCTGTAAAAATGGCAATTTTGGTCACATTGAGGCTTTAAAAAGTAGATATTCAACATGAGGCACAATCCAAGTGACATTTTGAATCAATTTTTCTACAGTCAAAAAAATCAATTTTCTGATGAAAAACGATGACCCGGGACCTGTTGAACCTTCTCCAGATGGTCAGAAAAGGTAATTTTTTAATTTTTAATTTTTTGACTGTAAATGACTATTGCATGTGAATTATCACTTTTGGAACAAAAATAAGTGTGTTTAAAGTCATGTTAATGACTGAAATTGGTCGAAATAGAAGCTTCTGAGTAGGAGAAAAAGTCTGTAAAAATGGCAATTTTGGTCACATTGAGGCTTAAAAAGTAGTTATTCAACATGAGGCACAATCCAAGTGACATTTTGAATCAATTTTTCTACAGTCAAGCAAATCAATTTTCTGATGAAAAACGTTGACCCGGGACCTGTCGAACCTTCTCCAGATGGTCAGAAATTGTAGTTTTTTAATTTTTAATTTTTTATCTGTAAATGACTATTGCATGTGAATTATAACTTTTGGAACAAAAATAAGTGTGTTTAGAGTCATTTTAATACCTGAAATTGGTCTAAATAGAAGCTTCTGAGTAGGAGAAAAAGTCTGCAAAAATGGCAATTTTGGTCACATTGAGGCTTTAAAAAGTAGTTATTCAACATGAGGCACAATCCAAGTGACATTTTGAATCAATTTTTCTACAGTCAAAAAAATCAATTTTCTGATGAAAAACGATGACCCGGGACCTGTTGAACTTTCTCCAGATGGTCAGAAATGGTC
The DNA here is from genome assembly GCF_964204655.1 of Triturus cristatus. Lineage (NCBI taxonomy): Eukaryota > Metazoa > Chordata > Amphibia > Caudata > Salamandridae > Triturus > Triturus cristatus. The sequence continues at coordinate 897,843,465 of NC_140594.1, read as the reverse complement.
ATTTTTAAATTTTTAATTTTTTGACTGTAAATGACTATTGTGCATGTGAATTATAACTGTTGGAACAAAAATAAGTGTGTTTAAAGTCATTTTAATGCCTGAAATTGGTCAAAAAAGAAGCTTCTGAGTAGGAGAAAAAGTCTGTAAAAATGGCAATTTTGGTCACATTGAGGCTTTAAAAAGTAGTTATTCAACATGAGGCACAATCCAAGTGACATTTTGAATCAATTTTTCTACAGTAAAAAAAAACAATTTTCTGATGAAAAACGATGACCCGAGACCTGTTGAACCTTCTCCAGATGGTCAGAAATGGTAATTTTTAAATTTTTAATTTTTTGATTGTAAATGACTATTGCATGTGAATTATCACTTTTGGGACAAAAATAAGTGTGTTTCGGGTCATTTTAAGGCCTGAAATTGGTCGAAATAGAAGCTTCTGAGTAGGAGAAAAAGTCTGTAAAAATGGCAATTTTGGTCACATTGAGGCTTTAAAAGGTAGTTATTCAACATGAGGCACAATCCAAGTGACATTTTGAATCAATTTTTCTACAGTCAAAAAAATCAATTTTCTGATGAAAAACGATGACCCGGGACCTGTTGAACATTCTCCAGATGGTCAGAAATGGTAATTTTTTAATGTTTAATTTTTTGACTGTAAATGACTATTGTATGTGAATTATCACTTTTGGAACAAAAATAAGTGTGTTTAGAGTCATTTTAATACCTGAAATTGGTAGAAATAGAAGCTTCTGAGTAGGCGAAAAAGTCTGTAAAAATGGCAATTTTGGTCAAATTGAGGCTTTAAAAAGTAGTTATTCAACATGAGGCACAATCCAAGTGACATTTTGAATCAATTTTTCTACAGTCAAAAAAATCAATTTTCTGATGAAAAACGATGACCCGGGACCTGTTGAACTTTCTCCAGATAGTCAGAAATGGTCATTTTTAAATTTTTAATTTTTTGACTGTAAATGACTATTGTGCATGTGAATTATCACTTTTGGAACAAAAATAAGTGTGTTTAAAGTCATTTTAATGCCTGAAATTGGTCGAAATAGAAGCTTCTGAGTAGGCGTAAAAAGTCTGTAAAAATGGCAATTTTGGTCACATTGAGGCTTTAAAAAGTAGTTATTCAACATGAGGCACAATCCAAGTGACATTTTGAATCAATTTTTCTACAGTCAAAAAAAACAATTTTCTGATGAAAAACGATGACCCGGGACCTGTTGAACTTTCTACAGATGGTCAGAAATGGAATTTTTTTAATTTTTAATTTTTTGACTGTAAATGACTATTGCATGTGAATTATAACTGTTGGAACAAAAATAAGTGTGTTTAAAGTCATTTTAATGCCTGAAATTGGTCAAAAAAGAAGCTTCTGAGTAGGAGAAAAAGTCTGTAAAAATGGCAATTTTGGTCACATTGAGGCTTTAAAAAGTAGTTATTCAACATGAGGCACAATCCAAGTGACATTTTGAATCAATTTTTCTACAGTAAAAAAAAACAATTTTCTGATGAAAAACGATGACCCGGGACCTGTTGAACCTTCTCCAGATGGTCAGAAATGGTAATTTTTAAATTTTTAATTTTTTGATTGTAAATGACTATTGCATGTGAATTATCACTTTTGGGACAAAAATAAGTGTGTTTCGGGTCATTTTAAGGCCTGAAATTGGTCGAAATAGAAGCTTCTGAGTAGGAGAAAAAGTCTGTAAAAATGGCAATTTTGGTCACATTGAGGCTTTAAAAGGTAGTTATTCAACATGAGGCACAATCCAAGTGACATTTTGAATCAATTTTTCTACAGTCAAAAAAATCAATTTTCTGATGAAAAACGATGACCCGGGACCTGTTGAACATTCTCCAGATGGTCAGAAATGGTAATTTTTTAATGTTTAATTTTTTGACTGTAAATGACTATTGTGCATGTGAATTATCACTTTTGGAACAAAAATAAGTGTGTTTAAAGTCATTTTAATGCCTGGAATTGGTCGAAATAGAAGCTTCTGAGTAGGAGAAAAAGTCTGTAAAAATGGCAATTTTGGTCACATTGAGGCTTTAAAAAGTAGTTATTCAATATGAGGCACAATCCAAGTGACATTTTGAATCAATTTTTCTACAGTCAAGAAAATCAATTTTCTGATGAAAAACGATGACCCGTGACCTGTCGAACCTTCTCCAGATGGTCAGAAATGGTAATTTTTTAATGTATATTTTTTTTACTGTAAATGACTATTGTATGTGAATTATCACTTTTGGAACAAAATAAGTGTGTTTAGAGTCATTTAATGGCTGAAATTGGTCGTAATGAAAGCTTCTGAGTAGGAGAAAAAGTCTGAAAAATGGCAATTCTGGTCACATTGAGGCTTTAAAAAGTAGATATTCAACATGAGGCACAATCCAAATGACATTTTGAGTCAATTTTTCTACAGTCAAAAAAATCAATTTTCTGATGAAAAACGATGACCCAGGACGTGTTGAACTTTCTCCAGATGGTCAGAAATTGAATTTTTTTAATTTTTAATTTTTTGACTGTAAATGACTATTGCATGTGAATTATCACTTTTGGAACAAAAATAAGTGTGTTTAAAGTCATTTTAATGCCTGAAATTGGTCGAAAAAGAAGCTTCTAAGTAGGAGAAAAAGTCTGTAAAAATGGCAATTTTGGTCACATTGAGGCTTTAAAAAGTAGATATTCAACATGAGGCACAATCCAAGTGACATTTTGAATCAATTTTTCTACAGTCAAAAAAATCTATTTTCTGATGAAAAACGATGACCCGGGACCTGTTGAACCTTCTCCAGATGGTCAGAAAAGGTAATTTTTAAATTTTTAATTTTTTGACTGTAAATGACTATTGCATGTGAATGATCACTTTTGGAACAAAAATAAGTGTGTTTAAAGTCATGTTAATGCCTGAAATTGGTCGAAATAGAAGCTTCTGAGTAGGAGAAAAAGTCTGTAAAAATGGCAATTTTGGTCACATTGAGGCTTTAAAAAGTAGTTATTCAACATGAGGCACAATCCAAGTGATATTTTGAATCAATTTTTCTACAGTCAAAAAAATCAATTTTCTGATGAAAAACGATGACCCGGGACCTGTTGAACTTTCTCCAGATGGTCAGAAATGGTAATTTTTTAATGATTAAGTTTTTTTACTGTAAATGACTATTGCATGTGAATTATCACTTTTGGAACAAAAATAAGTGTGTTTAAAGTCATTTTAATGCCTGAAATTGGTCGAAATAAAAGCTTCTGAGTAGGAGAAAAAGTCTGTAAAAATGGCAATTTTGGTCACATTGAGGCTTTAAAAAGTAGTTATTCAACATGAGGCACAATCCAAGTGACATTTTGAATCAATTTTTCTACAGTCAAAAAAATCAATTTTCTGATGAAAAACGATGACCCGGGACCTGTCGAACCTTCTCCAGATGGTCAGAAATGGTCATTTTTAAATTTTTAATTTTTTGACTGTAAATGACTATTGTGCATGTGAATTATCACTTTTGGAACAAAAATAAGTGTGTTTAAAGTCATTTTAATGCCTGAAATTGGTCGAAATAGAAGCTTCTGAGTAGGCGAAAAAAGTCTGTAAAAATGGCAATTTTGGTCACATTGAGGCTTTAAAAAGTAGTTATTCAACATGAGGCACAATCCAAGTGACATTTTGAATCAATTTTTCTACAGTCAAAAAAAACAATTTTCTGATGAAAAACGATGACCCGGGACCTGTTGAACTTTCTACAGATGGTCAGAAATGGAATTTTTTTAATTTTTAATTTTTTGACTGTAAATGACTATTGCATGTGAATTATAACTGTTGGAACAAAAATAAGTGTGTTTAAAGTCATTTTAATGCCTGAAATTGGTCAAAAAAGAAGCTTCTGAGTAGGAGAAAAAGTCTGTAAAAATGGCAATTTTGGTCACATTGAGGCTTTAAAAAGTAGTTATTCAACATGAGGCACAATCCAAGTGACATTTTGAATCAATTTTTCTACAGTAAAAAAAAACAATTTTCTGATGAAAAACGATGACCCGGGACCTGTTGAACCTTCTCCAGATGGTCAGAAATGGTAATTTTTAAATTTTTAATTTTTTGATTGTAAATGACTATTGCATGTGAATTATCACTTTTGGGACAAAAATAAGTGTGTTTCGGGTCATTTTAAGGCCTGAAATTGGTCGAAATAGAAGCTTCTGAGTAGGAGAAAAAGTCTGTAAAAATGGCAATTTTGGTCACATTGAGGCTTTAAAAGGTAGTTATTCAACATGAGGCACAATCCAAGTGACATTTTGAATCAATTTTTCTACAGTCAAAAAAATCAATTTTCTGATGAAAAACGATGACCCGGGACCTGTTGAACATTGTCCAGATGGTCAGAAATGGTAATTTTTTAATGTTTAATTTTTTGACTGTAAATGACTATTGTGCATGTGAATTATCACTTTTGGAACAAAAATAAGTGTGTTTAAAGTCATTTTAATGCCTGGAATTGGTCGAAATAGAAGCTTCTGAGTAGGAGAAAAAGTCTGTAAAAATGGCAATTTTGGTCACATTGAGGCTTTAAAAAGTAGTTATTCAACATGAGGCAAAATCCAAGTGACATTTTGAATAAATTTTTCTTCAGTCAAAAAAATCAATTTTCTGATGAAAAACGATGACCCGGGACCTGTCGAACCTTCTCCAGATGGTCAGAAATGGTAATTTTTTAATGTATATTTTTTTGACTGTAAATGACTATTGTATGTGAATTATCACTTTTGGAACAAAAATAAGTGTGTTTAGAGTCATTTAATGGCTGAAATTGGTCGTAATGAAAGCTTCTGAGTAGGAGAAAAAGTCTGAAAAATGGCAATTCTGGTCACATTGAGGCTTTAAAAAGTAGATATTCAACATGAGGCACAATCCAAATGACATTTTGAGTCAATTTTTCTACAGTCAAAAAAATCAATTTTCTGATGAAAAACGATGACCCAGGACCTGTTGAACTTTCTCCAGATGGTCAGAAATTGAATTTTTTTAATTTTTAATTTTTTGACTGTAAATGACTATTGCATGTGAATTATCACTTTTGGAACAAAAATAAGTGTGTTTAAAGTCATTTTAATGCCTGAAATTGGTCGAAAAAGAAGCTTCTAAGTAGGAGAAAAAGTCTGTAAAAATGGCAATTTTGGTCACATTGAGGCTTTAAAAAGTAGATATTCAACATGAGGCACAATCCAAGTGACATTTTGAATCAATTTTTCTACAGTCAAAAAAATCTATTTTCTGATGAAAAACGATGACCCGGGACCTGTTGAACCTTCTCCAGATGGTCAGAAAAGGTAATTCTTTAATTTTTAATTTTTTGACTGTAAATGACTATTGCATGTGAATTATCACTTTTGGAACAAAAATAAGTGTGTTTAAAGTCATGTTAATGCCTGAAATTGGTCGAAATAGAAGCTTCTGAGTAGGAGAAAAAGTCTGTAAAAATGGCAATTTTGGTCACATTGAGGCTTAAAAAGTAGTTATTCAACATGAGGCACAATCCAAGTGACATTTTGAATCAATTTTTCTACAGTCAAGCAAATCAATTTTCTGATGAAAAACGTTGACCCGGGACCTGTCGAACCTTCTCCAGATGGTCAGAAATTGTAGTTTTTTAATTTTAAATTTTTTATCAGTAAATGACTATTGCATGTGAATTATCACTTTTGGAACAAAAATAAGTGTGTTTAGAGTCATTTTAATACCTGAAATTGGTCTAAATAGAAGCTTCTGAGTAGGAGAAAAAGTCTGCAAAAATGGCAATTTTGGTCACATTGAGGCTTTAAAAAGTAGTTATTCAACATGAGGCACAATCCAAGTGACATTTTGAATCAATTTTTCTACAGTCCAAAAAATCAATTTTCTGATGAAAAACGATGACCCGGGACCTGTTGAACCTTCTCCAGATGGTCAGAAAAGGTAATTTTTTAATTTTTAATTTTTTGACTGTAAATGACTATTGCATGTGAATTATCACTTTTGGAACAAAAATAAGTGTGTTTAAAGTCATGTTAATGCCTGAAATTGGTCGAAATAGAAGCTTCTGAGTAGGAGAAAAAGTCTGTAAAATGGCAATTTTGGTCACATTGAGGCTTTAAAAAGTAGTTATTTAACATGAGGCACAATCCAAGTGACATTTTGAATCAATTTTTCTACAGTCCAAAAAATCAATTTTCTGATGAAAAATGATGACCCGGGACCTGTTGAACTTTCTCCAGATGGTCAGAAATGGTAATTTTTTAATGATTAATTTTTTTACTGTAAATGACTATTGCATGTGAATTATCACTTTTGGAACAAAAATAAGTGTGTTTAAAGTCATTTTAATGCCTGAAATTGGTCGAAATAGAAGCTTCTGAGTAGGAGAAAAATTCTGTAAAAATGGCAATTTTGGTCACATTGAGGCTTAAAAAGTAGTTATTCAACATGAGGCACAATCCAAGTGACATTTTGAATCAATTTTTCTACAGTCAAGCAAATCAATTTTCTGATGAAAAACGTTGACCCGGGACCTGTCGAACCTTCTCCAGATGGTCAGAAATTGTAGTTTTTTAATTTTTAATTTTTTATCTGTAAATGAGTATTGCATGTGAATTATCACTTTTGGAACAAAAATAAGTGTGTTTAGAGTCATTTTAATACCTGAAATTGGTCTAAATAGAAGCTTCTGAGTAGGAGAAAAAGTCTGCAAAAATGGCAATTTTGGTCACATTGAGGCTTTAAAAAGTAGTTATTTAACATGAGGCACAATCCAAGTGACATTTTGAATCAATTTTTCTACAGTCCAAAAAATCAATTTTCTGATGAAAAACGATGACCCGGGACCTGTCGAACCTTCTCCAGAAATGTCAGAAATGGTAATTTTTTAATGTTTAATTTTTGGACTGTAAATGACTATTGCATGTGAATTATCACTTTTGGAACAAAAATAAGTGTGTTTAAAGTCATTTTAATGCCTGAAATTGGTCGAAAAAGAAGCTTCTAAGTAGGAGAAAAAGTCTGTAAAAATGGCAATTTTGGTCACATTGAGGCTTTAAAAAGTAGATATTCAACATGAGGCACAATCCAAGTGACATTTTGAATCAATTTTTCTACAGTCAAAAAAATCAATTTTCTGATGAAAAACGATGACCCGGGACCTGTTGAACCTTCTCCAGATGGTCAGAAAAGGTAATTTTTTAATTTTTAATTTTTTGACTGTAAATGACTATTGCATGTGAATTATCACTTTTGGAACAAAAATAAGTGTGTTTAAAGTCATGTTAATGACTGAAATTGGTCGAAATAGAAGCTTCTGAGTAGGAGAAAAAGTCTGTAAAAATGGCAATTTTGGTCACATTGAGGCTTAAAAAGTAGTTATTCAAAATGAGGCACAATCCAAGTGACATTTTGAATCAATTTTTCTACAGTCAAGCAAATCAATTTTCTGATGAAAAACGTTGACCCGGGACCTGTCGAACCTTCTCCAGATGGTCAGAAATTGTAGTTTTTTAATTTTTAATTTTTTATCTGTAAATGACTATTGCATGTGAATTATAACTTTTGGAACAAAAATAAGTGTGTTTAGAGTCATTTTAATACCTGAAATTGGTCTAAATAGAAGCTTCTGAGTAGGAGAAAAAGTCTGCAAAAATGGCAATTTTGGTCACATTGAGGCTTTAAAAAGTAGTTATTCAACATGAGGCACAATCCAAGTGACATTTTGAATCAATTTTTCTACAGTCAAAAAAATCAATTTTCTGATGAAAAACGATGACCCGGGACCTGTTGAACTTTCTCCAGATGGTCAGAAATGGTCATTTTTACATTTTTAATTTTTTGACTGTAAATGACTATTGTGCATGTGAATTATCACTTTTGGAACAAAAATAAGTGTGTTTAAAGTCATTTTAATGCCTGAAATTGGTCGAAATAGAAGCTTCTGAGTAGGCGAAAAAAGTCTGTAAAAATGGCAATTTTGGTCACATTGAGACTTTAAAAAGTAGTTATTCAACATGAGGCACAATCCAAGTGACATTTTGAATCAATTTTTCTACAGTCAAAAAAAACAATTTTCTGATGAAAAACGATGACCCGGGACCTGTTGAACCTTCTCCAGATGGTCAGAAATGGTAATTTTTAAATTTTTAATTTTTTGATTGTAAATGACTATTGCATGTGAATTATCACTTTTGGGACAAAAATAAGTGTGTTTCGGGTCATTTTAAGGCCTGAAATTGGTCGAAATAGAAGCTTCTGAGTAGGAGAAAAAGTCTGTAAAAATGGCAATTTTGGTCACATTGAGGCTTCAAAAGGTAGTTATTCAACATGAGGCACAATCCAAGTGACATTTTGAATCAATTTTTCTACAGTCAAAAAAATCAATTTTCTGATGAAAAACGATGACCCGGGACCTGTTGAACATTCTCCAGATGGTCAGAAATGGTAATTTTTTAATGTTTAATTTTTTGACTGTAAATGACTATTGTGCATGTGAATTATCACTTTTGGAACTAAAATAAGTGTGTTTAAAGTCATTTTAATGACTGGAATTGGTCGAAATAGAAGCTTCTGAGTAGGAGAAAAAGTCTGTAAAAATGGCAATTTTGGTCACATTGAGGCTTTAAAAAGTAGTTATTCAACATGAGGCACAATCCAAGTGACATTTTGAATACATTTTTCTTCAGTCAAAAAAATCAATTTTCTGATGAAAAACGATGACCCGGGACCTGTCGAACCTTCTCCAGATGGTCAGAAATGGTAATTTTTTTATGTATATTTTTTTGACTGTAAATGACTATTGTATGTGAATTATCACTTTTGGAACAAAAATAAGTGTGTTTAGAGTCATTTAATGGCTGAAATTGGTCGTAATGAAAGCTTCTGAGTAGGAGAAAAAGTCTGAAAAATGGCAATTCTGGTCACATTGAGGCTTTAAAAAGTAGATATTCAACATGAGGCACAATCCAAATGACATTTTGAGTCAATTTTTCTACAGTCAAAAAAATCAATTTTCTGATGAAAAACGATGACCCAGGACCTGTTGAACTTTCTCCAGATGGTCAGAAATTGAATTTTTTTAATTTTTAATTTTTTGACTGTAAATGACTATTGCATGTGAATTATCACTTTTGGAACAAAAATAAGTGTGTTTAAAGTCATTTTAATGCCTGAAATTGGTCGAAAAAGAAGCTTCTAAGTAGGAGAAAAAGTCTGTAAAAATGGCAATTTTGGTCACATTGAGGCTTTAAAAAGTAGATATTCAACATGAGGCACAATCCAAGTGACATTTTGAATCAATTTTTCTACAGTCCAAAAAATCAATTTTCTGATGAAAAACGATGACCCGGGACCTGTTGAACCTTCTCCAGATGGTCAGAAAAGGTAATTTTTTAATTTTTAATTTTTTGACTGTAAATGACTATTGCATGTGAATTATCACTTTTGGAACAAAAATAAGTGTGTTTAAAGTCATGTTAATGCCTGAAATTGGTCGAAATAGAAGCTTCTGAGTAGGAGAAAAAGTCTGTAAAAATGGCAATTTTGGTCACATTGAGGCTTTAAAAAGTAGTTATTTAACATGAGGCACAATCCAAGTGACATTTTGAATCAATTTTTCTACAGTCCAAAAAATCAATTTTCTGATGAAAAACGATGACCGGGACCTGTTGAACTTTCTCCAGATGGTCAGAAATGGTAATTTTTTAATGATTAATTTTTTTACTGTAAATGACTATTGCATGTGAATTATCACTTTTGGAACAAAAATAAGTGTGTTTAAAGTCATTTTAATGCCTGAAATTGGTCGAAATAGAAGCTTCTGAGTAGGAGAAAAATTCTGTAAAAATGGCAATTTTGGTCACATTGAGGCTTAAAAAGTAGTTATTCAACATGAGGCACAATCCAAGTGACATTTTGAATAAATTTTTCTACAGTCAAGCAAATCAATTTTCTGATGAAAAACGTTGACCCGGGACCTGTCGAACCTTCTCCAGATGGTCAGAAATCGTAGTTTTTTAATTTTTAATTTTTTATCTGTAAATGAGTATTGCATGTGAATTATCACTTTTGGAACAAAAATAAGTGTGTTTAGAGTAATTTTAATACCTGAAATTGGTCTAAATAGAAGCTTCTGAGTAGGAGAAAAAGTCTGCAAAAATGGCAATTTTGGTCACATTGAGGCTTTAAAAAGTAGTTATTTAACATGAGGCACAATCCAAGTGACATTTTGAATCAATTTTTCTACAGTCCAAAAAATCAATTTTCTGATGAAAAACGATGACCCGGGACCTGTCGAACCTTTTCCAGAAATGTCAGAAATGGTAATTTTTTAATGTTTAATTTTTGGACTGTAAATGACTATTGCATGTGAATTATCACTTTTGGAACAAAAATAAGTGTGTTTAAAGTCATTTTAATGCCTGAAATTGGTCGAAAAAGAAGCTTCTAAGTAGGAGAAAAAGTCTGTAAAAATGGCAATTTTGGTCACATTGAGGCTTTAAAAAGTAGATATTCAACATGAGGCACAATCCAAGTGACATTTTGAATCAATTTTTCTACAGTCCAAAAAATCAATTTTCTGATGAAAAACGATGACCCGGGACCTGTTGAACCTTCTCCAGATGGTCAGAAAAGGTAATTTTTTAATTTTTAATTTTTTGACTGTAAATGACTATTGCATGTGAATTATCACTTTTGGAACAAAAATAAGTGTGTTTAAAGTCATGTTAATGCCTGAAATTGGTCGAAATAGAAGCTTCTGAGTAGGAGAAAAAGTCTGTAAAAATGGCAATTTTGGTCACATTGAGGCTTTTAAAAGTAGTTATTTAACATGAGGCACAATCCAAGTGACATTTTGAATCAATTTTTCTACAGTCCAAAAAATCAATTTTCTGATGAAAAACGATGACCCGGGACCTGTTGAACTTTCTCCAGATGGTCAGAAATGGTAATTTTTTAATGATTAATTTTTTTACTGTAAATGACTATTGCATGTGAATTATCACTTTTGGAACAAAAATAAGTGTGTTTAAAGTCATTTTAATGCCTGAAATTGGTCGAAATAGAAGCTTCTGAGTAGGAGAAAAATTCTGTAAAAATGGCAATTTTGGTCACATTGAGGCTTAAAAAGTAGTTATTCAACATGAGGCACAATCCAAGTGACATTTTGAATCAATTTTTCTACAGTCAAGCAAATCAATTTTCTGATGAAAAACGTTGACCCGGGACCTGTCGAACCTTCTCCAGATGGTCAGAAATTGTAGTTTTTTAATTTTTAATTTTTTATCTGTAAATGAGTATTGCATGTGAATTATCACTTTTGGAACAAAAATAAGTGTGTTTAGAGTCATTTTAATACCTGAAATTGGTCTAAATAGAAGCTTCTGAGTAGGAGAAAAAGTCTGCAAAAATGGCAATTTTGGTCACATTGAGGCTTTAAAAAGTAGTTATTTAACATGAGGCACAATCCAAGTGACATTTTGAATCAATTTTTCTACAGTCCAAAAAATCAATTTTCTGATGAAAAACGATGACCCGGGACCTGTCGAACCTTCTCCAGAAATGTCAGAAATGGTAATTTTTTAATGTTTAATTTTTGGACTGTAAATGACTATTGCATGTGAATTATCACTTTTGGAACAAAAATAAGTGTGTTTAAAGTCATTTTAATGCCTGAAATTGGTCGAAAAAGAAGCTTCTAAGTAGGAGAAAAAGTCTGTAAAAATGGCAATTTTGGTCACATTGAGGCTTTAAAAAGTAGATATTCAACATGAGGCACAATCCAAGTGACATTTTGAATCAATTTTTCTACAGTCAAAAAAATCAATTTTCTGATGAAAAACGATGACCCGGGACCTGTTGAACCTTCTCCAGATGGTCAGAAAAGGTAATTTTTTAATTTTTAATTTTTTGACTGTAAATGACTATTGCATGTGAATTATCACTTTTGGAACAAAAATAAGTGTGTTTAAAGTCATGTTAATGCCTGAAATTGGTCGAAATAGAAGCTTCTGAGTAGGAGAAAAAGTCTGTAAAAATGGCAATTTTGGTCACATTGAGGCTTAAAAAGTAGTTATTCAACATGAGGCACAATCCAAGTGACATTTTGAATCTATTTTTCTACAGTCAAGCAAATCAATTTTCTGATGAAAAACGTTGACCCGGGACCTGTCGAAACTTCTCCAGATGGTCAGAAATTGTAGTTTTTTAATTTTTAATTTTTTATCTGTAAATGACTATTGCATGTGAATTATAACTTTTGGAACAAAAATAAGTGTGTTTAGAGTCATTTTAATACCTGAAATTGGTCTAAATAGAAGCTTCTGAGTAGGAGAAAAAGTCTGCAAAAATGGCAATTTTGGTCACATTGAGGCTTTAAAAAGTAGTTATTCAACATGAGGCACAATCCAAGTGACATTTTGAATCAATTTTTCTACAGTCAAAAAAATCAATTTTCTGATGAAAAACGATGACCCGGGACCTGTTGAACCTTCTCCAGATGGTCAGAAAAGGTAATTTTTTAATTTTTAATTTTTTGACTTTAAATGACTATTGCATGTGAATTATCACTTTTGGAACAAAAATAAGTGTGTTTAAAGTCATGTTAATGCCTGAAATTGGTCGAAATAGAAGCTTCTGAGTAGGAGAAAAAGTCTGTAAAAATGGCAATTTTGGTCACATTGAGGCTTTAAAAAGTAGTTATTTAACATGAGGCACAATCCAAGTGACATTTTGAATCAATTTTTCTACAGTCCAAAAAATCAATTTTCTGATGAAAAACGATGACCCGGGACCTGTTGAACTTTCTCCAGATGGTCAGAAATGGTAATTTTTTAATGATTAATTTTTTTACTGTAAATGACTATTGCATGTGAATTATCACTTTTGGAACAAAAATAAGTGTGTTTAAAGTCATTTTAATGCCTGAAATTGGTCGAAAAAGAAGCTTCTGAGTAGGAGAAAAATTCTGTAAAAATGGCAATTTTGGTCACATTGAGGCTTAAAAAGTAGTTATTCAACATGAGGCACAATCCAAGTGACATTTTGAATCAATTTTTCTACAGTCAAGCAAATCAATTTTCTGATGAAAAACGTTGACCCGGGACCTGTCGAACCTTCTCCAGATAGTCAGAAATTGTAGTTTTTTAATTTTTAATTTTTTATCTGTAAATGACTATTGCATGTGAATTATCACTTTTGGAACAAAAATAAGTGTGTTTAGAGTCATTTTAATACCTGAAATTGGTCTAAATAGAAGCTTCTGAGTAGGAGAAAAAGTCTGCAAAAATGGCAATTTTGGTCACATTGAGGCTTTAAAAAGTAGTTATTTAACATGAGGCACAATCCAAGTGACATTTTGAATCAATTTTTCTACAGTCCAAAAAATCAATTTTCTGATAAAAAACGATGACCCGGGACCTGTTGAACTTTCTCCAGATGGTCAGAAATTGTAGTTTTTTAATTTTTAATTTTTTGACTGTAAATGACTATTGCATGTGAATTATCACTTTTGGGACAAAAATAAGTGTGTTTAAAGTCATTTTAATGCCTGAAATTGGTCGAAATAGAAGCTTCTGAGTAGGAGAAAAAGTCTGTAAAAATGGCAATTTTGGTCACATTAAGGCTTTAAAAGGTAGTTATTCAACATGAGGCACAATCCAAGTGACATTTTGAATCAATTTTTCTACAGTCAAAAAAACAATTTTCTGATGAAAAACGATGACCCGGGACCTGTTGAACTTTCTCCAGATGGTCAGAAATGGTAATTTTTTAATGATTAATTTTTTTACTGTAAATGACTATTGCATGTGAATTATCACTTTTGGAACAAAAATAAGTGTGTTTAAAGTCATTTTAATGCCTGAAATTGGTCGAAATAGAAGCTTCTGAGTAGGAGAAAAATTCTGTAAAAATGGCAATTTTGGTCACATTGAGGCTTAAAAAGTAGTTATTCAACATGAGGCACAATCCAAGTGACATTTTGAATCAATTTTTCTACAGTCAAGCAAATCAATTTTCTGATGAAAAACGTTGACCCGGGACCTGTCGAACCTTCTCCAGATGGTCAGAAATTGTAGTTTTTTAATTTTTAATTTTTTATCTGTAAATGAGTATTGCATGTGAATTATCACTTTTGGAACAAAAATAAGTGTGTTTAGAGTCATTTTAATACCTGAAATTGGTCTAAATAGAAGCTTCTGAGTAGGAGAAAAAGTCTGCAAAAATGGCAATTTTGGTCACATTGAGGCTTTAAAAAGTAGTTATTTAACATGAGGCACAATCCAAGTGACATTTTGAATCAATTTTTCTACAGTCCAAAAAATCAATTTTCTGATGAAAAACGATGACCCGGGACCTGTCGAACCTTCTCCAGAAATGTCAGAAATGGTAATTTTTTAATGTTTAATTTTTGGACTGTAAATGACTATTGCATGTGAATTATCACTTTTGGAACAAAAATAAGTGTGTTTAAAGTCATTTTAATGCCTGAAATTGGTCGAAAAAGAAGCTTCTAAGTAGGAGAAAAAGTCTGTAAAAATGGCAATTTTGGTCACATTGAGGCTTTAAAAAGTAGATATTCAACATGAGGCACAATCCAAGTGACATTTTGAATCAATTTTTCTACAGTCAAAAAAATCAATTTTCTGATGAAAAACGATGACCCGGGACCTGTTGAACCTTCTCCAGATGGTCAGAAAAGGTAATTTTTTAATTTTTAATTTTTTGACTGTAAATGACTATTGCATGTGAATTATCACTTTTGGAACAAAAATAAGTGTGTTTAAAGTCATGTTAATGACTGAAATTGGTCGAAATAGAAGCTTCTGAGTAGGAGAAAAAGTCTGTAAAAATGGCAATTTTGGTCACATTGAGGCTTAAAAAGTAGTTATTCAACATGAGGTACAATCCAAGTGACATTTTGAATCAATTTTTCTACAGTCAAGCAAATCAATTTTCTGATGAAAAACGTTGACCCGGGACCTGTCGAACCTTCTCCAGATGGTCAGAAATTGTAGTTTTTTAATTTTTAATTTTTTATCTGTAAATGACTATTGCATGTGAATTATAACTTTTGGAACAAAAATAAGTGTGTTTAGAGTCATTTTAATACCTGAAATTGGTCTAAATAGAAGCTTCTGAGTAGGAGAAAAAGTCTGCAAAAATGGCAATTTTGGTCACATTGAGGCTTTAAAAAGTAGTTATTCAACATGAGGCACAATCCAAGTGACATTTTGAATCAATTTTTCTACAGTCAAAAAAATCAATTTTCTGATGAAAAACGATGACCCGTGACCTGTTGAACCTTCTCCAGATGGTCAGAAAAGGTAATTTTTTAATTTTTAATTTTTTGACTTTAAATGACTATTGCATGTGAATTATCACTTTTGGAACAAAAATAAGTGTGTTTAAAGTCATGTTAATGCCTGAAATTGGTCGAAATAGAAGCTTCTGAGTAGGAGAAAAAGTCTGTAAAAATGGCAATTTTGGTCACATTGAGGCTTTAAAAAGTAGTTATTCAACATGAGGCACAATCCAAGTGACATTTTGAATCAATTTTTCTACAGTCAAAAAAATCAATTTTCTGATGAAAAACGATGACCCGGGACCTGTCGAACCTTCTCCAGATGGTCAGAAATGGTAATTTTTTAATTTTAATTTTTTGACTGTAAATGACTATTGCATGTGAATTATCACTTTTGGAACAAAAATAAGTGTGTTTAAAGTCATTTTAATGCCTGAAATTGGTCGAAATAGAAGCTTCTGAGTAGGAGAAAAAGTCTGTAAAAATGGCAATTTTGGACACATTGAGGCTTTAAAAAGTAGTTATTCAACATGAGGCACAATCCAAGTGACATTTTGAATCAATTTTTCTACAGTCAATAAAATCAATTTTCTGATGAAAAACGATGACCCGTGACCTGTCGAACCTTCTCCAGATGGTCAGAAATGGTAATTTTTTAATGTATATTTTTTTGACTGTAAATGACTATTGTATGTGAATTATCACTTTTGGAACAAAAATAAGTGTGTTTAAAGTCATTTTAATGCCTGAAATTGGTCGAAATAGAAGCTTCTGAGTAGGCGAAAAAAGTCTGTAAAAATGGCAATTTTGGTCACATTGAGGCTTTAAAAAGTAGTTATTCAACATGAGGCACAATCCAAGTGACATTTTGAATCAATTTTTCTACAGTCAAAAAAACCAATTTTCTGATGAAAAACGATGACCTGGGACCTGTTGAACCTTCTCCAGATGGTCAGAAATGGTAATTTTTAAATTTTTAATTTTTTGACTGTAAATGACTATTGTGCATGTGAATTATCACTTTTGGAACAAAAATAAGTGTGTTTAAAGTCATTTTAATGCCTGAAATTGGTCGAAATAGAAGCTTCTGAGTAGGCGAAAAAAGTCTGTAAAAATGGCAATTTTGGTCACATTGAGGCTTTAAAAAGTAGTTATTCAACATGAGGCACAATCCAAGTGACATTTTGAATCAATTTTTCTACAGTCAAAAAAAACAATTTTCTGATGAAAAACGATGACCCGGGACCTGTTGAACTTTCTACAGATGGTCAGAAATGGAATTTTTTTAATTTTTAATTTTTTGACTGTAAATGACTATTGCATGTGAATTATAACTGTTGGAACAAAAATAAGTGTGTTTAAAGTCATTTTAATGCCTGAAATTGGTCAAAAAAGAAGCTTCTGAGTAGGAGAAAAAGTCTGTAAAAATGGCAATTTTGGTCACATTGAGGCTTTAAAAAGTAGTTATTCAACATGAGGCACAATCCAAGTGACATTTTGAATCAATTTTTCTACAGTAAAAAAAAACAATTTTCTGATGAAAAACGATGACCCGGGACCTGTTGAACCTTCTCCAGATGGTCAGAAATGGTAATTTTTAAATTTTTAATTTTTTGATTGTAAATGACTATTGCATGTGAATTATCACTTTTGGGACAAAAATAAGTGTGTTTCGGGTCATTTTAAGGCCTGAAATTGGTCGAAATAGAAGCTTCTGAGTAGGAGAAAAAGTCTGTAAAAATGGCAATTTTGGTCACATTGAGGCTTTAAAAGGTAGTTATTCAACATGAGGCACAATCCAAGTGACATTTTGAATCAATTTTTCTACAGTCAAAAAAATCAATTTTCTGATGAAAAACGATGACCCGGGACCTGTTGAACATTCTCCAGATGGTCAGAAATGGTAATTTTTTAATGTTTAATTTTTTGACTGTAAATGACTATTGTGCATGTGAATTATCACTTTTGGAACTAAAATAAGTGTGTTTAAAGTCATTTTAATGACTGGAATTGGTCGAAATAGAAGCTTCTGAGTAGGAGAAAAAGTCTGTAAAAATGGCAATTTTGGTCACATTGAGGCTTTAAAAAGTAGTTATTCAACATGAGGCACAATCCAAGTGACATTTTGAATACATTTTTCTTCAGTCAAAAAAATCAATTTTCTGATGAAAAACGATGACCCGGGACCTGTCGAACCTTCTCCAGATGGTCAGAAATGGTAATTTTTTTATGTATATTTTTTTGACTGTAAATGACTATTGTATGTGAATTATCACTTTTGGAACAAAAATAAGTGTGTTTAGAGTCATTTAATGGCTGAAATTGGTCGTAATGAAAGCTTCTGAGTAGGAGAAAAAGTCTGAAAAATGGCAATTCTGGTCACATTGAGGCTTTAAAAAGTAGATATTCAACATGAGGCACAATCCAAATGACATTTTGAGTCAATTTTTCTACAGTCAAAAAAATCAATTTTCTGATGAAAAACGATGACCCAGGACCTGTTGAACTTTCTCCAGATGGTCAGAAATTGAATTTTTTTAATTTTTAATTTTTTGACTGTAAATGACTATTGCATGTGAATTATCACTTTTGGAACAAAAATAAGTGTGTTTAAAGTCATTTTAATGCCTGAAATTGGTCGAAAAAGAAGCTTCTAAGTAGGAGAAAAAGTCTGTAAAAATGGCAATTTTGGTCACATTGAGGCTTTAAAAAGTAGATATTCAACATGAGGCACAATCCAAGTGACATTTTGAATCAATTTTTCTACAGTCCAAAAAATCAATTTTCTGATGAAAAACGATGACCCGGGACCTGTTGAACCTTCTCCAGATGGTCAGAAAAGGTAATTTTTTAATTTTTAATTTTTTGACTGTAAATGACTATTGCATGTGAATTATCACTTTTGGAACAAAAATAAGTGTGTTTAAAGTCATGTTAATGCCTGAAATTGGTCGAAATAGAAGCTTCTGAGTAGGAGAAAAAGTCTGTAAAAATGGCAATTTTGGTCACATTGAGGCTTTAAAAAGTAGTTATTTAACATGAGGCACAATCCAAGTGACATTTTGAATCAATTTTTCTACAGTCCAAAAAATCAATTTTCTGATGAAAAACGATGACCGGGACCTGTTGAACTTTCTCCAGATGGTCAGAAATGGTAATTTTTTAATGATTAATTTTTTTACTGTAAATGACTATTGCATGTGAATTATCACTTTTGGAACAAAAATAAGTGTGTTTAAAGTCATTTTAATGCCTGAAATTGGTCGAAATAGAAGCTTCTGAGTAGGAGAAAAATTCTGTAAAAATGGCAATTTTGGTCACATTGAGGCTTAAAAAGTAGTTATTCAACATGAGGCACAATCCAAGTGACATTTTGAATAAATTTTTCTACAGTCAAGCAAATCAATTTTCTGATGAAAAACGTTGACCCGGGACCTGTCGAACCTTCTCCAGATGGTCAGAAATTGTAGTTTTTTAATTTTTAATTTTTTATCTGTAAATGAGTATTGCATGTGAATTATCACTTTTGGAACAAAAATAAGTGTGTTTAGAGTCATTTTAATACCTGAAATTGGTCTAAATAGAAGCTTCTGAGTAGGAGAAAAAGTCTGCAAAAATGGCAATTTTGGTCACATTGAGGCTTTAAAAAGTAGTTATTTAACATGAGGCACAATCCAAGTGACATTTTGAATCAATTTTTCTACAGTCCAAAAAATCAATTTTCTGATGAAAAACGATGACCCGGGACCTGTCGAACCTTCTCCAGAAATGTCAGAAATGGTAATTTTTTAATGTTTAATTTTTGGACTGTAAATGACTATTGCATGTGAATTATCACTTTTGGAACAAAAATAAGTGTGTTTAAAGTCATTTTAATGCCTGAAATTGGTCGAAAAAGAAGCTTCTAAGTAGGAGAAAAAGTCTGTAAAAATGGCAATTTTGGTCACATTGAGGCTTTAAAAAGTAGATATTCAACATGAGGCACAATCCAAGTGACATTTTGAATCAATTTTTCTACAGTCCAAAAAATCAATTTTCTAATGAAAAACGATGACCCGGGACCTGTTGAACCTTCTCCAGATGGTCAGAAAAGGTAATTTTTTAATTTTTAATTTTTTGACTGTAAATGACTATTGCATGTGAATTATCACTTTTGGAACAAAAATAAGTGTGTTTAAAGTCATGTTAATGCCTGAAATTGGTCGAAATAGAAGCTTCTGAGTAGGAGAAAAAGTCTGTAAAAATGGCAATTTTGGTCACATTGAGGCTTTTAAAAGTAGTTATTTAACATGAGGCACAATCCAAGTGACATTTTGAATCAATTTTTCTACAGTCCAAAAAATCAATTTTCTGATGAAAAACGATGACCCGGGACCTGTTGAACTTTCTCCAGATGGTCAGAAATGGTAATTTTTTAATGATTAATTTTTTTACTGTAAATGACTATTGCATGTGAATTATCACTTTTGGAACAAAAATAAGTGTGTTTAAAGTCATTTTAATGCCTGAAATTGGTCGAAATAGAAGCTTCTGAGTAGGAGAAAAATTCTGTAAAAATGGCAATTTTGGTCACATTGAGTCTTAAAAAGTAGTTATTCAACATGAGGCACAATCCAAGTGACATTTTGAATCAATTTTTCTACAGTCAAGCAAATCAATTTTCTGATGAAAAACGTTGACCCGGGACCTGTCGAACCTTCTCCAGATGGTCAGAAATTGTAGTTTTTTAATTTTAAATTTTTTATCTGTAAATGAGTATTGCATGTGAATTATCACTTTTGGAACAAAAATAAGTGTGTTTAGAGTCATTTTAATACCTGAAATTGGTCTAAATAGAAGCTTCTGAGTAGGAGAAAAAGTCTGCAAAAATGGCAATTTTGGTCACATTGAGGCTTTAAAAAGTAGTTATTTAACATGAGGCACAATCCAAGTGACATTTTGAATCAATTTTTCTACAGTCCAAAAAATCAATTTTCTGATGAAAAACGATGACCCGGGACCTGTCGAACCTTCTCCAGAAATGTCAGAAATGGTAATTTTTTAATGTTTAATTTTTGGACTGTAAATGACTATTGCATGTGAATTATCACTTTTGGAACAAAAATAAGTGTGTTTAAAGTCATTTTAATGCCTGAAATTGGTCGAAAAAGAAGCTTCTAAGTAGGAGAAAAAGTCTGTAAAAATGGCAATTTTGGTCACATTGAGGCTTTAAAAAGTAGATATTCAACATGAGGCACAATCCAAGTGACATTTTGAATCAATTTTTCTACAGTCAAAAAAATCAATTTTCTGATGAAAAACGATGACCCGGGACCTGTTGAACCTTCTCCAGATGGTCAGAAAAGGTAATTTTTTAATTTTTAATTTTTTGACTGTAAATGACTATTGCATGTGAATTATCACTTTTGGAACAAAAATAAGTGTGTTTAAAGTCATGTTAATGCCTGAAATTGGTCGAAATAGAAGCTTCTGAGTAGGAGAAAAAGTCTGTAAAAATGGCAATTTTGGTCACATTGAGGCTTAAAAAGTAGTTATTCAACATGAGGCACAATCCAAGTGACATTTTGAATCAATTTTTCTACAGTCAAGCAAATCAATTTTCTGATGAAAAACGTTGACCCGGGACCTGTCGAAACTTCTCCAGATGGTCAGAAATTGTAGTTTTTTAATTTTTAATTGTTTATCTGTAAATGACTATTGCATGTGAATTATAACTTTTGGAACAAAAATAAGTGTGTTTAGAGTCATTTTAATACCTGAAATTGGTCTAAATAGAAGCTTCTGAGTAGGAGAAAAAGTCTGCAAAAATGGCAATTTTGGTCACATTGAGGCTTTAAAAAGTAGTTATTCAACATGAGGCACAATCCAAGTGACATTTTGAATCAATTTTTCTACAGTCAAAAAAATCAATTTTCTGATGAAAAACGATGACCCGGGACCTGTTGAACCTTCTCCAGATGGTCAGAAAAGGTAATTTTTTAATTTTTAATTTTTTGACTTTAAATGACTATTGCATGTGAATTATCACTTTTGGAACAAAAATAAGTGTGTTTAAAGTCATGTTAATGCCTGAAATTGGTCGAAATAGAAGCTTCTGAGTAGGAGAAAAAGTCTGTAAAAATGGCAATTTTGGTCACATTGAGGCTTTAAAAAGTAGTTATTTAACATGAGGCACAATCCAAGTGACATTTTGAATCAATTTTTCTACAGTCCAAAAAATCAATTTTCTGATGAAAAACGTTGACCCGGGACCTGTCGAACCTTCTCCAGATGGTCAGAAATTGTAGTTTTTTAATTTTAAATTTTTTATCTGTAAATGAGTATTGCATGTGAATTATCACTTTTGGAACAAAAATAAGTGTGTTTAGAGTCATTTTAATACCTGAAATTGGTCTAAATAGAAGCTTCTGAGTAGGAGAAAAAGTCTGCAAAAATGGCAATTTTGGTCACATTGAGGCTTTAAAAAGTAGTTATTTAACATGAGGCACAATCCAAGTGACATTTTGAATCAATTTTTCTACAGTCCAAAAAATCAATTTTCTGATGAAAAACGATGACCCGGGACCTGTCGAACCTTCTCCAGAAATGTCAGAAATGGTAATTTTTTAATGTTTAATTTTTGGACTGTAAATGACTATTGCATGTGAATTATCACTTTTGGAACAAAAATAAGTGTGTTTAAAGTCATTTTAATGCCTGAAATTGGTCGAAAAAGAAGCTTCTAAGTAGGAGAAAAAGTCTGTAAAAATGGCAATTTTGGTCACATTGAGGCTTTAAAAAGTAGATATTCAACATGAGGCACAATCCAAGTGACATTTTGAATCAATTTTTCTACAGTCAAAAAAATCAATTTTCTGATGAAAAACGATGACCCGGGACCTGTTGAACCTTCTCCAGATGGTCAGAAAAGGTAATTTTTTAATTTTTAATTTTTTGACTGTAAATGACTATTGCATGTGAATTATCACTTTTGGAACAAAAATAAGTGTGTTTAAAGTCATGTTAATGCCTGAAATTGGTCGAAATAGAAGCTTCTGAGTAGGAGAAAAAGTCTGTAAAAATGGCAATTTTGGTCACATTGAGGCTTAAAAAGTAGTTATTCAACATGAGGCACAATCCAAGTGACATTTTGAATCAATTTTTCTACAGTCAAGCAAATCAATTTTCTGATGAAAAACGTTGACCCGGGACCTGTCGAAACTTCTCCAGATGGTCAGAAATTGTAGTTTTTTAATTTTTAATTGTTTATCTGTAAATGACTATTGCATGTGAATTATAACTTTTGGAACAAAAATAAGTGTGTTTAGAGTCATTTTAATACCTGAAATTGGTCTAAATAGAAGCTTCTGAGTAGGAGAAAAAGTCTGCAAAAATGGCAATTTTGGTCACATTGAGGCTTTAAAAAGTAGTTATTCAACATGAGGCACAATCCAAGTGACATTTTGAATCAATTTTTCTACAGTCAAAAAAATCAATTTTCTGATGAAAAACGATGACCCGGGACCTGTTGAACCTTCTCCAGATGGTCAGAAAAGGTAATTTTTTAATTTTTAATTTTTTGACTTTAAATGACTATTGCATGTGAATTATCACTTTTGGAACAAAAATAAGTGTGTTTAAAGTCATGTTAATGCCTGAAATTGGTCGAAATAGAAGCTTCTGAGTAGGAGAAAAAGTCTGTAAAAATGGCAATTTTGGTCACATTGAGGCTTTAAAAAGTAGTTATTTAACATGAGGCACAATCCAAGTGACATTTTGAATCAATTTTTCTACAGTCCAAAAAATCAATTTTCTGATGAAAAACGATGACCCGGGACCTGTTGAACTTTCTCCAGATGGTCAGAAATGGTAATTTTTTAATGATTAATTTTTTTACTGTAAATGACTATTGCATGTGAATTATCACTTTTGGAACAAAAATAAGTGTGTTTAAAGTCATTTTAATGCCTGAAATTGGTCGAAAAAGAAGCTTCTGAGTAGGAGAAAAATTCTGTAAAAATGGCAATTTTGGTCACATTGAGGCTTAAAAAGTAGTTATTCAACATGAGGCACAATCCAAGTGACATTTTGAATCAATTTTTCTACAGTCAAGCAAATCAATTTTCTGATGAAAAACGTTGACCCGGGACCTGTCGAACCTTCTCCAGATAGTCAGAAATTGTAGTTTTTTAATTTTTAATTTTTTATCTGTAAATGACTATTGCATGTGAATTATCACTTTTGGAACAAAAATAAGTGTGTTTAGAGTCATTTTAATACCTGAAATTGGTCTAAATAGAAGCTTCTGAGTAGGAGAAAAAGTCTGCAAAAATGGCAATTTTGGTCACATTGAGGCTTTAAAAAGTAGTTATTTAACATGAGGCACAATCCAAGTGACATTTTGAATCAATTTTTCTACAGTCCAAAAAATCAATTTTCTGATAAAAAACGATGACCCGGGACCTGTTGAACTTTCTCCAGATGGTCAGAAATTGTAGTTTTTTAATTTTTAATTTTTTGACTGTAAATGACTATTGCATGTGAATTATCACTTTTGGGACAAAAATAAGTGTGTTTAAAGTCATTTTAATGCCTGAAATTGGTCGAAATAGAAGCTTCTGAGTAGGAGAAAAAGTCTGTAAAAATGGCAATTTTGGTCACATTAAGGCTTTAAAAGGTAGTTATTCAACATGAGGCACAATCCAAGTGACATTTTGAATCAATTTTTCTACAGTCAAAAAAACAATTTTCTGATGAAAAACGATGACCCGGGACCTGTTGAACTTTCTCCAGATGGTCAGAAATGGTAATTTTTTAATGATTAATTTTTTTACTCTAAATGACTATTGCATGTGAATTATCACTTTTGGAACAAAAATAAGTGTGTTTAAAGTCATTTTAATGCCTGAAATTGGTCGAAATAGAAGCTTCTGAGTAGGAGAAAAATTCTGTAAAAATGGCAATTTTGGTCACATTGAGGCTTAAAAAGTAGTTATTCAACATGAGGCACAATCCAAGTGACATTTTGAATCAATTTTTCTACAGTCAAGCAAATCAATTTTCTGATGAAAAACGTTGACCCGGGACCTGTCGAACCTTCTCCAGATGGTCAGAAATTGTAGTTTTTTAATTTTTAATTTTTTATCTGTAAATGACTATTGCATGTGAATTATAACTTTTGGAACAAAAATAAGTGTGTTTAGAGTCATTTTAATACCTGAAATTGGTCTAAATAGAAGCTTCTGAGTAGGAGAAAAAGTCTGCAAAAATGACAATTTTGGTCACATTGAGGCTTTAAAAAGTAGTTATTCAACATGAGGCACAATCCAAGTGACATTTTGAATCAATTTTTCTACAGTCAAAAAAATCAATTTTCTGATGAAAAACGATGACCCGTGACCTGTTGAACCTTCTCCAGATGGTCAGAAAAGGTAATTTTTTAATTTTTAATTTTTTGACTTTAAATGACTATTGCATGTGAATTATCACTTTTGGAACAAAAATAAGTGTGTTTCGGGTCATTTTAAGGCCTGAAATTGGTCGAAATAGAAGCTTCTGAGTAGGAGAAAAAAGTCTGCAAAAATGGCAATTTTGGTCACATTGAGGCTTTAAAAAGTAGTTATTCAACATGAGGCACAATCCAAGTGACATTTTGAATCAATTTTTCTACAGTCAAAAAAACCAATTTTCTGATGAAAAACGATGACCCGGGACCTGTTGAACCTTCTCCAGATGGTCAGAAATGGTAATTTTTAAATTTTTAATTTTTTGATTGTAAATGACTATTGCATGTGAATTATCACTTTTGGGACAAAAATAAGTGTGTTTCGGGTCATTTTAAGGCCTGAAATTGGTCGAAATAGAAGCTTCTGAGTAGGAGAAAAAGTCTGTAAAAATGGCAATTTTGGTCACATTGAGGCTTTAAAAGGTAGTTATTCAACATGAGGCACAATCCAAGTGACATTTTGAATCAATTTTTCTATAGTCAAAAAAATCAATTTTCTGATGAAAAACGATGACCCGGGACCTGTTGAACATTCTCCAGATGGTCAGAAATGGTAATTTTTTAATGTTTAATTTTTTGACTGTAAATGACTATTGTGCATGTGAATTATCACTTTTGGAACAAAAATAAGTGTGTTTAAAGTCATTTTAATGCCTGGAATTGGTCGAAATAGAAGCTTCTGAGTAGGAGAAAAAGTCTGTAAAAATGGCAATTTTGGTCACATTGAGGCTTTAAAAAGTAGTTATTCAACATGAGGCACAATCCAAGTGACATTTTGAATCAATTTTTCCACAGTCAAAAAAAATCAATTTTCTGATGAAAAACGATGACCCGTGACCTGTCGAACCTTCTCCAGAAATGTCAGAAATGGTAATTTTTTAATGTTTAATTTTTGGACTGTAAATGACTATTGCATGTGAATTATCACTTTTGGAACAAAAATAAGTGTGTTTAGAGTCATTTAATGGCTGAAATTGGTCGTAATGAAAGCTTCTGAGTAGGAGAAAAAGTCTGAAAAATGGCAATTCTGGTCACATTGAGGCTTTAAAAAGTAGATATTCAACATGAGGCACAATCCAAATGACATTTTGAGTCAATTTTTCTACAGTCAAAAAAATCAATTTTCTGATGAAAAACGATGACCCAGGACCTGTTGAACTTTCTCCAGATGGTCAGAAATTGAATTTTTTTAATTTTTAATTTTTTGACTGTAAATGACTATTGCATGTGAATTATCACTTTTGGAACAAAAATAAGTGTGTTTAAAGTCATTTTAATGCCTGAAATTGGTCGAAAAAGAAGCTTCTGAGTAGGAGAAAAAGTCTGTAAAAATGGCAATTTTGGTCACATTGAGGCTTTAAAAAGTAGATATTCAACATGAGGCACAATCCAAGTGACATTTTGAATCAATTTTTCTACAGTCAAAAAAATCAATTTTCTGATGAAAAACAATGACCTGGGACGTGTTGAACCTTCTCCAGATGGTCAGAAAAGGTAATTTTTTAATTTTTAATTTTTTGACTGTAAATGACTATTGCATGTGAATTATCACTTTTGGAACAAAAATAAGTATGTTTAAAGTTATTTTAATGCCTGAAATTGGTCGAAATAGAAGCTTCTGAGTAGGAGGAAAAGCCTGTAAAAATGGCAATTTTGGTCACATTGAGGCTTTAAAAAGTAGTAATCCAACATGAGGCACAATCCAAGTGACATTTTGAATCAATTTTTCTACAGTCAAGCAAATCAATTTTCTGATGAAAAACGTTGACCCGGGACCTGTCGAACCTTCTCCAGATGGTCAGAAATTGTAGTTTTTTAATTTTTAATTTTTTATCTGTAAATGACTATTGCATGTGAATTATCACTTTTGGAACAAAAATAAGTGTGTTTAGAGTCATTTTAATACCTGAAATTGGTCTAAATAGAAGCTTCTGATTAGGAGAAAAAGTCTGCAAAAATGGCAATTTTGGTCACATTGAGGCTTTAAAAAGTAGTTATTTAACATGAGGCACAATCCAAGTGACATTTTGAATCAATTTTTCTACAGTCCAAAAAATCAATTTTCTGATGAAAAACGATGACCCGGGACCTGTTGAACTTTCTCCAGATGGTCAGAAATTGTAGTTTTTTAATTTTTAATTTTTTGACTGTAAATGACTATTGCATGTGAATTATCACTTTTGGAACAAAAATAAGTGTGTTTAAAGTCATTTTAATGCCTGAAATTGGTCGAAATAGAAGCTTCTGAGTAGGAGAAAAAGTCTATAAAAATGGCAATTTTGGTCACATTAAGGCTTTAAAAGGTAGTTATTCAACATGAGGCACAATCCAAGTGACATTTTGAATCAATTTTTCTACAGTCAAAAAAATCAATTTTCTGATGAAAAACGATGACCCGGGACCTGTTGAACATTCTCCAGATGGTCAGAAATGGTAATTTTTTAATGTTTAATTTTTTGACTGTAAATGACTATTGTGCATGTGAATTATCACTTTTGGAACAAAAATAAGTGTGTTTAAAGTCATTTTAATGCCTGAAATTGGTCGAAATAGAAGCTTCTGAGAAGGAGAAAAAGTCTGTAAAAATGGCAATTTTGGTCACATTGAGGCTTTAAAAAGTAGTTATTCAACATGAGGCACAATCCAAGTGACATTTTGAATCAATTTTTCTACAGTCAATAAAATCAATTTTCTGATGAAAAACGATGACCCGTGACCTGTCGAACCTTCTCCAGATGGTCAGAAATGGTAATTTTTTAATGTATATTTTTTTGACTGTAAATGACTATTGTATGTGAATTATCACTTTTGGAACAAAAATAAGTGTGTTTAAAGTCATTTTAATGCCTGAAATTGGTCGAAATAGAAGCTTCTGAGTAGGCGAAAAAAGTCTGTAAAAATGGCAATTTTGGTCACATTGAGGCTTTAAAAAGTAGTTATTCAACATGAGGCACAATCCAAGTGACATTTTGAATCAATTTTTCTACAGTCAAAAAAACCAATTTTCTGATGAAAAACGATGACCCGGGACCTGTTGAACCTTCTCCAGATGGTCAGAAATGGTAATTTTTAAATTTTTAATTTTTTGATTGTAAATGACTATTGCATGTGAATTATCACTTTTGGGACAAAAATAAGTGTGTTTCGGGTCATTTTAAGGCCTGAAATTGGTCGAAATAGAAGCTTCTGAGTAGGAGAAAAAAGTCTGCAAAAATGGCAATTTTGGTCACATTGAGGCTTTAAAAAGTAGTTATTCAACATGAGGCACAATCCAAGTGACATTTTAAATCAATTTTTCTACAGTCAAAAAAAACAATTTTCTGATGAAAAACGATGACCCGGGACCTGTTGAACTTTCTACAGATGGTCAGAAATGGAATTTTTTTAATTTTTAATTTTTTGACTGTAAATGACTATTGCATGTGAATTATAACTGTTGGAACAAAAATAAGTGTGTTTAAAGTCATTTTAATGCCTGAAATTGGTCAAAAAAGAAGCTTCTGAGTAGGAGAAAAAGTCTGTAAAAATGGCAATTTTGGTCACATTGAGGCTTTAAAAAGTAGTTATTCAACATGAGGCACAATCCAAGTGACATTTTGAATCAATTTTTCTACAGTAAAAAAAAACAATTTTCTGATGAAAAACGATGACCCGGGACCTGTTGAACCTTCTCCAGATGGTCAGAAATGGTAATTTTTAAATTTTTAATTTTTTGATTGTAAATGACTATTGCATGTGAATTATCACTTTTGGGACAAAAATAAGTGTGTTTCGGGTCATTTTAAGGCCTGAAATTGGTCGAAATAGAAGCTTCTGAGTAGGAGAGAAAGTCTGTAAAAATGGCAATTTTGGTCACATTGAGGCTTTAAAAGGTAGTTATTCAACATGAGGCACAATCCAAGTGACATTTTGAATCAATTTTTCTACAGTCAAAAAAATCAATTTTCTGATGAAAAACGATGACCCGGGACCTGTTGAACATTCTCCAGATGGTCAGAAATGGTAATTTTTTAATGTTTAATTTTTTGACTGTAAATGACTATTGTGCATGTGAATTATCACTTTTGGAACAAAAATAAGTGTGTTTAAAGTCATTTTAATGCCTGGAATTGGTCGAAATAGAAGCTTCTGAGTAGGAGAAAAAGTCTGTAAAAATGGCAATTTTGGTCACATTGAGGCTTTAAAAAGTAGTTATTCAACATGAGGCACAATCCAAGTGACATTTTGAATCAATTTTTCCACAGTCAAAAAAAATCAATTTTCTGATGAAAAACGATGACCCGGGACCTGTCGAACCTTCTCCAGAAATGTCAGAAATGGTAATTTTTTAATTTTTAATTTTTGGACTGTAAATGACTATTGCATGTGAATTATCACTTTTGGAACAAAAATAAGTGTGTTTAGAGTCATTTAATGGCTGAAATTGGTCGTAATGAAAGCTTCTGAGTAGGAGAAAAAGTCTGAAAAATGGCAATTCTGGTCACATTGAGGCTTTAAAAAGTAGATATTCAACATGAGGCACAATCCAAATGACATTTTGAGTCAATTTTTCTACAGTCAAAAAAATCAATTTTCTGATGAAAAACGATGACCCAGGACCTGTTGAACTTTCTCCAGATGGTCAGAAATTGAATTTTTTTAATTTTTTAATTTTTGACTGTAAATGACTATTGCATGTGAATTATCACTTTTGGAACAAAAATAAGTGTGTTTAAAGTCATTTTAATGCCTGAAATTGGTCGAAAAAGAAGCTTCTGAGTAGGAGAAAAAGTCTGTAAAAATGGCAATTTTGGTCACATTGAGGCTTAAAAAGTAGTTATTCAACATGAGGCACAATCCAAGTGACATTTTGAATCCATTTTTCTACAGTAAACAAATCAATTTTCTGATGAAAAACGTTGACCCGGGACCTGTCGAACCTTCTCCAGATGGTCAGAAATTGTAGTTTTTTAATTTTTAATTTTTTATCTGTAAATGACTATTGCATGTGAATTATCACTTTTGGAACAAAAATAAGTGTGTTTAGAGTCATTTTAATACCTGAAATTGGTCTAAATAGAAGCTTCTGAGTAGGAGAAAAAGTCTGCAAAAATGGCAATTTTGGTCACATTGAGGCTTTAAAAAGTAGTTATTCAACATGAGGCACAATCAAAGTGACATTTTGAATCAATTTTTCTACAGTCAAAAAAATCAATTTTCTGAGGAACAACGATGACCCGGGACCTGTTGAACCTTCTCCAGATGGTGAGAAAAGGTAATTTTTTAATTTTTAATTTTTTGACTGTAAATGACTATTGCATGTGAATTATCACTTTTGGAACAAAAATAAGTGTGTTTAAAGTCATGTTAATGCCTGAAATTGGTCGAAATAGAAGCTTCTGAGTAGGAGAAAAAGTCTGCAAAAATGGCAATTTTGGTCACATTGAGGCTTTAAAAAGTAGTTATTCAACATGAGGCACAATCCAAGTGACATTTTGAATCAATTTTTCCACAGTCAAAAAAAATCAATTTTCTGATGAAAAACGATGACCCGGGACCTGTCGAACCTTCTCCAGAAATGTCAGAAATGGTAATTTTTTAATTTTTAATTTTTGGACTGTAAATGACTATTGCATGTGAATTATCACTTTTGGAACAAAAATAAGTGTGTTTAGAGTCATTTAATGGCTGAAATTGGTCGTAATGAAAGCTTCTGAGTAGGAGAAAAAGTCTGAAAAATGGCAATTCTGGTCACATTGAGGCTTTAAAAAGTAGATATTCAACATGAGGCACAATCCCAATGACATTTTGAGTCAATTTTTCTACAGTCAAAAAAATCAATTTTCTGATGAAAAACGATGACCCAGGACCTGTTGAACTTTCTCCAGATGGTCAGAAATTGAATTTTTTTAATTTTTAAATTTTTGACTGTAAATGACTATTGCATGTGAATTATCACTTTTGGAACAAAAATAAGTGTGTTTAAAGTCATTTTAATGCCTGAAATTGGTCGAAAAAGAAGCTTCTGAGTAGGAGAAAAAGTCTGTAAAAATGGCAATTTTGGTCACATTGAGGCTTAAAAAGTAGTTATTCAACATGAGGCACAATCCAAGTGACATTTTGAATCAATTTTTCTACAGTAAACAAATCAATTTTCTGATGAAAAACGTTGACCCGGGACCTGTCGAACCTTCTCCAGATGGTCAGAAATTGTAGTTTTTTAATTTTTAATTTTTTATCTGTAAATGACTATTGCATGTGAATTATCACTTTTGGAACAAAAATAAGTGTGTTTAGAGTCATTTTAATACCTGAAATTGGTCTAAATAGAAGCTTCTGAGTAGGAGAAAAAGTCTGCAAAAATGGCAATTTTGGTCACATTGAGGCTTTAAAAAGTAGTTATTCAACATGAGGCACAATCAAAGTGACATTTTGAATCAATTTTTCTACAGTCAAAAAAATCAATTTTCTGATGAAAAACGATGACCCGGGACCTGTTGAACTTTCTCCAGATGGTCAGAAATTGTAGTTTTTTAATTTTTAATTTTTTGACTGTAAATGACTATTGCATGTGAATTATCACTTTTGGAACAAAAATAAGTGTGTTTAAAGTCATTTTAATGCCTGAAATTGGTCGAAATAGAAGCTTCTGAGTAGGAGAAAAAGTCTGTAAAAATGGCAATTTTGGTCACATTAAGGCTTTAAAAGGTAGTTAGTCAACATGAGGCACAATCCAAGTGACATTTTGAATCAATTTTTCTACAGTCAAAAAAATCAATTTTCTGATGAAAAACGATGACCCGGGACCTGTTGAACATTCTCCAGATGGTCAGAAAT
Organism: Triturus cristatus; assembly: GCF_964204655.1. NCBI lineage: Eukaryota > Metazoa > Chordata > Amphibia > Caudata > Salamandridae > Triturus > Triturus cristatus. Next base: position 897,811,850 of record NC_140594.1, on the reverse strand, counting down.
GGTAATTTTTTAATGTTTAATTTTTTGACCTTAAATGACTATTGTGCATGTGAATTATCACTTTTGGAACAAAAATAAGTGTGTTTAAAGTCATTTTAATGCCTGAAATTGGTCGAAATAGAAGCTTCTGAGTAGGAGAAAAAGTCTGTAAAAATGGCAATTTTGGTCACATTGAGGCTTTAACAAGTAGTTATTCAACATGAGGCACAATCCAAGTGACATTTTGAATCAATTTTTCTACAGTCAAGAAAACCAATTTTCTGATGAAAAACGATGACCCGTGACCTGTCGAACCTTCTCCAGATGGTCAGAAATGGTAATTTTTTAATGTATATTTTTTTGACTGTAAATGACTATTGTATGTGAATTATCACTTTCGGAACAAAAATAAGTGTGTTTAGAGTCATTTTAATACCTGAAATTGGTCGAAATAGAAGCTTCTGAGTAGGCGAAAAAGTCTGTAAAAATGGCAATTTTGGTCACATTGAGGCTTTAAAAAGTAGTTATTCAACATGAGGCACAATCCAAGTGACATTTTGAATCAATTTTTCTACAGTCAAAAAAATCAATTTTCTGATGAAAAACGATGACCCGGGACCTGTTGAACTTTCTCCAGATGGTCAGAAATGGTCATTTTTAAATTTTTAATTTTTTGACTGTAAATGACTATTGTGCATGTGAATTATCACTTTTGGAACAAAAATAAGTGTGTTTAGAGTCATTTTAATACCTGAAATTGGTCTAAATCGAAGCTTCTGAGTAGGAGAAAAAGTCTGCAAAAATGGCAATTTTGGTCACATTGAGGCTTTAAAAGGTAGTTATTCAACATGAGGCACAATCCAAGTGACATTTTGAATCAATTTTTCTACAGTCAAAAAAATCAATTTTCTGATGAAAAACGATGACCCGGGACCTGTCGAACCTTCTCCAGATGGTCAGAAATGGTAATTTTTTAATGATTACTTTTTTTTACTGTAAATGACAATTGCATGTGAATTATCACTTTTGGAACAAAAAAAAGTGTGTTTAAAGTCATTTTAATGCCTGAAATTGGTCGAAATAGAAGCTTCTGAGTAGGAGAAAAAGTCTGTAAAAATGGCAATTTTGGTCACATTGAGGATTTAAAAAGTAGTTATTCAACATGAGGCACAATCCAAGTGACATTTTGAATCAATTTTTCTACAGTGAAGCAAATCAATTTTCTGATGAAAAACGTTGACCCGGGACCTGTCGAACCTTCTCCAGATGGTCAGAAATTGTAGTTTTTTAATTTTTAATTTTTTATCTGTAAATGACTATTGCATGTGAATTATCACTTTTGGAACAAAAATAAGTGTGTTTAGAGTCATTTTAATACCTGAAATTGGTCTAAATAGAAGCTTCTGAGTAGGAGAAAAAGTCTGCAAAAATGGCAATTTTGGTCACATTGAGGCTTTAAAAAGTAGTTATTTAACATGAGGCACAATCCAAGTGACATTTTGAATCAATTTTTCTACAGTCCAAAAAATCAATTTTCTGATGAAAAACGATGACCCGGGACCTGTTGAACTTTCTCCAGATGGTCAGAAATTGTAGTTTTTTAATTTTTAATTTTTTGACTTTAAATGACTATTGCATGTGAATTATCACTTTTGGAACAAAAATAAGTGTGTTTAAAGTCATTTTAATGCCTGAAATTGGTCGAAATAGAAGCTTCTGAGTAGGAGAAAAAGTCTATAAAAATGGCAATTTTGGTCACATTAAGGCTTTAAAAGGTAGTTATTCAACATGAGGCACAATCCAAGTGACATTTTGAATCAATTTTTCTACAGTCAAAAAAATCAATTTTCTGATGAAAAACGATGACCCGGACCTGTTGAACTTTCTCCAGATGGTCAGAAATGGTCATTTTTAAATTTTTAATTTTTTGTCTGTAAATGACTATTGTGCATGTGAATTATCACTTTTGGAACAAAAATAAGTGTGTTTAAAGTCATTTTAATGCCTGAAATTGGTCGAAATAGAAGCTTCTGAGTAGGCGAAAAAAGTCTGTAAAAATGGCAATTTTGGTCACATTGAGGCTTTAAAAAGTAGTTATTCAACATGAGGCACAATCCAAGTGACATTTTGAATCAATTTTTCTACAGTCAAAAAAAACAATTTTCTGATGAAAAACGATGACCCGGGACCTGTTGAACTTTCTACAGATGGTCAGAAATGGAATTTTTAAATTTTTAATTTTTTGACTGTAAATGACTATTGTGCATGTGAATTATCACTTTTGGAACAAAAATAAGTGTGTTTAAAGTCATTTTAATGCCTGGAATTGGTCGAAATAGAAGCTTCTGAGTAGGAGAAAAAGTCTGTAAAAATGGCAATTTTGGTCACATTGAGGCTTTAAAAAGTAGTTATTCAACATGAGGCACAATCCAAGTGACATTTTGAATCAATTTTTCCACAGTCAAAAAAAATCAATTTTCTGATGAAAAACGATGACCCGGGACCTGTCGAACCTTCTCCAGAAATGTCAGAAATGGTAATTTTTTAATGTTTAATTTTTGGACTGTAAATGACTATTGCATGTGAATTATCACTTTTGGAACAAAAATAAGTGTGTTTAGAGTCATTTAATGGCTGAAATTGGTCGTAATGAAAGCTTCTGAGTAGGAGAAAAAGTCTGAAAAATGGCAATTCTGGTCACATTGAGGCTTTAAAAAGTAGATATTCAACATGAGGCACAATCCAAATGACATTTTGAGTCAATTTTTCTACAGTCAAAAAAATCAATTTTCTGATGAAAAACGATGACCCAGGACCTGTTGAACTTTCTCCAGATGGTCAGAAATTGAATTTTTTTAATTTTTAAATTTTTGACTGTAAATGACTATTGCATGTGAATTATCACTTTTGGAACAAAAATAAGTGTGTTTAAAGTCATTTTAATGCCTGAAATTGGTCGAAAAAGAAGCTTCTGAGTAGGAGAAAAAGTCTGTAAAAATGGCAATTTTGGTCACATTGAGGCTTTAAAAAGTAGATATTCAACATGAGGCACAATCCAAGTGACATTTTGAATCAATTTTTCTACAGTCAAAAAAATCAATTTTCTGATGAAAAACGATGACCCGGGACCTGTTGAACCTTCTCCAGATGGTCAGAAAAGGTAATTTTTAAATTTTTAATTTTTTGACTGTAAATGACTATTGCATGTGAATTATCACTTTTGGAACAAAAATAAGTGTGTTTAAAGTCATGTTAATGCCTGAAATTGGTCGAAATAGAAGCTTCTGAGTAGGAGAAAAAGTCTGTAAAAATGGCAATTTTGGTCACATTGAGGCTTAAAAAGTAGTTATTCAACATGAGGCACAATCCAAGTGACATTTTGAATCAATTTTTCTACAGTAAACAAATCAATTTTCTGATGAAAAACGTTGACCCGGGACCTGTCGAACCTTCTCCAGATGGTCAGAAATTGTAGTTTTTTAATTTTTAATTTTTTATCTGTAAATGACTATTGCATGTGAATTATCACTTTTGGAACAAAAATAAGTGTGTTTAGAGTCATTTTAATACCTGAAATTGGTCTAAATAGAAGCTTCTGAGTAGGCGAAAAAGTCTGCAAAAATGGCAATTTTGGTCACATTGAGGCTTTAAAAAGTAGTTATTCAACATGAGGCACAATCAAAGTGACATTTTGAATCAATTTTTCTACAGTCAAAAAAATCAATTTTCTGAGGAAAAACGATGACCCGGGACCTGTTGAACCTTCTCCAGATGGTCAGAAAAGGTAATTTTTTAATTTTTAATTTTTTGACTGTAAATGACTATTGCATGTGAATTATCACTTTTGGAACAAAAATAAGTGTGTTTAAAGTCATTTTAATGCCTGAAATTGGTCGAAAAAGAAGCTTCTGAGTAGGAGAAAAAGTCTGTAAAAATGGCAATTTTGGTCACATTGAGGCTTAAAAAGTAGTTATTCAACATGAGGCACAATCCAAGTGACATTTTGAATCAATTTTTCTACAGTAAACAAATCAATTTTCTGATGAAAAACGTTGACCCGGGACCTGTCGAACCTTCTCCAGATGGTCAGAAATTGTAGTTTTTTAATTTTTAATTTTTTATCTGTAAATGACTATTGCATGTGAATTATCACTTTTGGAACAAAAATAAGTGTGTTTAGAGTCATTTTAATACCTGAAATTGGTCTAAATAGAAGCTTCTGAGTAGGAGAAAAAGTCTGCAAAAATGGCAATTTTGGTCACATTGAGGCTTTAAAAAGTAGTTATTCAACATGAGGCACAATCAAAGTGACATTTTGAATCAATTTTTCTACAGTCAAAAAAATCAATTTTCTGAGGAACAACGATGACCCGGGACCTGTTGAACCTTCTCCAGATGGTGAGAAAAGGTAATTTTTTAATTTTTAATTTTTTGACTGTAAATGACTATTGCATGTGAATTATCACTTTTGGAACAAAAATAAGTGTGTTTAAAGTCATGTTAATGCCTGAAATTGGTCGAAATAGAAGCTTCTGAGTAGGAGAAAAAGTCTGCAAAAATGGCAATTTTGGTCACATTGAGGCTTTAAAAAGTAGTTATTCAACATGAGGCACAATCCAAGTGACATTTTGAATCAATTTTTCCACAGTCAAAAAAAATCAATTTTCTGATGAAAAACGATGACCCGGGACCTGTCGAACCTTCTCCAGAAATGTCAGAAATGGTAATTTTTTAATTTTTAATTTTTGGACTGTAAATGACTATTGCATGTGAATTATCACTTTTGGAACAAAAATAAGTGTGTTTAGAGTCATTTAATGGCTGAAATTGGTCGTAATGAAAGCTTCTGAGTAGGAGAAAAAGTCTGAAAAATGGCAATTCTGGTCACATTGAGGCTTTAAAAAGTAGATATTCAACATGAGGCACAATCCCAATGACATTTTGAGTCAATTTTTCTACAGTCAAAAAAATCAATTTTCTGATGAAAAACGATGACCCAGGACCTGTTGAACTTTCTCCAGATGGTCAGAAATTGAATTTTTTTAATTTTTAAATTTTTGACTGTAAATGACTATTGCATGTGAATTATCACTTTTGGAACAAAAATAAGTGTGTTTAAAGTCATTTTAATGCCTGAAATTGGTCGAAAAAGAAGCTTCTGAGTAGGAGAAAAAGTCTGTAAAAATGGCAATTTTGGTCACATTGAGGCTTAAAAAGTAGTTATTCAACATGAGGCACAATCCAAGTGACATTTTGAATCAATTTTTCTACAGTAAACAAATCAATTTTCTGATGAAAAACGTTGACCCGGGACCTGTCGAACCTTCTCCAGATGGTCAGAAATTGTAGTTTTTTAATTTTTAATTTTTTATCTGTAAATGACTATTGCATGTGAATTATCACTTTTGGAACAAAAATAAGTGTGTTTAGAGTCATTTTAATACCTGAAATTGGTCTAAATAGAAGCTTCTGAGTAGGAGAAAAAGTCTGCAAAAATGGCAATTTTGGTCACATTGAGGCTTTAAAAAGTAGTTATTCAACATGAGGCACAATCAAAGTGACATTTTGAATCAATTTTTCTACAGTCAAAAAAATCAATTTTCTGAGGAAAAACGATGACCCGGGACCTGTTGAACCTTCTCCAGATGGTCAGAAAAGGTAATTTTTTAATTTTTAATTTTTTGACTGTAAATGACTATTGCATGTGAATTATCACTTTTGGAACAAAAATAAGTGTGTTTAAAGTCATGTTAATGCCTGAAATTGGTCGAAATAGAAGCTTCTGAGTAGGAGAAAAAGTCTGCAAAAATGGCAATTTTGGTCACATTGAGGCTTTAAAAAGTAGTTATTTAACATGAGGCACAATCCAAGTGACATTTTGAATCAATTTTTCTACAGTCCAAAAAATCAATTTTCTGATGAAAAACGATGACCCGGGACCTGTTGAACTTTCTCCAGATGGTCAGAAATTGTAGTTTTTTAATTTTTAATTTTTTGACTGTAAATGACTATTGCATGTGAATTATCACTTTTGGAACAAAAATAAGTGTGTTTAAAGTCATTTTAATGCCTGAAATTGGTCGAAATAGAAGCTTCTGAGTAGGAGAAAAAGTCTGTAAAAATGGCAATTTTGGTCACATTAAGGCTTTAAAAGGTAGTTAGTCAACATGAGGCACAATCCAAGTGACATTTTGAATCAATTTTTCTACAGTCAAAAAAATCAATTTTCTGATGAAAAACGATGACCCGGGACCTGTTGAACATTCTCCAGATGGTCAGAAATGGTAATTTTTTAATGTTTAATTTTTTGACCTTAAATGACTATTGTGCATGTGAATTATCACTTTTGGAACAAAAATAAGTGTGTTTAAACTCATTTTAATGCCTGAAATTGGTCGAAATAGAAGCTTCTGAGTAGGAGAAAAAGTCTGTAAAAATGGCAATTTTGGTCACATTGAGGCTTTAACAAGTAGTTATTCAACATGAGGCACAATCCAAGTGACATTTTGAATCAATTTTTCTACAGTCAAGAAAACCAATTTTCTGATGAAAAACGATGACCCGTGACCTGTCGAACCTTCTCCAGATGGTCAGAAATGGTAATTTTTTAATGTATATTTTTTTGACTGTAAATGACTATTGTATGTGAATTATCACTTTCGGAACAAAAATAAGTGTGTTTAGAGTCATTTTAATACCTGAAATTGGTCGAAATAGAAGCTTCTGAGTAGGCGAAAAAGTCTGTAAAAATGGCAATTTTGGTCACATTGAGGCTTTAAAAAGTAGTTATTCAACATGAGGCACAATCCAAGTGACATTTTGAATCAATTTTTCTACAGTCAAAAAAATCAATTTTCTGATGAAAAACGATGACCCGGGACCTGTCGAACCTTCTCCAGATGGTCAGAAATGGTAATTTTTTAATGATTACTTTTTTTACTGTAAATGACAATTGCATGTGAATTATCACTTTTGGAACAAAAAAAAGTGTGTTTAAAGTCATTTTAATGCCTGAAATTGGTCGAAATAGAAGCTTCTGAGTAGGAGAAAAAGTCTGTAAAAATGGCAATTTTGGTCACATTGAGGATTTAAAAAGTAGTTATTCAACATGAGGCACAATCCAAGTGACATTTTGAATCAATTTTTCTACAGTCAAGCAAATCAATTTTCTGATGAAAAACGTTGACCCGGGACCTGTCGAACCTTCTCCAGATGGTCAGAAATTGTAGTTTTTTAATTTTTAATTTTTTATATGTAAATGACTATTGCATGTGAATTATCACTTTTGGAACAAAAATAAGTGTGTTTAGAGTCATTTTAATACCTGAAATTGGTCTAAATAGAAGCTTCTGAGTAGGAGAAAAAGTCTGCAAAAATGGCAATTTTGGTCACATTGAGGCTTTAAAAAGTAGTTATTTAACATGAGGCACAATCCAAGTGACATTTTGAATCAATTTTTCTACAGTCCAAAAAATCAATTTTCTGATGAAAAACGATGACCCGGGACCTGTTGAACTTTCTCCAGATGGTCAGAAATTGTAGTTTTTTAATTTTTAATTTTTTGACTGTAAATGACTATTGCATGTGAATTATCACTTTTGGAACAAAAATAAGTGTGTTTAAAGTCATTTTAATGCCTGAAATTGGTCGAAATAGAAGCTTCTGAGTAGGAGAAAAAGTCTATAAAAATGGCAATTTTGGTCACATTAAGGCTTTAAAAGGTAGTTATTCAACATGAGGCACAATCCAAGTGACATTTTGAATCAATTTTTCTACAGTCAAAAAAATCAATTTTCTGATGAAAAACGATGACCCGGGACCTGTTGAACATTCTCCAGATGGTCAGAAATGGTAATTTTTTAATGTTTAATTTTTTGACTGTAAATGACTATTGTGCATGTGAATTATCACTTTTGGAACAAAAATAAGTGTGTTTAAAGTCATTTTAATGCCTGAAATTGGTCGAAATAGAAGCTTCTGAGTAAGAGAAAAAGTCTGTAAAAATGGCAATTTTGGTCACATTGAGGCTTTAAAAAGTAGTTATTCAATATGAGGCACAATCCAAGTGACATTTTGAATCAATTTTTCTACAGTCAAGAAAATCAATTTTCTGATGAAAAACGATGACCCGTGACCTGTCGAACCTTCTCCAGATGGTCAGAAATGGTAATTTTTTAATGTATATTTTTTTGACTGTAAATGACTATTGTAAGTGAATTATCACTTTTGGAACAAAAATAAGTGTGTTTAGAGTCATTTTAATACCTGAAATTGGTCGAAATAGAAGCTTCTGAGTAGGCGAAAAAGTCTGTAAAAATGGCAATTTTGGTCACATTGAGGCTTTAAAAAGTAGTTATTCAACATGAGGCACAATCCAAGTGACATTTTGAATCAATTTTTCTACAGTCAAAAAAATCAATTTTCTGATGAAAAACGATGACCCGGGACCTGTTGAACTTTCTCCAGATGGTCAGAAATGGTCATTTTTAAATTTTTAATTTTTTGACTGTAAATGACTATTGTGCATGTGAATTATCACTTTTGGAACAAAAATAAGTGTGTTTAAAGTCATTTTAATGCCTGAAATTGGTCGAAATAGAAGCTTCTGAGTAGGCGAAAAAAGTCTGTAAAAATGGCAATTTTGGTCACATTGAGGCTTTAAAAAGTAGTTATTCAACATGAGGCACAATCCAAGTGACATTTTGAATCAATTTTTCTACAGTCAAAAAAAACAATTTTCTGATGAAAAACGATGACCCGGGACCTGTTGAACTTTCTACAGATGGTCAGAAATGGAATTTTTTTAATTTTTAATTTTTTGACTGTAAATGACTATTGCATGTGAATTATAACTGTTGGCACAAAAATAAGTGTGTTTAAAGTCATTTTAATGCCTGAAATTGGTCAAAAAAGAAGCTTCTGAGTAGGAGAAAAAGTCTGTAAAAATGGCCATTTTGGTCACATTGAGGCTTTAAAAAGTAGTTATTCAACATGAGGCACAATCCAAGTGACATTTTGAATCAATTTTTCTACAGTAAAAAAAAACAATTTTCTGATGAAAAACGATGACCCGGGACCTGTTGAACCTTCTCCAGATGGTCAGAAATGGTAATTTTTAAATTTTTAATTTTTTGATTGTAAATGACTATTGCATGTGAATTATCACTTTTGGGACAAAAATAAGTGTGTTTCGGGTCATTTTAAGGCCTGAAATTGGTCGAAATAGAAGCTTCTGAGAAGGAGAAAAAGTCTGTAAAAATGGCAATTTTGGTCACATTGAGGCTTTAAAAGGTAGTTATTCAACATGAGGCACAATCCAAGTGACATTTTGAATCAATTTTTCTACAGTCAAAAAAATCAATTTTCTGATGAAAAACGATGACCCGGGACCTGTTGAACATTCTCCAGATGGTCAGAAATGGTAATTTTTTAATGTTTAATTTTTTGACTGTAAATGACTATTGTGCATGTGAATTATCACTTTTGGAACAAAAATAAGTGTGTTTAAAGTCATTTTAATGCCTGGAATTGGTCGAAATAGAAGCTTCTGAGTAGGAGAAAAAGTCTGTAAAAATGGCAATTTTGGTCACATTGAGGCTTTAAAAAGTAGTTATTCAACATGAGGCACAATCCAAGTGACATTTTGAATCAATTTTTCCACAGTCAAAAAAAATCAATTTTCTGATGAAAAACGATGACCCGGGACCTGTCGAACCTTCTCCAGAAATGTCAGAAATGGTAATTTTTTAATGTTTAATTTTTGGACTGTAAATGACTATTGCATGTGAATTATCACTTTTGGAACAAAAATAAGTGTGTTTAGAGTCATTTAATGGCTGAAATTGGTCGTAATGAAAGCTTCTGAGTAGGAGAAAAAGTCTGAAAAATGGCAATTCTGGTCACATTGAGGCTTTAAAAAGTAGATATTCAACATGAGGCACAATCCAAATGACATTTTGAGTCAATTTTTCTACAGTCAAAAAAATCAATTTTCTGATGAAAAACGATGACCCAGGACCTGTTGAACTTTCTCCAGATGGTCAGAAATTGAATTTTTTTAATTTTTTAATTTTTGACTGTAAATGACTATTGCATGTGAATTATCACTTTTGGAACAAAAATAAGTGTGTTTAAAGTCATTTTAATGCCTGAAATTGGTCGAAAAAGAAGCTTCTGAGTAGGAGAAAAAGTCTGTAAAAATGGCAATTTTGGTCACATTGAGGCTTTAAAAAGTAGATATTCAACATGAGGCACAATCCAAGTGACATTTTGAATCAATTTTTCTACAGTCAAAAAAATCAATTTTCTGATGAAAAACGATGACCCGGGACCTGTTGAACCTTCTCCAGATGGTCAGAAAAGGTAATTTTTAAATTTTTAATTTTTTGACTGTAAATGACTATTGCATGTGAATTATCACTTTTGGAACAAAAATAAGTGTGTTTAAAGTCATGTTAATGCCTGAAATTGGTCGAAATAGAAGCTTCTGAGTAGGAGAAAAAGTCTGTAAAAATGGCAATTTTGGTCACATTGAGGCTTAAAAAGTAGTTATTCAACATGAGGCACAATCCAAGTGACATTTTGAATCAATTTTTCTACAGTAAACAAATCAATTTTCTGATGAAAAACGTTGACCCGGGACCTGTCGAACCTTCTCCAGATGGTCAGAAATTGTAGTTTTTTAATTTTTAATTTTTTATCTGTAAATGACTATTGCATGTGAATTATCACTTTTGGAACAAAAATAAGTGTGTTTAGAGTCATTTTAATACCTGAAATTGGTCTAAATAGAAGCTTCTGAGTAGGAGAAAAAGTCTGTAAAAATGGCAATTTTGGTCACATTGAGGCTTTAAAAAGTAGTTATTCAACATGAGGCACAATCCAAGTGACATTTTGAATCAATTTTTCTACAGTCCAAAAAATCAATTTTCTGATGAAAAACAATGACCCGGGACCTGTTGAACTTTCTCCAGATGGTCAGAAATGGTAATTTTTTAATCATTAATTTTTTTACTGTAAATGACTATTGCATGTGAATTATCACTTTTGGAACAAAAATAAGTGTGTTTAAAGTCATTTTAATGCCTGAAATTGGTCGAAATAGAAGCTTCTGAGTAGGAGAAAAAGTCTGTAAAAATGGCAATTTTGGTCACATTGAGGCTTAAAAAGTAGTTATTCAACATGAGGCACAATCCAAGTGACATTTTGAATCAATTTTTCTACAGTCAAGCAAATCAATTTTCTGATGAAAAACGTTGACCCGGGACCTGTCGAACCTTCTCCAGATGGTCAGAAATTGTAGTTTTTTAATTTTTAATTTTTTATCTGTAAATGACTATTGCATGTGAATTATCACTTTTGGAACAAAAATAAGTGTGTTTAGAGTCATTTTAATACCTGAAATTGGTCTAAATAGAAGCTTCTGAGTAGGAGAAAAAGTCTGCAAAAATGGCAATTTTGGTCACATTGAGGCTTTAAAAAGTAGTTATTTAACATGAGGCACAATCCAAGTGACATTTTGAATCAATTTTTCTACAGTCCAAAAAATCAATTTTCTGATGAAAAACCGATGACCCGGGACCTGTTGAACTTTCTCCAGATGGTCAGAAATTGTAGTTTTTTAATTTTTAATTTTTTGACTGTAAATGACTATTGCATGTGAATTATCACTTTTGGAACAAAAATAAGTGTGTTTAAAGTCATTTTAATGCCTGAAATTGGTCGAAATAGAAGCTTCTGAGTAGGAGAAAAAGTCTGTAAAAATGGCAATTTTGGTCACATTAAGGCTTTAAAAGGTAGTTATTCAACATGAGGCACAATCCAAGTGACATTTTGAATCAATTTTTCTACAGTCAAAAAAATCAATTTTCTGATGAAAAACGATGACCCGGGACCTGTTGAACATTCTCCAGATGGTCAGAAATGGTAATTTTTTAATGTTTAATTTTTTGACTGTAAATGACTATTGTGCGTGTGAATTATCACTTTTGGAACAAAAATAGGTGTGTTTAAAGTCATTTTAATGCCTGAAATTGGTCGAAATAGAAGCTTCTGAGTAGGAGAAAAAGTCTGTAAAAATGGCAATTTTGGTCACATTGAGGCTTTAACAAGTAGTTATTCAACATGAGGCACAATCCAAGTGACATTTTGAATCAATTTTTCTACAGTCAAGAAAATCAATTTTCTGATGAAAAACGATGACCCGTGACCTGTCGAACCTTCTCCAGATGGTCAGAAATGGTAATTTTTTAATGTATATTTTTTTGACTGTAAATGACTATTGTATGTGAATTATCACTTTTGGAACAAAAATAAGTGTGTTTAGAGTCATTTTAATACCTGAAATTGGTCGAAATAGAAGCTTCTGAGTAGGCGAAAAAGTCTGTAAAAATGGCAATTTTGGTCACATTGAGGCTTTAAAAAGTAGTTATTCAACATGAGGCACAATCCAAGTGACATTTTGAATCAATTTTTCTACAGTCAAAAAAATCAATTTTCTGATGAAAAACGATGACCCGGGACCTGTTGAACTTTCTCCAGATGGTCAGAAATGGTCATTTTTAAATTTTTAATTTTTTGACTGTAAATGACTATTGTGCATGTGAATTATCACTTTTGGAACAAAAATAAGTGTGTTTAGAGTCATTTTAATACCTGAAATTGGTCTAAATAGAAGCTTCTGAGTAGGAGAAAAAGTCTGCAAAAATGGCAATTTTGGTCACATTGAGGCTTTAAAAGGTAGTTATTCAACATGAGGCACAATCCAAGTGACATTTTGAATCAATTTTTCTACAGTCAAAAAAATCAATTTTCTGATGAAAAACGATGACCCGGGACCTGTCGAACCTTCTCCAGATGGTCAGAAATGGTAATTTTTTAATGATTACTTTTTTTACTGTAAATGACAATTGCATGTGAATTATCACTTTTGGAACAAAAAAAAGTGTGTTTAAAGTCATTTTAATGCCTGAAATTGGTCGAAATAGAAGCTTCTGAGTAGGAGAAAAAGTCTGTAAAAATGGCAATTTTGGTCACATTGAGGATTTAAAAAGTAGTTATTCAACATGAGGCACAATCCAAGTGACATTTTGAATCAATTTTTCTACAGTCAAGCAAATCAATTTTCTGATGAAAAACGTTGACCCGGGACCTGTCGAACCTTCTCCAGATGGTCAGAAATTGTAGTTTTTTAATTTTTAATTTTTTATCTGTAAATGACTATTGCATGTGAATTATCACTTTTGGAACAAAAATAAGTGTGTTTAGAGTCATTTTAATACCTGAAATTGGTCTAAATAGAAGCTTCTGAGTAGGAGAAAAAGTCTGCAAAAATGGCAATTTTGGTCACATTGAGGCTTTAAAAAGTAGTTATTTAACATGAGGCACAATCCAAGTGACATTTTGAATCAATTTTTCTACAGTCAAAAAAATCAATTTTCTGATGAAAAACGATGACCCGGGACCTGTTGAACATTCTCCAGATGGTCAGAAATGGTAATTTTTTAATGTTTAATTTTTTGACTGTAAATGACTATTGTGCATGTGAATTATCACTTTTGGAACAAAAATAAGTGTGTTTAAAGTCATTTTAATGCCTGAAATTGGTCGAAATAGAAGCTTCTGAGTAAGAGAAAAAGTCTGTAAAAATGGCAATTTTGGTCACATTGAGGCTTTAAAAAGTAGTTATTCAATATGAGGCACAATCCAAGTGACATTTTGAATCAATTTTTCTACAGTCAAGAAAATCAATTTTCTGATGAAAAACGATGACCCGTGACCTGTCGAACCTTCTCCAGATGGTCAGAAATGGTAATTTTTTAATGTATATTTTTTTGACTGTAAATGACTATTGTATGTGAATTATCACTTTTGGAACAAAAATAAGTGTGTTTAGAGTCATTTTAATACCTGAAATTGGTCGAAATAGAAGCTTCTGAGTAGGCGAAAAAGTCTGTAAAAATGGCAATTTTGGTCACATTGAGGCTTTAAAAAGTAGTTATTCAACATGAGGCACAATCCAAGTGACATTTTGAATCAATTTTTCTACAGTCAAAAAAATCAATTTTCTGATGAAAAACGATGACCCGGGACCTGTTGAACTTTCTCCAGATGGTCAGAAATGGTCATTTTTAAATTTTTAATTTTTTGACTGTAAATGACTATTGTGCATGTGAATTATCACTTTTGGAACAAAAATAAGTGTGTTTAAAGTCATTTTAATGCCTGAAATTGGTCGAAATAGAAGCTTCTGAGTAGGCGAAAAAAGTCTGTAAAAATGGCAATTTTGGTCACATTGAGGCTTTAAAAAGTAGTTATTCAACATGAGGCACAATCCAAGTGACATTTTGAATCAATTTTTCTACAGTCAAAAAAATTAATTTTCTGATGAAAAACGATGACCCGGGACCTGTTGAACTTTCTACAGATGGTCAGAAATGGAATTTTTTTAATTTTTAATTTTTTGACTGTAAATGACTATTGCATGTGAATTATAACTGTTGGAACAAAAATAAGTGTGTTTAAAGTCATTTTAATGCCTGAAATTGGTCAAAAAAGAAGCTCCTGAGTAGGAGAAAAAGTCTGTAAAAATGGCAATTTTGGTCACATTGAGGCTTTAAAAAGTAGTTATTCAACATGAGGCACAATCCAAGTGACATTTTGAATCAATTTTTCTACAGTAAAAAAAAACAATTTTCTGATGAAAAACGATGACCCGGGACCTGTTGAACCTTCTCCAGATGGTCAGAAATGGTAATTTTTAATTTTTTAATTTTTTGATTGTAAATGACTATTGCATGTGAATTATCACTTTTGGGACAAAAATAAGTGTGTTTCGGGTCATTTTAAGGCCTGAAATTGGTCGAAATAGAAGCTTCTGAGTAGGAGAAAAAGTCTGTAAAAATGGCAATTTTGGTCACATTGAGGCTTTAAAAGGTAGTTATTCAACATGAGGCACAATCCAAGTGACATTTTGAATCAATTTTTCTACAGTCAAAAAAATCAATTTTCTGATGAAAAACGATGACCCGGGACCTGTTGAACATTCTCCAGATGGTCAGAAATGGTAATTTTTTAATGTTTAATTTTTTGACTGTAAATGACTATTGTGCATGTGAATTATCACTTTTGGAACAAAAATAAGTGTGTTTAAAGTCATTTTAATGCCTGGAATTGGTCGAAATAGAAGCTTCTGAGTAGGAGAAAAAGTCTGTAAAATGGCAATTTTGGTCACATTGAGGCTTTAAAAAGTAGTTATTCAACATGAGGCACAATCCAAGTGACATTTTGAATCAATTTTTCCACAGTCAAAAAAAATCAATTTTCTGATGAAAAACGATGACCCGGGACCTGTCGAACCTTCTCCAGAAATGTCAGAAATGGTAATTTTTTAATGTTTAATTTTTGGACTGTAAATGACTATTGCATGTGAATTATCACTTTTGGAACAAAAATAAGTGTGTTTAAAGTCATTTTAATGCCTGAAATTGGTCGAAAAAGAAGCTTCTGAGTAGGAGAAAAAGTCTGTAAAAATGGCAATTTTGGTCACATTGAGGCTTTAAAAAGTAGATATTCAACATGAGGCACAATCCAAGTGACATTTTGAATCAATTTTTCTACAGTCCAAAAAACTCAATTTTCTGATATAAAACAATGACCCGGGACCTGTTGAACCTTCTCCAGATGGTCAGAAAAGGTAATTTTTAAATTTTTAATTTTTTGACTGTAAATGACTATTGCATGTGAATTATCACTTTTGGAACAAAAATAAGTGTGTTTAAAGTCATGTTAATGCCTGAAATTGGTCGAAATAGAAGCTTCTGAGTAGGAGAAAAAGTCTGTAAAAATGGCAATTTTGGTCACATTGAGGCTTTAAAAAGTAGTTATTCAACATGAGGCACAATCAAAGTGACATTTTGAATCAATTTTTCTACAGTCAAAAAAATCAATTTTCTGAGGAAAAACGATGACCCGGGACCTGTTGAACTTTCTCCAGATGGTCAGAAATGGTAATTTTTTAATCATTAATTTTTTTACTGTAAATGACTATTGCATGTGAATTATCACTTTTGGAACAAAAATAAGTGTGTTTAAAGTCATTTTAATGCCTGAAATTGGTCGAAATAGAAGCTTCTGAGTGGGAGAAAAAGTCTGTAAAAATGGCAATTTTGGTCACATTGAGGCTTAAAAAGTAGTTATTCAACATGAGGCACAATCCAAGTGACATTTTGAATCAATTTTTCTACAGTCAAGCAAATCAATTTTCTGATGAAAAACGTTGACCCGGGACCTGTCGAACCTTCTCCAGATGGTCAGAAATTGTAGTTTTTTAATTTTTAATTTTTTATCTGTAAATGACTATTGCATGTGAATTATCACTTTTGGAACAAAAATAAGTGTGTTTAGAGTCATTTTAATACCTGAAATTGGTCTAAATAGAAGCTTCTGAGTAGGAGAAAAAGTCTGCAAAAATTGCAATTTTGGTCACATTGAGGCTTTAAAAAGTAGTTATTTAACATGAGGCACAATCCAAGTGACATTTTGAATCAATTTTTCTACAGTCCAAAAAATCAATTTTCTGATGAAAAACGATGACCCGGGACCTGTTGAACATTCTCCAGATGGTCAGAAATGGTAATTTTTTAATGTTTAATTTTTTGACTGTAAATGACTATTGTGCATGTGAATTATCACTTTTGGAACAAAAATAAGTGTGTTTAAAGTCATTTTAATGCCTGAAATTGGTCGAAATAGAAGCTTCTGAGTAGGAGAAAAAGTCTGTAAAAATGGCAATTTTGGTCACATTGAGGCTTTAACAAGTAGTTATTCAACATGAGGCACAATCCAAGTGACATTTTGAATCAATTTTTCTACAGTCAAGAAAATCAATTTTCTGATGAAAAACGATGACCCGTGACCTGTCGAACCTTCTCCAGATGGTCAGAAATGGTAATTTTTTAATGTATATTTTTTTGACTGTAAATGACTATTGTATGTGAATTATCACTTTTGGAACAAAAATAAGTGTGTTTAGAGTCATTTTAATACCTGAAATTGGTCGAAATAGAAGCTTCTGAGTAGGCGAAAAAGTCTGTAAAAATGGCAATTTTGGTCACATTGAGGCTTTAAAAAGTAGTTATTCAACATGAGGCACAATCCAAGTGACATTTTGAATCAATTTTTCTACAGTCAAAAAAATCAATTTTCTGATGAAAAACGATGACCCGGGACCTGTTGAACTTTCTCCAGATGGTCAGAAATGGTCATTTTTAAATTTTTAATTTTTTGACTGTAAATGACTATTGTGCATGTGAATTATCACTTTTGGAACAAAAATAAGTGTGTTTAGAGTCATTTTAATACCTGAAATTGGTCTAAATAGAAGCTTCTGAGTAGGAGAAAAAGTCTGCAAAAATGGCAATTTAGGTCACATTGAGGCTTTAAAAGGTAGTTATTCAACATGAGGCACAATCCAAGTGACATTTTGAATCAATTTTTCTACAGTCAAAAAAATCAATTTTCTGATGAAAAACGATGACCCGGGACCTGTCGAACCTTCTCCAGATGGTCAGAAATGGTAATTTTTTAATGATTACTTTTTTTACTGTAAATGACAATTGCATGTGAATTATCACTTTTGGAACAAAAAAAAGTGTGTTTAAAGTCATTTTAATGCCTGAAATTGGTCGAAATAGAAGCTTCTGAGTAGGAGAAAAAGTCTGTAAAAATGGCAATTTTGGTCACATTGAGGATTTCAAAAGTAGTTATTCAACATGAGGCACAATCCAAGTGACATTTTGAATCAATTTTTCTACAGTCAAGCAAATCAATTTTCTGATGAAAAACGTTGACCCGGGACCTGTCGAACCTTCTCCAGATGGTCAGAAATTGTAGTTTTTTAATTTTTAATTTTTTATCTGTAAATGACTATTGCATGTGAATTATCACTTTTGGAACAAAAATAAGTGTGTTTAGAGTCATTTTAATACCTGAAATTGGTCTAAATAGAAGCTTCTGAGTAGGAGAAAAAGTCTGCAAAAATGGCAATTTTGGTCACATTGAGGCTTTAAAAAGTAGTTATTCAACATGAGGCACAATCCAAGTGACATTTTGAATCAATTTTTCTACATTCAAAAAAATCAATTTTCTGATGAAAAACGTTGACCCGGGACATGTCGAACCTTCTCCAGATGGTCAGAAATTGTAGTTTTTTAATTTTTAATTTTTTAATTGTCAATGACTATTGCATGTGAATTATCACTTTTGGAACAAAAATAAGTGTGTTTAGAGTCATTTTAATGCCTGAAATTGGTCGAAATAGAAGCTTCTGAGTAGGAGAAAAAGTCTGTAAAAATGGCAATTTTGGTCACATTGAGGCTTTAAAAAGTAGTTATTCAACATGAGGCACAATCCAAGTGACATTTTGAATCAATTTTTCTACAGTCAAAAAAATCAATTTTCTGATGAAAAACGATGACCCGGGACCTGTCGAACCTTCTCCAAATGGTCAGAAATGTTAATTTATTAATTTTAAATTTTTTGACTGTATATGACTATTGCATGTGAATTATCACTTTTGGAACAAAAATAAGTGTGTTTAGAGTCATTTTAACGCCTGAAATTGGTCTAAATAGAAGCTTCTGAGTAGGAGAAAAAGTCTGAAAAATGGCAATTCTGGTCACATTGAGGCTTTAAAAAGTAGATATTCAACATGAGGCACAATCCAAATGACATTTTGAGTCAATTTGTCTACAGTCAAAAAAATCAATTTTCTGATGAAAAACGATGACCCAGGACCTGTTGAACTTTCTCCAGATGGTCAGAAATTGAATTTTTTTCATTTTTAATTTTTTGACTGTAAATGACTATTGCATGTGAATTATCACTTTTGGAACAAAAATAAGTGTGTTTAAAGTCATTTTAATGCCTGAAATTGGTCGAAAAAGAAGCTTCTGAGTAGGAGAAAAAGTCTGTAAAAATGGCAATTTTGGTCACATTGAGGCTTTAAAAAGTAGATATTCAACATGAGGCACAATCCAAGTGACATTTTGAATCAATTTTTCTACAGTCAAAAAAATCAATTTTCTGATGAAAAACGATGACCCGGGACCTGTTGAACCTTCTCCAGATGGTCAGAAAAGGTAATTTTTAAATTTTTATTTTTGACTGTAAATGACTATTGCATGTGAATTATCACTTTTGGAACAAAAATAAGTGTGTTTAAAGTCATGTTAATGCCTGAAATTGGTCGAAATAGAAGCTTCTGAGTAGGAGAAAAAGTCTGTAAAAATGGCAATTTTGGTCACATTGAGGCTTAAAAAGTAGTTATTCAACATGAGGCACAATCCAAGTGACATTTTGAATCAATTTTTCTACAGTAAACAAATCAATTTTCTGATGAAAAACGTTGACCCGGGACCTGTCGAACCTTCTCCAGATGGTCAGAAATTGTAGTTTTTTAACCCCTTCCCTCCTCATGACGGAACCGTTCCGTCATGAGCCACGGTTGGCGTGTGCTCATGACGGAACGGTTCCGTCATGACAATCCTGTCGGCGGCCGCTCCGCCTGCGCGGCGCTGTTTCCCCGCCTGTGCGGGGCGACAACGCAAATGGGCGGAGTCATGACGGAACCGTTCCGTCATGAGCACAGCTCAACTGTGGCTCATGACGGAGCGGCTCCGTCATGAGCACAGGCCCACCGCGCTGCCCCCCTGCCCCCCCCAGCGCTGCAGCGGAATGTCCGCAGCAGCGAAGGGGTTAATTTTTAATTTTTTATCTGTAAATGACTATTGCATGTGAATTATCACTTTTGGAACAAAAATAAGTGTGTTTAGAGTCATTTTAATACCTGAAATTGGTCTAAATAGAAGCTTCTGAGTAGGAGAAAAAGTCTGCAAAAATGGCAATTTTGGTCACATTGAGGCTTTAAAAAGTAGTTATTCAACATGAGGCACAATCAAAGTGACATTTTGAATCAATTTTTCTACAGTCAAAAAAATCAATTTTCTGAGGAAAAACGATGACCCGGGACCTGTTGAACCTTCTCCAGATGGTCAGAAAAGGTAATTTTTTAATTTTTAATTTTTTGACTGTAAATGACTATTGCATGTGAATTATCACTTTTGGAACAAAAATAAGTGTGTTTAAAGTCATGTTAATGCCTGAAATTGGTCGAAATAGAAGCTTCTGAGTAGGAGAAAAAGTCTGTAAAAATGGCAATTTTGGTCACATTGAGGCTTTAAAAAGTAGTTATTTAACATGAGGCACAATCCAAGTGACATTTTGAATCAATTTTTCTACAGTCCAAAAAATCAATTTTCTGATGAAAAACGATGACCCGGGACCTGTTGAACTTTCTCCAGATGGTCAGAAATGGTAATTTTTTAATCATTAATTTTTTTACTGTAAATGACTATTGCATGTGAATTATCACTTTTGGAACAAAAATAAGTGTGTTTAAAGTCATTTTAATGCCTGAAATTGGTCGAAATAGAAGCTTCTGAGTGGGAGAAAAAGTCTGTAAAAATGGCAATTTTGGTCACATTGAGGCTTAAAAAGTAGTTATTCAACATGAGGCACAATCCAAGTGACATTTTGAATCAATTTTTCTACAGTCAAGCAAATCAATTTTCTGATGAAAAACGTTGACCCGGGACCTGTCGAACCTTCTCCAGATGGTCAGAAATTGTAGTTTTTTAATTTTTAATTTTTTATCTGTAAATGACTATTGCATGTGAATTATCACTTTTGGAACAAAAATAAGTGTGTTTAGAGTCATTTTAATACCTGAAATTGGTCTAAATAGAAGCTTCTGAGTAGGAGAAAAAGTCTGCAAAAATGGCAATTTTGGTCACATTGAGGCTTTAAAAAGTAGTTATTTAACATGAGGCACAATCCAAGTGACATTTTGAATCAATTTTTCTACAGTCCAAAAAATCAATTTTCTGATGAAAAACGATGACCCGGGACCTGTTGAACTTTCTCCAGATGGTCAGAAATTGTAGTTTTTTAATTTTTAATTTTTTGACTGTAAATGACTATTGCATGTGAATTATCACTTTTGGAACAAAAATAAGTGTGTTTAAAGTCATTTTAATGCCTGAAATTGGTCGAAATAGAAGCTTCTGAGTAGGAGAAAAAGTCTGTAAAAATGGCAATTTTGGTCACATTAAGGCTTTAAAAGGTAGTTATTCAACATGAGGCACAATCCAAGTGACATTTTGAATCAATTTTTCTACAGTCAAAAAAATCAATTTTCTGATGAAAAACGATGACCCGGGACCTGTTGAACATTCTCCAGATGGTCAGAAATGGTAATTTTTTAATGTTTAATTTTTTGACTGTAAATGACTATTGTGCATGTGAATTATCACTTTTGGAACAAAAATAAGTGTGTTTAAAGTCATTTTAATGCCTGAAATTGGTCGAAATAGAAGCTTCTGAGTAGGAGAAAAAGTCTGTAAAAATGGCAATTTTGGTCACATTGAGGCTTTAACAAGTAGTTATTCAACATGAGGCACAATCCAAGTGACATTTTGAATCAATTTTTCTACAGTCAAGAAAATCAATTTTCTGATGAAAAACGATGACCCGTGACCTGTCGAACCTTCTCCAGATGGTCAGAAATGGTAATTTTTTAATGTATATTTTTTTGACTGTAAATGACTATTGTATGTGAATTATCACTTTTGGAACAAAAATAAGTGTGTTTAGAGTCATTTTAATACCTGAAATTGGTCGAAATAGAAGCTTCTGAGTAGGCAAAAAAGTCTGTAAAAATGGAAATTTTGGTCACATTGAGGCTTTAAAAAGTAGTTATTCAACATGAGGCACAATCCAAGTGACATTTTGAATCAATTTTTCTACAGTCAAAAAAATCAATTTTCTGATGAAAAACGATGACCCGGGACCTGTTGAACTTTCTCCAGATGGTCAGAAATGGTCATTTTTAAATTTTTAATTTTTTGACTGTAAATGACTATTGTGCATGTGAATTATCACTTTTGGAACAAAAATAAGTGTGTTTAGAGTCATTTTAATACCTGAAATTGGTCTAAATAGAAGCTTCTGAGTAGGAGAAAAAGTCTGCAAAAATGGCAATTTTGGTCACATTGAGGCTTTAAAAGGTAGTTATTCAACATGAGGCACAATCCAAGTGACATTTTGAATCAATTTTTCTACAGTCAAAAAAATCAATTTTCTGATGAAAAACGATGACCCGGGACCTGTCGAACCTTCTCCAGATGGTCAGAAATGGTAATTTTTTAATGATTACTTTTTTTACTGTAAATGACAATTGCATGTGAATTATCACTTTTGGAACAAAAAAAAGTGTGTTTAAAGTCATTTTAATGCCTGAAATTGGTCGAAATAGAAGCTTCTGAGTAGGAGAAAAAGTCTGTAAAAATGGCAATTTTGGTCACATTGAGGATTTCAAAAGTAGTTATTCAACATGAGGCACAATCCAAGTGACATTTTGAATCAATTTTTCTACAGTCAAGCAAATCAATTTTCTGATGAAAAACGTTGACCCGGGACCTGTCGAACCTTCTCCAGATGGTCAGAAATTGTAGTTTTTTAATTTTTAATTTTTTATCTGTAAATGACTATTGCATGTGAATTATCACTTTTGGAACAAAAATAAGTGTGTTTAGAGTCATTTTAATACCTGAAATTGGTCTAAATAGAAGCTTCTGAGTAGGAGAAAAAGTCTGCAAAAATGGCAATTTTGGTCACATTGAGGCTTTAAAAAGTAGTTATTCAACATGAGGCACAATCCAAGTGACATTTTGAATCAATTTTTCTACATTCAAAAAAATCAATTTTCTGATGAAAAACGTTGACCCGGGACATGTCGAACCTTCTCCAGATGGTCAGAAATTGTAGTTTTTTAATTTTTAATTTTTTAATTGTCAATGACTATTGCATGTGAATTATCACTTTTGGAACAAAAATAAGTGTGTTTAGAGTCATTTTAATGCCTGAAATTGGTCGAAATAGAAGCTTCTGAGTAGGAGAAAAAGTCTGTAAAAATGGCAATTTTGGTCACATTGAGGCTTTAAAAAGTAGTTATTCAACATGAGGCACAATCCAAGTGACATTTTGAATCAATTTTTCTACAGTCAAAAAAATCAATTTTCTGATGAAAAACGATGACCCGGGACCTGTCGAACCTTCTCCAAATGGTCAGAAATGTTAATTTTTTAATTTTAAATTTTTTGACTGTATATGACTATTGCATGTGAATTATCACTTTTGGAACAAAAATAAGTGTGTTTAGAGTCATTTTAACGCCTGAAATTGGTCTAAATAGAAGCTTCTGAGTAGGAGAAAAAGTCTGAAAAATGGCAATTCTGGTCACATTGAGGCTTTAAAAAGTAGATATTCAACATGAGGCACAATCCAAATGACATTTTGAGTCAATTTTTCTACAGTCAAAAAAATCAATTTTCTGATGAAAAACGATGACCCAGGACCTGTTGAACTTTCTCCAGATGGTCAGAAATTGAATTTTTTTCATTTTTAATTTTTTGACTGTAAATGACTATTGCATGTGAATTATCACTTTTGGAACAAAAATAAGTGTGTTTAAAGTCATTTTAATGCCTGAAATTGGTCGAAAAAGAAGCTTCTGAGTAGGAGAAAAAGTCTGTAAAAATGGCAATTTTGGTCACATTGAGGCTTTAAAAAGTAGATATTCAACATGAGGCACAATCCAAGTGACATTTTGAATCAATTTTTCTACAGTCAAAAAAATCAATTTTCTGATGAAAAACGATGACCCGGGACCTGTTGAACCTTCTCCAGATGGTCAGAAAAGGTAATTTTTAAATTTTTAATTTTTTGACTGTAAATGACTATTGCATGTGAATTATCACTTTTGGAACAAAAATAAGTGTGTTTAAAGTCATGTTAATGCCTGAAATTGGTCGAAATAGAAGCTTCTGAGTAGGAGAAAAAGTCTGTAAAAATGGCAATTTTGGTCACATTGAGGCTTAAAAAGTAGTTATTCAACATGAGGCACAATCCAAGTGACATTTTGAATCAATTTTTCTACAGTAAACAAATCAATTTTCTGATGAAAAACGTTGACCCGGGACCTGTCGAACCTTCTCCAGATGGTCAGAAATTGTAGTTTTTTAATTTTTAATTTTTTATCTGTAAATGACTATTGCATGTGAATTATCACTTTTGGAACAAAAATAAGTGTGTTTAGAGTCATTTTAATACCTGAAATTGGTCTAAATAGAAGCTTCTGAGTAGGAGAAAAAGTCTGCAAAAATGGCAATTTTGGTCACATTGAGGCTTTAAAAAGTAGTTATTCAACATGAGGCACAATCAAAGTGACATTTTGAATCAATTTTTCTACAGTCAAAAAAATCAATTTTCTGAGGAAAAACGATGACCCGGAACCTGTTGAACCTTCTCCAGATGGTCAGAAAAGGTAATTTTTTAATTTTTAATTTTTTGACTGTAAATGACTATTGCATGTGAATTATCACTTTTGGAACAAAAATAAGTGTGTTTAAAGTCATGTTAATGCCTGAAATTGGTCGAAATAGAAGCTTCTGAGTAGGAGAAAAAGTCTGTAAAAATGGCAATTTTGGTCACATTGAGGCTTTAAAAAGTAGTTATTTAACATGAGGCACAATCCAAGTGACATTTTGAATCAATTTTTCTACAGTCCAAAAAATCAATTTTCTGATGAAAAACGATGACCCGGGACCTGTTGAACTTTCTCCAGATGGTCAGAAATGGTAATTTTTTAATCATTAATTTTTTTACTGTAAATGACTATTGCATGTGAATTATCACTTTTGGAACAAAAATAAGTGTGTTTAAAGTCATTTTAATGCCTGAAATTGGTCGAAATAGAAGCTTCTGAGTAGGAGAAAAAGTCTGTAAAAATGGCAATTTTGGTCACATTGAGGCTTAAAAAGTAGTTATTCAACATGAGGCACAATCCAAGTGACATTTTGAATCAATTTTTCTACAGTCAAGCAAATCAATTTTCTGATGAAAAACGTTGACCCGGGACCTGTCGAACCTTCTCCAGATGGTCAGAAATTGTAGTTTTTTAATTTTTAATTTTTTATCTGTAAATGACTATTGCATGTGAATTATCACTTTTGGAACAAAAATAAGTGTGTTTAGAGTCATTTTAATACCTGAAATTGGTCTAAATAGAAGCTTCTGAGTAGGAGAAAAAGTCTGCAAAAATGGCAATTTTGGTCACATTGAGGCTTTAAAAAGTAGTTATTCAACATGAGGCACAATCAAAGTGACATTTTGAATCAATTTTTCTACAGTCAAAAAAATCAATTTTCTGAGGAAAAACGATGACCCGGGACCTGTTGAACCTTCTCCAGATGGTCAGAAAAGGTAATTTTTTAATTTTTAATTTTTTATCTGTAAATGACTATTGCATGTGAATTATCACTTTTGGAACAAAAATAAGTGTGTTTAGAGTCATTTTAATACCTGAAATTGGTCTAAATAGAAGCTTCTGAGTAGGAGAAAAAGTCTGCAAAAATGGCAATTTTGGTCACATTGAGGCTTTAAAAAGTAGTTATTCAACATGAGGCACAATCCAAGTGACATTTTGAATCAATTTTTCTACAGTCCAAAAAATCAATTTTCTGATGAAAAACGATGACCCGGGACCTGTTGAACTTTCTACAGATGGTCAGAAATTGTAGTTTTTTAATTTTTAATTTTTTGACTGTAAATGACTATTGCATGTGAATTATAACTGTTGGAACAAAAATAAGTGTGTTTAAAGTCATTTTAATGCCTGAAATTGGTCAAAAAAGAAGCTTCTGAGTAGGAGAAAAAGTCTGTAAAAATGGCAATTTTGGTCACATTGAGGCTTTAAAAAGTAGTTATTCAACATGAGGCACAATCCAAGTGACATTTTGAATCAATTTTTCTACAGTAAAAAAAAAACAATTTTCTGATGAAAAACGATGACCCGGGACCTGTTGAACTTTCTCCAGATGGTCAGAAATTGAATTTTTTTAATTTTTAATTTTTGGACTGTAAATGACTATTGCATGTGAATTATCACTTTTGGAACAAAAATAAGTGTGTTTAGAGTCATTTAATGGCTGAAATTGGTCGTAATGAAAGCTTCTGAGTAGGAGAAAAAGTCTGAAAAATGGCAATTCTGGTCACATTGAGGCTTTAAAAAGTAGATATTCAACATGAGGCACAATCCAAATGACATTTTGAGTCAATTTTTCTACAGTCAAAAAAATCAATTTTCTGATGAAAAACGATGACCCAGGACCTGTTGAACTTTCTCCAGATGGTCAGAAATTGAATTTTTTTAATTTTTAATTTTTTGACTGTAAATGACTATTGCATGTGAATTATCACTTTTGGAACAAAAATAAGTGTGTTTAAAGTCATTTTAATGCCTGAAATTGGTCGAAAAAGAAGCTTCTGAGTAGGAGAAAAAGTCTGTAAAAATGGCAATTTTGGTCACATTGAGGCTTTAAAAAGTAGATATTCAACATGAGGCACAATCCAAGTGACATTTTGAATCAATTTTTCTACAGTCAAAAAAATCAATTTTCTGATGAAAAACGATGACCCGGGACCTGTTGAACCTTCTCCAGATGGTCAGAAAAGGTAATTTTTAAATTTTTAATTTTTTGACTGTAAATGACCATTGCATGTGAATTATCACTTTTGGAACAAAAATAAGTGTGTTTAAAGTCATGTTAATGCCTGAAATTGGTCGAAATAGAAGCTTCTGAGTAGGAGAAAAAGTCTGTAAAAATGGCAATTTTGGTCACATTGAGGCTTAAAAAGTAGTTATTCAACATGAGGCACAATCCAAGTGACATTTTGAATCAACTTTTCTACAGTCAACAAATCAATTTTCTGATGAGAAACGTTGACCCGGGACCTGTCGAACCTTCTCCAGATGGTCAGAAATTGTAGTTTTTTAATTTTAAATTTTTTATCTGTAAATGACTATTGCATGTGAATTATCACTTTTGGAACAAAAATAAGTGTGTTTAGAGTCATTTTAATACCTGAAATTGGTCTAAATAGCTTCTGAGTAGGAGAAAAAGTCTGCAAAAATGGCAATTTTGGTCACATTGAGGCTTTAAAAAGTAGTTATTCAACATGAGGCACAATCCAAGTGACATTTTGAATCAATTTTTCTACATTCAAAAAAATCAATTTTCTGATGAAAAACGTTGACCCGGGACATGTCGAACCTTCTCCAGATGGTCAGAAATTGTAGTTTTTTAATTTTTAATTTTTTAATTGTCAATGACTATTGCATGTGAATTATCACTTTTGGAACAAAAATAAGTGTGTTTAGAGTCATTTTAATGCCTGAAATTGGTCGAAATAGAAGCTTCTGAGTAGGAGAAAAAGTCTGTAAAAATGGCAATTTTGGTCACATTGAGGCTTTAAAAAGTAGTTATTCAACATGAGGCACAATCCAAGTGACATTTTGAATCAATTTTTCTACAGTCAAAAAAATCAATTTTCTGATGAAAAACGATGACCCGGGACCTGTCGAACCTTCTCCAAATGGTCAGAAATGTTAATTTTTTAATTTTTAATTTTTTGACTGTATATGACTATTGCATGTGAATTATCACTTTTGGAACAAAAATAAGTGTGTTTAGAGTCATTTTAACGCCTGAAATTGGTCTAAATAGAAGCTTCTGAGTAGGAGAAAAAGTCTGAAAAATGGCAATTCTGGTCACATTGAGGCTTTAAAAAGTAGATATTCAACATGAGGCACAATCCAAATGACATTTTGAGTCAATTTTTCTACAGTCAAAAAAATCAATTTTCTGATGAAAAACGATGACCCGGGACCTGTTGAACCTTCTCCAGATGGTCAGAAAAGGTAATTTTTTAATTTTTAATTTTTTGACTGTAAATGACTATTGCATGTGAATTATCACTTTTGGAACAAAAATAAGTGTGTTTAAAGTCATTTTAATGCCGTAAATTGGTCGAAAAAGAAGCTTCTGAGTAGGAGAAAAAGTCTGTAAAAATGGCAATTTTGTTCACATTGAGGCTTTAAAAAGTAGATATTCAACATGAGGCACAATCCAAGTGACATTTTGAATCAATTTTTCTACAGTCAAAAAAATCAATTTTCTGATGAAAAACGATGACCCGGGACCTGTTGAACCTTCTCCAGATGGTCAGAAAAGGTAATTTTTAATTTTTAATTTTTTGACTGTAAATGACTATTGCATGTGAATTATCACTTTTGGAACAAAAATAAGTGTGTTTAAAGTCATGTTAATGCCTGAAATTGGTCGAAATAGAAGCTTCTGAGTAGGAGGAAAAGCCTGTAAAAATGGCAATTTTGGTCACATTGAGGCTTTAAAAAGTAGTAATCCAACATGAGGCACAATCCAAGTGACATTTTGAATCAATTTTTCTACAGTCAAGCAAATCAATTTTCTGATGAAAAACGTTGACCCGGGACCTGTCGAACCTTCTCCAGATGGTCAGAAATTGTAGTTTTTTAATTTTTAATTTTTTATCTGTAAATGACTATTGCATGTGAATTATCACTTTTGGAACAAAAATAAGTGTGTTTAGAGTCATTTTAATACCTGAAATTGGTCTAAATAGAAGCTTCTGAGTAGGAGAAAAAGTCTGCAAAAATGGCAATTTTGGTCACATTGAGGCTTTAAAAAGTAGTTATTTAACATGAGGCACAATCCAAGTGACATTTTGAATCAATTTTTCTACAGTCCAAAAAATCAATTTTCTGATGAAAAACGATGACCCGGGACCTGTTGAACTTTCTCCAGATGGTCAGAAATTGTAGTTTTTTAATTTTTAATTTTTTGACTGTAAATGACTATTGCATGTGAATTATCACTTTTGGAACAAAAATAAGTGTGTTTAAAGTCATTTTAATGCCTGAAATTGGTCGAAATAGAAGCTTCTGAGTAGGAGAAAAAGTCTATAAAAATGGCAATTTTGGTCACATTAAGGCTTTAAAAGGTAGTTATTCAACATGAGGCACAATCCAAGTGACATTTTGAATCAATTTTTCTACAGTCAAAAAAATCAATTTTCTGATGAAAAACGATGACCCGGGACCTGTTGAACATTCTCCAGATGGTCAGAAATGGTAATTTTTTAATGTTTAATTTTTTGACTGTAAATGACTATTGTGCATGTGAATTATCACTTTTGGAACAAAAATAAGTGTGTTTAAAGTCATTTTAATGCCTGAAATTGGTCGAAATAGAAGCTTCTGAGTAAGAGAAAAAGTCTGTAAAAATGGCAATTTTGGTCACATTGAGGCTTTAAAAAGTAGTTATTCAATATGAGGCACAATCCAAGTGACATTTTGAATCAATTTTTCTACAGTCAAGAAAATCAATTTTCTGATGAAAAACGATGACCCGTGACCTGTCGAACCTTCTCCAGATGGTCAGAAATGGTAATTTTTTAATGTATATTTTTTTGACTGTAAATGACTATTGTATGTGAATTATCACTTTTGGAACAAAAATAAGTGTGTTTAGAGTCATTTTAATACCTGAAATTGGTCGAAATAGAAGCTTCTGAGTAGGCGAAAAAGTCTGTAAAAATGGCAATTTTGGTCACATTGAGGCTTTAAAAAGTAGTTATTCAACATGAGGCACAATCCAAGTGACATTTTGAATCAATTTTTCTACAGTCAAAAAAATCAATTTTCTGATGAAAAACGATGACCCGGGACCTGTTGAACTTTCTCCAGATGGTCAGAAATGGTCATTTTTAAATTTTTAATTTTTTGACTGTAAATGACTATTGTGCATGTGAATTATCACTTTTGGAACAAAAATAAGTGTGTTTAAAGTCATTTTAATGCCTGAAATTGATCGAAATAGAAGCTTCTGAGTAGGCGAAAAAAGTCTGTAAAAATGGCAATTTTGGTCACATTGAGGCTTTAAAAAGTAGTTATTCAACATGAGGCACAATCCAAGTGACATTTTGAATCAATTTTTCTACAGTCAAAAAAAACAATTTTCTGATGAAAAACGATGACCCGGGACCTGTTGAACTTTCTACAGATGGTCAGAAATGGAATTTTTTTAATTTTTAATTTTTTGACTGTAAATGACTATTGCATGTGAATTATAACTGTTGGAACAAAAATAAGTATGTTTAAAGTCATTTTAATGCCTGAAATTGGTCAAAAAAGAAGCTTCTGAGTAGGAGAAAAAGTCTGTAAAAATGGCAATTTTGGTCACATTGAGGCTTTAAAAAGTAGTTATTCAACATGAGGCACAATCCAAGTGACATTTTGAATCCATTTTTCTACAGTAAAAAAAAACAATTTTCTGATGAAAAACGATGACCCGGGACCTGTTGAACCTTCTCCAGATGGTCAGAAATGGTAATTTTTAAATTTTTAATTTTTTGATTGTAAATGACTATTGCATGTGAATTATCACTTTTGGGACAAAAATAAGTGTGTTTCGGGTCATTTTAAGGCCTGAAATTGGTCGAAATAGAAGCTTCTGAGTAGGAGAAAAAGTCTGTAAAAATGGCAATTTTGGTCACATTGAGGCGTTAAAAGGTAGTTATTCAACATGAGGCACAATCCAAGTGACATTTTGAATCAATTTTTCTACAGTCAAAAAAATCAATTTTCTGATGAAAAACGATGACCCGGGACCTGTTGAACATTCTCCAGATGGTCAGAAATGGTAATTTTTTAATGTTTAATTTTTTGACTGTAAATGACTATTGTGCATGTGAATTATCACTTTTGGAACAAAAATAAGTGTGTTTAAAGTCATTTTAATGCCTGGAATTGGTCGAAATAGAAGCTTCTGAGTAGGAGAAAAAGTCTGTAAAAATGGCAATTTTGGTCACATTGAGGCTTTAAAAAGTAGTTATTCAACATGACGCACAATCCAAGTGACATTTTGAATCAATTTTTCCACAGTCAAAAAAAATCAATTTTCTGATGAAAAACGATGACCCGGGACCTGTCGAACCTTCTCCAGATGGTCAGAAATGGTAATTTTTTAATGATTACTTTTTTTACTGTAAATGACAATTGCATGTGAATTATCACTTTTGGAACAAAAAAAAGTGTGTTTAAAGTCATTTTAATGCCTGAAATTGGTCGAAATAGAAGCTTCTGAGTAGGGGAAAAAGTCTGTAAAAATGGCAATTTTGGTCACATTGAGGATTTAAAAAGTAGTTATTCAACATGAGGCACAATCCAAGTGACATTTTGAATCAATTTTTCTACAGTCAAAAAAATCAATTTTCTGATGAAAAACGATGACCCGTGACCTGTCGAACCTTCTCCAGAAATGTCAGAAATGGTAATTTTTTAATGTTTAATTTTTGGACTGTAAATGACTATTGCATGTGAATTATCACTTTTGGAACAAAAATAAGTGTGTTTAGAGTCATTTAATGGCTGAAATTGGTCGTAATGAAAGCTTCTGAGTAGGAGAAAAAGTCTGAAAAATGGCAATTCTGGTCACATTGAGGCTTTAAAAAGTAGATATTCAACATGAGGCACAATCCAAATGACATTTTGAGTCAATTTTTCTACAGTCAAAAAAATCAATTTTCTGATGAAAAACGATGACCCAGGACCTGTTGAACTTTCTCCAGATGGTCAGAAATTGAATTTTTTTAATTTTTAATTTTTTGACTGTAAATGACTATTGCATGTGAATTATCACTTTTGGAACAAAAATAAGTGTGTTTAAAGTCATTTTAATGCCTGAAATTGGTGGAAAAAGAAGCTTCTGAGTAGGAGAAAAAGTCTGTAAAAATGGCAATTTTGGTCACATTGAGGCTTTAAAAAGTAGATATTCAACATGAGGCACAATCCAAGTGACATTTTGAATCAATTTTTCTACAGGCAAAAAAATCAATTTTCTGATGAAAAACGATGACCCGGGACCTGTTGAACCTTCTCCAGATGGTCAGAAAAGGTAATTTTAAAATTTTTATTTTTTTGACTGTAAATGACTATTGCATGTGAATTATCACTTTTGGAACAAAAATAAGTATGTTTAAAGTCATGTTAATGCCTGAAATTGGTCGAAATAGAAGCTTCTGAGTAGGAGAAAAAGTCTGTAAAAATGGCAATTTTGGTCACATTGAGGCTTAAAAAGTAGTTATTCAACATGAGGCACAATCCAAGTGACATTTTGAATCAATTTTTCTACAGTCAACAAATCAATTTTCTGATGAAAAAAGTTGACCCGGGACCTGTCGAACCTTCTCCAGATGGTCAGAAATTGTAGTTTTTTAATTTTTAATTTTTTATCTGTAAATGACTATTGCATGTGAATTATCACTTTTGGAACAAAAATAAGTGTGTTTAGAGTCATTTTAATACCTGAAATTGGTCTAAATAGAAGCTTCTGAGTAGGAGAAAAAGTCTGCAAAAATGGCAATTTTGGTCACATTGAGGCTTTAAAAAGTAGTTATTCAACATGAGGCACAATCCAAGTGACATTTTGAATCAATTTTTCTACAGTCAAAAAAATCAATTTTCTGAGGAAAAACGATGACCCGGGACCTGTTGAACCTTCTCCAGATGGTCAGAAAAGGTAATTTTTTAATTTTTAATTTTTTGACTGTAAATGACTATTGCATGTGAATTATCACTTTTGGAACAAAAATAAGTGTGTTTAAAGTCATGTTAATGCCTGAAATTGGTCGAAATAGAAGCTTCTGAGTAGGAGAAAAAGTCTGTAAAAATGGCAATTTTGGTCACATTGAGGCTTTAAAAAGTAGTTATTTAACATGAGGCACAATCCAAGTGACATTTTGAATCAATTTTTCTACAGTCCAAAAAATCAATTTTCTGATGAAAAACGATGACCCGGGACCTGTTGAACTTTCTCCAGATGGTCAGAAATGGTAATTTTTTAATCATTAATTTTTTTACTGTAAATGACTATTGCATGTGAATTATCACTTTTGGAACAAAAATAAGTGTGTTTAAAGTCATTTTAATGCCTGAAATTGGTCGAAATAGAAGCTTCTGAGTAGGAGAAAAAGTCTGTAAAAATGGCAATTTTGGTCACATTGAGGCTTAAAAAGTAGTTATTCAACATGAGGTACAATCCAAGTGACATTTTGAATCAATTTTTCTACAGTCCAAAAAATCAATTTTCTGATGAAAAACGATGACCCGGGACCTGTTGAACATTCTCCAGATGGTCAGAAATGGTAATTTTTTAATGTTTAATTTTTTGACTGTAAATGACTATTGTGCATGTGAATTATCACTTTTGGAACAAAAATAAGTGTGTTTAAAGTCATTTTAATGCCTGAAATTGGTCGAAATAGAAGCTTCTGAGTTGGAGAAAAAGTCTGTAAAAATGGCAATTTTGGTCACATTGAGGCTTTAACAAGTAGTTATTCAACATGAGGCACAATCCAAGTGACATTTTGAATCAATTTTTCTACAGTCAAGAAAATCAATTTTCTGATGAAAAACGATGACCCGTGACCTGTCGAACCTTCTCCAGATGGTCAGAAATGGTAATTTTTTAATGTATATTTTTTTGACTGTAAATGACTATTGTATGTGAATTATCACTTTTGGAACAAAAATAAGTGTTTAGAGTCATTTTAATACCTGAAATTGGTCGAAATAGAAGCTTCTGAGTAGGCGAAAAAGTCTGTAAAAATGGCAATTTTGGTCACATTGAGGCTTTAAAAAGTAGTTATTCAACATGAGTCACAATCCAAGTGACATTTTGAATCAATTTTTCTACAGTCAAAAAAATCAATTTTCTGATGAAAAACGATGACCCGGGACCTGTTGAACTTTCTCCAGATGGTCAGAAATGGTCATTTTAAAATTTTTAATTTTTTGACTGTAAATGACTATTGTGCATGTGAATTATCACTTTTGGAACAAAAATAAGTGTGTTTAAAGTCATTTTAATGCCTGAAATTGGTCGAAATAGAATCTTCTGAGTAGGCGAAAAAAGTCTGTAAAAATGGCAATTTTGGTCACATTGAGGCTTTAAAAAGTAGTTATTCAACATGAGGCACAATCCAAGTGACATTTTGAATCAATTTTTCTACAGTCAAAAAAATCAATTTTCTGATGAAAAACGTTGACCTGGGACATGTCGAACCTTCTCCAGATGGTCAGAAATTGTAGTTTTTTCATTTTTAATTTTTTGACTGTCAATGACTATTGCATGCGAATTATCACTTTTGGAACAAAAATAAGTGTGTTTAGAGTCATTTTAATGCCTGAAATTGGTCGAAATAGAAGCTTCTGAGTAGGAGAAAAAGTCTGCAAAAATGGCAATTTTGGTCACATTGAGGCTTTAAAAAGTAGTTATTCATCATGAGGCACAATCCAAGTGACATTTAGAATCAATTATTCTACAGTCAAAAAAATCAATTTTCTGAGGAAAAATGATGACCCGGGACCTGTCGAACCTTCTCCAGATGGTCAGAAATGGTAATTTTTTAATTTTTAATTTTTTGACTGTAAATGACTATTGCATGTGAATTATCACTTTTGGAACAAAAATAAGTGTGTTTAAAGTCATTTTAATGCCTGAAATTGGTCAAAATAGAAGCTTCTGAGTAGGAGAAAAAGTCTGTAAAAATGGCAATTTTGGTCACATTGAGGCTTTAAAAAGTAGTTATTTAACATGAGGCACAATCCAAGTGACATTTTGAATCAATTTTTCTACAGTCCAAAAAATCAATTTTCTGATGAAAAACGATGACCCGGGACCTGTTGAACCTTCTCCAGATGGTCAGAAATGGTAAATTTTTAATTTTTAATTTTTTGACTGTAAATGACTATTGCATGTGAATTATCACTTTTGGAACACAAATAAGTGTGTTTCGGGTCATTTTAATGCCTGAAATTGGTCGAAATAGAAGCTTCTGAGTAGGAGAAAAAGTCTGTAAAAATGGCTATTTTGGTCACATTGAGGCTTTAAAAATTAGTTATTCAACATTAGGCACAATCCAAGTGACATTTTGAATACATTTTTCTACAGTCAAAAAAATCAATTTTCTGATGAAAAACGATGACCCGGGACCTGTTGAACTTTCTCCAGATGGTCAGAAATGGTAATTTTTTAATGATTAAGTTTTTTTACTGTAGATGACTATTGCATGTGAATTATCACTTTTGGAACAACAATAAGTGTGTTTAAAGTCATTTTAATGCCTGAAATTGGTCGAAATAGAAGCTTCTGAGTAGGAGAAAAAGTCTGTAAAAATGGCAATTTTGGTCACATTGAGGCTTAAAAAGTAGTTATTCAACATGAGGCACAATCCAAGTGACATTTTGAATCAATTTTTCTACAGTCAAAAAAATCAATTTTCTGATGAAAAACGTTGACCCGGGACATGTCGAACCTTCTCCAGATGGTCAGAAATGGTAATTTTTTAATTTTTAATTTTTTGACTGTAAATGACTATTGCATGTGAATTATCACTTTTGGAACAAAAATAAGTGTGTTTAAAGTCATTTTAATGCCTGAAATTGGTCAAAATAGAAGCTTCTGAGTAGGAGAAAAAGTCTGTAAAAATGGCAATTTTGGTCACATTGAGGCTTTAAAAAGTAGTTATTTAACATGAGGCACAATCCAAGTGACATTTTGAATCAATTTTTCTACAGTCCAAAAAATCAATTTTCTGATGAAAAACGATGACCCGGGACCTGTTGAACCTTCTCCAGATGGTCAGAAATGGTAAATTTTTAATTTTAATTTTTTGACTGTAAATGACTATTGCATGTGAATTATCACTTTTGGAACACAAATAAGTGTGTTTCGGGTCATTTTAATGCCTGAAATTGGTCGAAATAGAAGCTTCTGAGTAGGAGAAAAAGTCTGTAAAAATGGCAATTTTGGTCACATTGAGGCTTTAAAAAGTAGATATTCAACATGAGGCACAATCCAAGTGACATTTTGAATCAATTTTTCTACAGTCAAAAAAATCAATTTTCTGATGAAAAACGTTGACCCGGGACATGTCGAACCTTCTCCAGATGGTCAGAAATTGTAGTTTTTTAATTTTTAATTTTTGACTGTCAATGACTATTGCATGTGAATTATCACTTTTGGAACAAAAATAAGTGTGTTTAGAGTCATTTTAATGCCTGAAATTGGTCGAAATAGAAGCTTCTGAGTAGGAGAAAAAGTCTGCAAAAATGGCAATTTTGGTCACATTGAGGCTTTAAAAAGTAGTTATTCAACATGAGGCACAATCCAAGTGACATTTAGAATCAATTTTTCTACAGTCAAAAAAATCAATTTTCTGAGGAAAAATGATGACCCGGGACCTGTCGAACCTTCTCCAGATGGTCAGAAATGGTAA
This sequence comes from Triturus cristatus, assembly GCF_964204655.1. Classification (NCBI taxonomy): domain Eukaryota; kingdom Metazoa; phylum Chordata; class Amphibia; order Caudata; family Salamandridae; genus Triturus; species Triturus cristatus. Next base: position 897,775,535 of record NC_140594.1, on the reverse strand, counting down.
TTTTTTAATTTTTAATTTTTTGACGGTAAATGACTATTGCATGTGAATTATCACTTTTGGAACAAAAATAAGTGTGTTTAAAGTCATTTTAATCTCTGAAATTGGTCGAAATAGAAGCTTCTGAGTGGGAGAAAAAGCCTGTAAAAATGGCAATTTTGGTCACATTGAGGCTTTAAAAGGTAGTAATCCAACATGAGGCACAATCCAAGTGACATTTTGAATCAATTTTTCTACAGTCAAAAAAATCAATTTTCTGATGAAAAACGATGACCCGGGACCTGTTGAACCTTCTCCAGATGGTCAGAAATGGTAAATTTTAAATTTTTAATTTTTTGACTGTAAATGACTATTGCATGTGAATTATCACTTTTGGAACACAAATAAGTGTGTTTTGGGTCATTTTAATGCCTGAAATTGGTCGAAATAGAAGCTTCTGAGTAGGAGAAAAAGTCTGTAAAAATGGCTATTTTGGTCACATTGAGGCTTTAAAAATTAGTTATTCAACATTAGGCACAATCCAAGTGACATTTTGAATACATTTTTCTACAGTCAAAAAAATCAATTTTCTGATGAAAAACGATGACCCGGGACCTGTTGAACTTTCTCCAGATGGTCAGAAATGGTAATTTTTTAATGATTAAGTTTTTTACTGTAGATGACTATTGCATGTGAATTATCACTTTTGGAACAACAATAAGTGTGTTTAAAGTCATTTTAATGCCTGAAATTGGTCGAAATAGAAGCTTCTGAGTAGGAGAAAAAGTCTGTAAAAATGGCAATTTTAGTCACATTGAGGCTTTAAAAGGTAGTAATCCAACATGAGGCACAATCCAAGTGACATTTTGAATCAATTTTTCTACAGTCAAAAAAATCAATTTTCTGATGAAAAACGATGACCCGGGACCTGTTGAACTTTCTCCAGATGGTCAGAAATGGTAATTTTTTAATGTTTAATTTTTTGACTGTAAATGACTATTGTGCATGTGAATGATCACTTTTGGAACAAAATGAAAGTGTGTTTAAAGTCATTTTAATGCCTGAAATTGGTCAAAATAGAAGCTTCTGAGTAGGAGAAAAAGTCTGTAAAAATGGCAATTTTGGTCACATTGAGGCTTTAAAAAGTAGTTATTTAACATGAGGCACAATCCAAGTGACATTTTGAATCAATTTTTCTACAGTCCAAAAAATCAATTTTCTGATGAAAAACGATGACCCGGGACCTGTTGAACCTTCTCCAGATGGTCAGAAATGGTAAATTTTTAATTTTTAATTTTTGACTGTAAATGACTATTGCATGTGAATTATCACTTTTGGAACACAAATAAGTGTGTTTCGGGTCATTTTAATGCCTGAAATTGGTCGAAATAGAAGCTTCTGAGTAGGAGAAAAAGTCTGTAAAAATGGCTATTTTGGTCACATTGAGGCTTTAAAAATTAGTTATTCAACATTAGGCACAATCCAAGTGACATTTTGAATACATTTTTCTACAGTCAAAAAAATCAATTTTCTGATGAAAAACGATGACCCGGGACCTGTTAAACTTTCTCCAGATGGTCAGAATTGGTAATTTTTTAATGATTAAGTTTTTTTACTGTAGATGACTATTGCATGTGAATTATCACTTTTGGAACAACAATAAGTGTGTTTAAAGTCATTTTAATGCCTGAAATTGGTCGAAATAGAAGCTTCTGAGTAGGAGAAAAAGTCTGTAAAAAATGGCAATTTTGGTCACATTGAGGCTTAAAAAGTAGTTATTCAACATGAGGCACAAATCAAGTGACATTTTGAATCAATTTTTCTACAGTCAAGCAAATCAATTTTCTGATGAAAAACGTTGACCCGGGACCTGTCGAACCTTCTCCAGATGGTCAGAAATGGTAATTTTTTAATTTTTAATTTTTTGACTGTAAATGACTATTGCATGTGAATTATCACTTTTGGAACAAAAATAAGTGTGTTTAGAGTCATTTTAATACCTGAAATTGGTCGAAATAGAAGCTTCTGAGTAGGAGAAAAAGTCTGCAAAAAATGCAATTTTGGTCACATTGAGGCTTTAAAAAGTAGATATTCAACATGAGGCACAATCCAAGTGACATTTTGAATCAATTTTTCTACAGTCAAAAAAATCAATTTTCTGATGAAAAACGATGACCCGGGACCTTTTGAACCTTCTCCAGATGGTCAGAAAAGGTAATTTTTAAATTTTTAATTTTTTGACTGTAAATGACTATTGTGCATGTGAATTATCACTTTTGGAACAAAAATAAGTGTGTTTAAAGTCATTTTAATGCCTGGAATTGGTCAAAATAGAAGCTTCTGAGTAGGAGAAAAAGTCTGTAAAAATGGCAATTTTGGTCACATTGAGGCTTTAAAAAGTAGTTATTCAACATGAGGCCCAATCCAAGTGACATTTTGAATCAATTTTTCCACAGTCAAAAAAAATCAATTTTCTGATGAAAAACGATGACCCGGGACCTGTCGAACCTTCTCCAGATGGTCAGAAATGGTAATTTTTTAATGATTACTTTTTTTACTGTAAATGACAATTGCATGTGAATTATCACTTTTGGAACAAAAAAAAGTGTGTTTAAAGTCATTTTAATGCCTGAAATTGGTCGAAATAGAAGCTTCTGAGTAGGGGAAAAAGTCTGTAAAAATGGCAATTTTTGTCACATTGAGGATTTAAAAAGTAGTTATTCAACATGAGGCACAATCCAAGTGACATTTTGAATCAATTTTTCTACAGTCAAAAAAATCAATTTTCTGATGAAAAACGATGACCCGTGACCTGTCGAACCTTCTCCAGAAATGTCAGAAATGGTAATTTTTTAATGTTTAATTTTTGGACTGTAAATGACTATTGCATGTGAATTATCACTTTTGGAACAAAAATAAGTGTGTTTAGAGTCATTTAATGGCTGAAATTGGTCGTAATGAAAGCTTCTGAGTAGGAGAAAAAGTCTGAAAAATGGCAATTCTGGTCACATTGAGGCTTTAAAAAGTAGATATTCAACATGAGGCACAATCCAAATGACATTTTGAGTCAATTTTTCTACAGTCAAAAAAATCAATTTTCTGATGAAAAACGATGACCCAGGACCTGTTGAACTTTCTCCAGATGGTCAGAAATTGAATTTTTTTAATTTTTAATTTTTTGACTGTAAATGACTATTGCATGTGAATTATCACTTTTGGAACAAAAATAAGTGTGTTTAAAGTCATTTTAATGCCTGAAATTGGTCGAAAAAGAAGCTTCTGAGTAGGAGAAAAAGTCTGTAAAAATGGCAATTTTGGTCACATTGAGGCTTTAAAAAGTAGATATTCAACATGAGGCACAATCCAAGTGACATTTTGAATCAATTTTTCTACAGTCAAAAAAATCAATTTTCTGATGAAAAACGATGACCAGGGACCTGTTGAACCTTCTCCAGATGGTCAGAAAAGGTAATTTTTAAATTTTTAATTTTTTGACTGTAAATGACTATTGCATGTGAATTATCACTTTTGGAACAAAAATAAGTGTGTTTAAAGTCATGTTAATGCCTGAAATTGGTCGAAATAGAAGCTTCTGAGTAGGAGAAAAAGTCTGTAAAAATGGCAATTTTGGTCACATTGAGGCTTAAAAAGTAGTTATTCAACATGAGGCACAATCCAAGAGACATTTTGAATCAATTTTTCTACAGTCAACAAATCAATTTTCTGATGAAAAACGTTGACCCGGGACCTGTCGAACCTTCTCCAGATGGTCAGAAATTGTAGTTTTTTAATTTTTAATTTTTTATCTGTAAATGACTATTGCATGTGAATTATCACTTTTGGAACAAAAATAAGTGTGTTTAGAGTCATTTTAATACCTGAAATTGGTCTAAATAGAAGCTTCTGAGTAGGAGAAAAAGTCTGCAAAAATGGCAATTTTGGTCACATTGAGGCTTTAAAAAGTAGTTATTCAACATGAGGCACAATCCAAGTGACATTTTGAATCAATTTTTCTACAGTCAAAAAAATCAATTTTCTGAGGAAAAACGATGACCCGGGACCTGTTGAACCTTCTCCAGATGGTCAGAAAAGGTAATTTTTTAATTTTTAATTTTTTGACTGTAAATGACTATTGCATGTGAATTATCACTTTTGGAACAAAAATAAGTGTGTTTAAAGTCATGTTAATGCCTGAAATTGGTCGAAATAGAAGCTTCTGAGTAGGAGAAAAAGTCTGTAAAAATGGCAATTTTGGTCACATTGAGGCTTTAAAAAGTAGTTATTTAACATGAGGCACAATCCAAGTGACATTTTGAATCAATTTTTCTACAGTCAAGCAAATCAATTTTCTGATGAAAAACGTTGACCCAGGACCTGTCGAACCTTCTCCAGATGGTCAGAAATTGTAGTTTTTTAATTTTTAATTTTTTATCTGTAAATGACTATTGCATGTGAATTATCACTTTTGGAACAAAAATAAGTGTGTTTAGAGTCATTTTAATACCTGAAATTGGTCGAAATAGAAGCTTCTGAGTAGGAGAAAAAGTCTGTAAAAATGGCAATTTTAGTCACATTGAGGCTTTAAAAGGTAGTAATCCAACATGAGGCACAATCCAAGTAACATTTTGAATCAATTTTTCTACAGTCAAAAAAATCAATTTTCTGATGAAAAACGATGACCCGGGACCTGTTGAACTTTCTCCAGATGGTCAGAAATGGTAATTTTTTAATGTTTAATTTTTTGACTGTAAATGACTATTGTGCATGTGAATGATCACTTTTGGAACAAAATGAAAGTGTGTTTAAAGTCATTTTAATGCCTGAAATTGGTCAAAATAGAAGCTTCTGAGTAGGAGAAAAAGTCTGTAAAAATGGCAATTTTGGTCACATTGAGGCTTTAAAAAGTAGTTATTTAACATGAGGCACAATCCAAGTGACATTTTGAATCAATTTTTCTACAGTCCAAAAAATCAATTTTCTGATGAAAAACGATGACCCGGGACCTGTTGAACCTTCTCCAGATGGTCAGAAATGGTAAATTTTTAATTTTTAATTTTTTGACTGTAAATGACTATTGCATGTGAATTATCACTTTTGGAACACAAATAAGTGTGTTTCGGGTGATTTTAATGCCTGAAATTGGTCGAAATAGAAGCTTCTGAGTAGGAGAAAAAGTCTGTAAAAATGGCTATTTTGGTCACATTGAGGCTTTAAAAATTAGTTATTCAACATTAGGCACAATCCAAGTGACATTTTGAATACATTTTTCTACAGTCAAAAAAATCAATTTTCTGATGAAAAACGATGACCCGGGACCTGTTAAACTTTCTCCAGATGGTCAGAATTGGTAATTTTTTAATGATTAAGTTTTTTTACTGTAGATGACTATTGCATGTGAATTATCACTTTTGGAACAACAATAAGTGTGTTTAAAGTCATTTTAATGCCTGAAATTGGTCGAAATAGAAGCTTCTGAGTAGGAGAAAAAGTCTGTAAAAATGGCAATTTTGGTCACATTGAGGCTTAAAAAGTAGTTATTCAACATGAGGCACAAATCAAGTGACATTTTGAATCAATTTTTCTACAGTCAAGCAAATCAATTTTCTGATGAAAAACGTTGACCCGGGACCTGTCGAACCTTCTCCAGATGGTCAGAAATGGTAATTTTTTAATGATTAATTTTTTGACTGTAAATGACTATTGCATGTGAATTATCACTTTTGGAACAAAAATAAGTGTGTTTAGAGTCATTTTAATACCTGAAATTGGTCGAAATAGAAGCTTCTGAGTAGGAGAAAAAGTCTGCAAAAAATGCAATTTTGGTCACATTGAGGCTTTAAAAAGTAGATATTCAACATGAGGCACAATCCAAGTGACATTTTGAATCAATTTTTCTACAGTCAAAAAAATCAATTTTCTGATGAAAAACGATGACCCGGGACCTTTTGAACCTTCTCCAGATGGTCAGAAAAGGTAATTTTTAAATTTTTAATTTTTTGACTGTAAATGACTATTGTGCATGTGAATTATCACTTTTGGAACAAAAATAAGTGTGTTTAAAGTCATTTTAATGCCTGGAATTGGTCAAAATAGAAGCTTCTGAGTAGGAGAAAAAGTCTGTAAAAATGGCAATTTTGGTCACATTGAGGCTTTAAAAAGTAGTTATTCAACATGAGGCACAATCCAAGTGACATTTTGAATCAATTTTTCCACAGTCAAAAAAAATCAATTTTCTGATGAAAAACGATGACCCGGGACCTGTCGAACCTTCTCCAGATGGTCAGAAATGGTAATTTTTTAATGATTACTTTTTTTACTGTAAATGACAATTGCATGTGAATTATCACTTTTGGAACAAAAAAAAGTGTGTTTAAAGTCATTTTAATGCCTGAAATTGGTCGAAATAGAAGCTTCTGAGTAGGGGAAAAAGTCTGTAAAAATGGCAATTTTGGTCACATTGAGGATTTAAAAAGTAGTTATTCAACATGAGGCACAATCCAAGTGACATTTTGAATCAATTTTTCTACAGTCAAAAAAATCAATTTTCTGATGAAAAACGATGACCCGTGACCTGTCGAACCTTCTCCAGAAATGTCAGAAATGGTAATTTTTTAATGTTTAATTTTTGGACTGTAAATGACTATTGCATGTGAATTATCACTTTTGGAACAAAAATAAGTGTGTTTAGAGTCATTTAATGGCTGAAATTGGTCGTAATGAAAGCTTCTGAGTAGGAGAAAAAGTCTGAAAAATGGCAATTCTGGTCACATTGAGGCTTTAAAAAGTAGATATTCAACATGAGGCACAATCCAAATGACATTTTGAGTCAATTTTTCTACAGTCAAAAAAATCAATTTTCTGATGAAAAACGATGACCCAGGACCTGTTGAACTTTCTCCAGATGGTCAGAAATTGAATTTTTTTAATTTTTAATTTTTTGACTGTAAATGACTATTGCATGTGAATTATCACTTTTGGAACAAAAATAAGTGTGTTTAAAGTCATTTTAATGCCTGAAATTGGTCGAAAAAGAAGCTTCTGAGTAGGAGAAAAAGTCTGTAAAAATGGCAATTTTGGTCACATTGAGGCTTTAAAAAGTAGATATTCAACATGAGGCACAATCCAAGTGACATTTTGAATCAATTTTTCTACAGTCAAAAAAATCAATTTTCTGATGAAAAACGATGACCAGGGACCTGTTGAACCTTCTCCAGATGGTCAGAAAAGGTAATTTTTAAATTTTTAATTTTTTGACTGTAAATGACTATTGCATGTGAATTATCACTTTTGGAACAAAAATAAGTGTGTTTAAAGTCATGTTAATGCCTGAAATTGGTCGAAATAGAAGCTTCTGAGTAGGAGAAAAAGTCTGTAAAAATGGCAATTTTGGTCACATTGAGGCTTAAAAAGTAGTTATTCAACATGAGGCACAATCCAAGAGACATTTTGAATCAATTTTTCTACAGTCAACAAATCAATTTTCTGATGAAAAACGTTGACCCGGGACCTGTCGAACCTTCTCCAGATGGTCAGAAATTGTAGTTTTTTAATTTTTAATTTTTTATCTGTAAATGACTATTGCATGTGAATTATCACTTTTGGAACAAAAATAAGTGTGTTTAGAGTCATTTTAATACCTGAAATTGGTCTAAATAGAAGCTTCTGAGTAGGAGAAAAAGTCTGCAAAAATGGCAATTTTGGTCACATTGAGGCTTTAAAAAGTAGTTATTCAACATGAGGCACAATCCAAGTGACATTTTGAATCAATTTTTCTACAGTCAAAAAAATCAATTTTCTGAGGAAAAACGATGACCCGGGACCTGTTGAACCTTCTCCAGATGGTCAGAAAAGGTAATTTTTTAATTTTTAATTTTTTGACTGTAAATGACTATTGCATGTGAATTATCACTTTTGGAACAAAAATAAGTGTGTTTAAAGTCATGTTAATGCCTGAAATTGGTCGAAATAGAAGCTTCTGAGTAGGAGAAAAAGTCTGTAAAAATGGCAATTTTGGTCACATTGAGGCTTTAAAAAGTAGTTATTTAACATGAGGCACAATCCAAGTGACATTTTGAATCAATTTTTCTACAGTCCAAAAAATCAATTTTCTGATGAAAAACGATGACCCGGGACCTGTTGAACTTTCTCCAGATGGTCAGAAATGGTAATTTTTTAATCATTAATTTTTTTACTGTAAATGACTATTGCATGTGAATTATCACTTTTGGAACAAAAATAAGTGTGTTTAAAGTCATTTTAATGCCTGAAATTGGTCGAAATAGAAGCTTCTGAGTAGGAGAAAAAGTCTGTAAAAATGGCAATTTTGGTCACATTGAGGCTTAAAAAGTAGTTATTCAACATGAGGCACAATCCAAGTGACATTTTGAATCAATTTTTCTACAGTCAAGCAAATCAATTTTCTGATGAAAAACGTTGACCCAGGACCTGTCGAACCTTCTCCAGATGGTCAGAAATTGTAGTTTTTTAATTTTTAATTTTTTATCTGTAAATGACTATTGCATGTGAATTATCACTTTTGGAACAAAAATAAGTGTGTTTAGAGTCATTTTAATACCTGAAATTGGTCGAAATAGAAGCTTCTGAGTAGGAGAAAAAGTCTGCAAAAATGGCAATTTTGGTCACATTGAGGCTTTAAAAAGTAGTTATTTAACATGAGGCACAATCCAAGTGACATTTTGAATCAATTTTTCTACAGTCCAAAAAATCTATTTTCTGATGAAAAACGATGACCCGGGACCTGTTGAACTTTCTCCAGATGGTCAGAAATTGTAGTTTTTTAATTTTTAATTTTTTGACTGTAAATGACTATTGCATGTGAATTATCACTTTTGGAACAAAAATAAGTGTGTTTAAAGTCATTTTAATGCCTGAAATTGGTCGAAATAGAAGCTTCTGAGTAGGAGAAAAAGTCTGTAAAAATGGCAATTTTGGTCACATTAAGGCTTTAAAAGGTAGTTATTCAACATGAGGCACAATCCAAGTGACATTTTGAATCAATTTTTCTACAGTCAAAAAAATCAATTTTCTGATGAAAAACGATGACCCGGGACCTGTTGAACATTCTCCAGATGGTCAGAAATGGTAATTTTTTAATGTTTAATTTTTTGACTGTAAATGACTATTGTGCATGTGAATTATCACTTTTGGAACAAAAATAAGTGTGTTTAAAGTCATTTTAATGCCTGAAATTGGTCGAAATAGAAGCTTCTGAGTAGGAGAAAAAGTCTGTAAAAATGGCAATTTTGGTCACATTGAGGCTTTAACAAGTAGTTATTCAACATGAGGCACAATCCAAGTGACATTTTGAATCAATTTTTCTACAGTCAAGAAAATCAATTTTCTGATGAAAAACGATGACCCGTGACCTGTCGAACCTTCTCCAGATGGTCAGAAATGGTAATTTTTTAATGTATATTTTTTTGACTGTAAATGACTATTGTATGTGAATTATCACTTTTGGAACAAAAATAAGTGTGTTTAGAGTCATTTTAATACCTGAAATTGGTCGAAATAGAAGCTTCTGAGTAGGCGAAAAAGTCTGTAAAAATGGCAATTTTGGTCACATTGAGGCTTTAAAAAGTAGTTATTCAACATGAGACACAATCCAAGTGACATTTTGAATCAATTTTTCTACAGTCAAAAAAATCAATTTTCTGATGAAAAACGATGACCCGGGACCTGTTGAACTTTCTCCAGATGGTCAGAAATGGTCATTTTTAAATTTGTAATTTTTTGACTGTAAATGACTATTGTGCATGTGAATTATCACTTTTGGAACAAAAATAAGTGTGTTTAGAGTCATTTTAATACCTGAAATTGGCCTAAATAGAAGCTTCTGAGTAGGAGAAAAAGTCTGCAAAAATGGCAATTTTGGTCACATTGAGGCTTTAAAAGGTAGTTATTCAACATGAGGCACAATCCAAGTGACATTTTGAATCAATTTTTCTACAGTCAAAAAAATCAATTTTCTGATGAAAAACGTTGACCCGAGACCTGTCGAACCTTCTCCAGATGGTCAGAAATTGTAGTTTTTTAATTTTTAATTTTTTATCTGTAAATGACTATTGCATGTGAATTATCACTTTTGGAACAAAAATAAGTGTGTTTAGAGTCATTTTAATACCTGAAATTGGTCTAAATAGAAGCTTCTGAGTAGGAGAAAAAGTCTGCAAAAATGGCAATTTTGGTCACATTGAGGCTTTAAAAAGTAGTTATTCAACATGAGGCACAATCCAAGTGACATTTTGAATCAATTTTTCTACATTCAAAAAAATCAATTTTCTGATGAAAAACGTTGACCCGGGACATGTCGAACCTTCTCCAGATGGTCAGAAATGGTAATTTTTTAATGATTACTTTTTTTACTGTAAATGACAATTGCATGTGAATTATCACTTTTGGAACAAAAAAAAGTGTGTTTAAAGTCATTTTAATGCCTGAAATTGGTCGAAATAGAAGCTTCTGAGTAGGAGAAAAAGTCTGTAAAAATGGCAATTTTGGTCACATTGAGGATTTAAAAAGTAGTTATTCAACATGAGGCACAATCCAAGTGACATTTTGAGTCAATTTTTCTACAGTCAAGCAAATCAATTTTCTGATGAAAAACGTTGACCCGAGACCTGTCGAACCTTCCCCAGATGGTCAGAAATTGTAGTTTTTTAATTTTTAATTTTTTATCTGTAAATGACTATTGCATGTGAATTATCGCTTTTGGAACAAAAATAAGTGTGTTTAGAGTCATTTTAATACCTGAAATTGGTCTAAATAGAAGCTTCTGAGTAGGAGAAAAAGTCTGCAAAAATGGCAATTTTGGTCACATTGAGGCTTTAAAAAGTAGTTATTCAACATGAGGCACAATCCAAGTGACATTTTGAATCAATTTTTCTACATTCAAAAAAATCAATTTTCTGATGAAAAACGTTGACCCGGGACATGTCGAACCTTCTCCAGATGGTCAGAAATTGTAGTTTTTTAATTTTTAATTTTTTAATTGTCAATGACTATTGCATGTGAATTATCACTTTTGGAACAAAAATAAGTGTGTTTAGAGTCATTTTAATGCCTGAAATTGGTCGAAATAGAAGCTTCTGAGTAGGAGAAAAAGTCTGTAAAAATGGCAATTTTGGTCACATTGAGGCTTTAAAAAGTAGTTATTCAACATGAGGCACAATCCAAGTGACATTTTGAATCAATTTTTCTACAGTCAAAAAAATCAATTTTCTGATGAAAAACGATGACCCGGGACCTGTCGAACCTTCTCCAAATGGTCAGAAATGTTAATTTTTTAATTTTTAATTTTTTGACTGTATATGACTATTGCATGTGAATTATCACTTTTTGAACAAAAATAAGTGTGTTTAAAGTCATTTTAACGCCTGAAATTGGTCTAAATAGAAGCTTCTGAGTATGAGAAAAAGTCTGTAAAAATGGCAATTTTGGTCACATTGAGGCTTTAAGAAGTAGTTATTCAACATGAGGCACAATCCAAGTGACATTTTGAATCAATTTTTCTACAGTCAAAAAAATCAATTTTCTGATGAAAAACGATGACCCGGGACCAGTTGAACTTTCTCCAGATGGTCAGAAATGGTAATTTTTTAATGATTATTTTTTTTACTGTAAATGACTATTGCATGTGAATTATCACTTTTGGAACACAAATAAGTGTGTTTAAAGTCATTTTAATGCCTGAAATTGGTCGAAATAGAAGCTTCTGAGTAGGAGAAAAAGTCTGTAAAAATGGCAATTTTGATCACATTGAGGCTTTAAAAAGTAGTTATTCAACATGAGGCACAATCCAAGTGACATTTTGAATCAATTTTTCTAAAGTCAAAAAAATCAATTTTCTAATGAAAAACGATGACCCGGGACCTGTCGAACCTTCTCCAGATGGTCAGAAATGGTAATTTTTTAATTTTTAATTTTTTGACTGTAAATGACTATTGCATGTGAATTATCACTTTTGGAACAACAATAAGTGTGTTTAAAGTCATTTTAATGCCTGAAATTGGTCGAAATAGAAGCTTCTGAGTAGGAGAAAAAGTCTGTAAAAATGGCAATTTTGGTCACATTGAGGCTTTAAAAAGTAGTTATTCAACATGAGGCACAATCCAAGTGACATTTTGAATCAATTTTTCTACAGTCAAAAAAATCAATTTTCTGATGAAAAACGTTGACCTGGGACATGTCGAACCTTCTCCAGATGGTCAGAAATTGTAGTTTTTTCATTTTTAATTTTTTGACTGTCAATGACTATTGCATGCGAATTATCACTTTTGGAACAAAAATAAGTGTGTTTAGAGTCATTTTAATGCCTGAAATTGGTCGAAATAGAAGCTTCTGAGTAGGAGAAAAAGTCTGCAAAAATGGCAATTTTGGTCACATTGAGGCTTTAAAAAGTAGTTATTCATCATGAGGCACAATCCAAGTGACATTTAGAATCAATTATTCTACAGTCAAAAAAATCAATTTTCTGAGGAAAAATGATGACCCGGGACCTGTCGAACCTTCTCCAGATGATCAGAAATGGTAATTTTTTAATTTTTAATTTTTTGACTGTAAATGACTATTGCATGTGAATTATCACTTTTGGAACAAAAATAAGTGTGTTTAGAGTCATTTTAATACCTGAAATTGGTCGAAATAGAAGCTTCTGAGTAGAAGAAAAAGTCTGCAAAAAATGCAATTTTGGTCACATTGAGGCTTTAAAAAGTAGATATTCAACATGAGGCACAATCCAAGTGACATTTTGAATCAATTTTTCTACAGTCAAAAAAATCAATTTTCTGATGAAAAACGATGACCCGGGACCTTTTGAACCTTCTCCAGATGGTCAGAAAAGGTAATTTTTAAATTTTTAATTTTTTGACTGTAAATGACTATTGTGCATGTGAATTATCACTTTTGGAACAAAAATAAGTGTGTTTAAAGTCATTTTAATGCCTGGAATTGGTCAAAATAGAAGCTTCTGAGTAGGAGAAAAAGTCTGTAAAAATGGCAATTTTGGTCACATTGAGGCTTTAAAAAGTAGTTATTCAACATGAGGCACAATCCAAGTGACATTTTGAATCAATTTTTCCACAGTCAAAAAAAATCAATTTTCTGATGAAAAACGATGACCCGGGACCTGTCGAACCTTCTCCAGATGGTCAGAAATGGTAATTTTTTAATGATTACTTTTTTTACTGTAAATGACAATTGCATGTGAATTATCACTTTTGGAACAAAAAAAAGTGTGTTTAAAGTCATTTTAATGCCTGAAATTGGTCGAAATAGAAGCTTCTGAGTAGGGGAAAAAGTCTGTAAAAATGGCAATTTTGGTCACATTGAGGATTTAAAAAGTAGTTATTCAACATGAGGCACAATCCAAGTGACATTTTGAATCAATTTTTCTACAGTCAAAAAAATCAATTTTCTGATGAAAAACGATGACCCGTGACCTGTCGAACCTTCTCCAGAAATGTCAGAAATGGTAATTTTTTAATGTTTAATTTTTGGACTGTAAATGACTATTGCATGTGAATTATCACTTTTGGAACAAAAATAAGTGTGTTTAGAGTCATTTAATGGCTGAAATTGGTCGTAATGAAAGCTTCTGAGTAGGAGAAAAAGTCTGAAAAATGGCAATTCTGGTCACATTGAGGCTTTAAAAAGTAGATATTCAACATGAGGCACAATCCAAATGACATTTTGAGTCAATTTTTCTACAGTCAAAAAAATCAATTTTCTGATGAAAAACGATGACCCAGGACCTGTTGAACTTTCTCCAGATGGTCAGAAATTGAATTTTTTTAATTTTTAATTTTTTGACTGTAAATGACTATTGCATGTGAATTATCACTTTTGGAACAAAAATAAGTGTGTTTAAAGTCATTTTAATGCCTGAAATTGGTCGAAAAAGAAGCTTCTGAGTAGGAGAAAAAGTCTGTAAAAATGGCAATTTTGGTCACATTGAGGCTTTAAAAAGTAGATATTCAACATGAGGCACAATCCAAGTGACATTTTGAATCAATTTTTCTACAGTCAAAAAAATCAATTTTCTGATGAAAAACGATGACCAGGGACCTGTTGAACCTTCTCCAGATGGTCAGAAAAGGTAATTTTTAAATTTTTAATTTTTTGACTGTAAATGACTATTGCATGTGAATTATCACTTTTGGAACAAAAATAAGTGTGTTTAAAGTCATGTTAATGCCTGAAATTGGTCGAAATAGAAGCTTCTGAGTAGGAGAAAAAGTCTGTAAAAATGGCAATTTTGGTCACATTGATGCTTAAAAAGTAGTTATTCAACATGAGGCACAATCCAAGAGACATTTTGAATCAATTTTTCTACAGTCAACAAATCAATTTTCTGATGAAAAACGTTGACCCGGGACCTGTCGAACCTTCTCCAGATGGTCAGAAATTGTAGTTTTTTAATTTTTTATTTTTTATCTGTAAATGACTATTGCATGTGAATTATCACTTTTGGAACAAAAATAAGTGTGTTTAGAGTCATTTTAATACCTGAAATTGGTCTAAATAGAAGCTTCTGAGTAGGAGAAAAAGTCTGCAAAAATGGCAATTTTGGTCACATTGAGGCTTTAAAAAGTAGTTATTCAACATGAGGCACAATCCAAGTGACATTTTGAATCAATTTTTCTACAGTCAAAAAAATCAATTTTCTGAGGAAAAACGATGACCCGGGACCTGTTGAACCTTCTCCAGATGGTCAGAAAAGGTAATTTTTTAATTTTTAATTTTTTGACTGTAAATGACTATTGCATGTGAATTATCACTTTTGGAACAAAAATAAGTGTGTTTAAAGTCATGTTAATGCCTGAAATTGGTCGAAATAGAAGCTTCTGAGTAGGAGAAAAAGTCTGTAAAAATGGCAATTTTGGTCACATTGAGGCTTTAAAAAGTAGTTATTTAACATGAGGCACAATCCAAGTGACATTTTGAATCAATTTTTCTACAGTCCAAAAAATCAATTTTCTGATGAAAAACGATGACCCGGGACCTGTTGAACTTTCTCCAGATGGTCAGAAATGGTAATTTTTTAATCATTAATTTTTTTACTGTAAATGACTATTGCATGTGAATTATCACTTTTGGAACAAAAATAAGTGTGTTTAAAGTCATTTTAATGCCTGAAATTGGTCGAAATAGAAGCTTCTGAGTAGGAGAAAAAGTCTGTAAAAATGGCAATTTTGGTCACATTGAGGCTTAAAAAGTAGTTATTCAACATGAGGCACAATCCAAGTGACATTTTGAATCAATTTTTCTACAGTCAAGCAAATCAATTTTCTGATGAAAAACGTTGACCCAGGACCTGTCGAACCTTCTCCAGATGGTCAGAAATTGTAGTTTTTTAATTTTTAATTTTTTATCTGTAAATGACTATTGCATGTGAATTATCACTTTTGGAACAAAAATAAGTGTGTTTAGAGTCATTTTAATACCTGAAATTGGTCGAAATAGAAGCTTCTGAGTAGGAGAAAAAGTCTGCAAAAATGGCAATTTTGGTCACATTGAGGCTTTAAAAAGTAGTTATTTAACATGAGGCACAATCCAAGTGACATTTTGAATCAATTTTTCTACAGTCCAAAAAATCTATTTTCTGATGAAAAACGATGACCCGGGACCTGTTGAACTTTCTCCAGATGGTCAGAAATTGTAGTTTTTTAATTTTTAATTTTTTGACTGTAAATGACTATTGCATGTGAATTATCACTTTTGGAACAAAAATAAGTGTGTTTAAAGTCATTTTAATGCCTGAAATTGGTCGAAATAGAAGCTTCTGAGTAGGAGAAAAAGTCTGTAAAAATGGCAATTTTGGTCACATTAAGGCTTTAAAAGGTAGTTATTCAACATGAGGCACAATCCAAGTGACATTTTGAATCAATTTTTCTACAGTCAAAAAAATCAATTTTCTGATGAAAAACGATGACCCGGGACCTGTTGAACATTCTCCAGATGGTCAGAAATGGTAATTTTTTAATGTTTAATTTTTTGACTGTAAATGACTATTGTGCATGTGAATTATCACTTTTGGAACAAAAATAAGTGTGTTTAAAGTCATTTTAATGCCTGAAATTGGTCGAAATAGAAGCTTCTGAGTAGGAGAAAAAGTCTGTAAAAATGGCAATTTTGGTCACATTGAGGCTTTAACAAGTAGTTATTCAACATGAGGCACAATCCAAGTGACATTTTGAATCAATTTTTCTACAGTCAAGAAAATCAATTTTCTGATGAAAAACGATGACCCGTGACCTGTCGAACCTTCTCCAGATGGTCAGAAATGGTAATTTTTTAATGTATATTTTTTTGACTGTAAATGACTATTGTATGTGAATTATCACTTTTGGAACAAAAATAAGTGTGTTTAGAGTCATTTTAATACCTGAAATTGGTCGAAATAGAAGCTTCTGAGTAGGCGAAAAAGTCTGTAAAAATGGCAATTTTGGTCACATTGAGGCTTTAAAAAGTAGTTATTCAACATGAGACACAATCCAAGTGACATTTTGAATCAATTTTTCTACAGTCAAAAAAATCAATTTTCTGATGAAAAACGATGACCCGGGACCTGTTGAACTTTCTCCAGATGGTCAGAAATGGTCATTTTTAAATTTTTAATTTTTTGACTGTAAATGACTATTGTGCATGTGAATTATCACTTTTGGAACAAAAATAAGTGTGTTTAGAGTCATTTTAATACCTGAAATTGGCCTAAATAGAAGCTTCTGAGTAGGAGAAAAAGTCTGCAAAAATGGCAATTTTGGTCACATTGAGGCTTTAAAAGGTAGTTATTCAACATGAGGCACAATCCAAGTGACATTTTGAATCAATTTTTCTACAGTCAAAAAAATCAATTTTCTGATGAAAAACGTTGACCCGAGACCTGTCGAACCTTCTCCAGATGGTCAGAAATTGTAGTTTTTTAATTTTTAATTTTTTATCTGTAAATGACTATTGCATGTGAATTATCACTTTTGGAACAAAAATAAGTGTGTTTAGAGTCATTTTAATACCTGAAATTGGTCTAAATAGAAGCTTCTGAGTAGGAGAAAAAGTCTGCAAAAATGGCAATTTTGGTCACATTGAGGCTTTAAAAAGTAGTTATTCAACATGAGGCACAATCCAAGTGACATTTTGAATCAATTTTTCTACATTCAAAAAAATCAATTTTCTGATGAAAAACGTTGACCCGGGACATGTCGAACCTTCTCCAGATGGTCAGAAATTGTAGTTTTTTAATTTTTAATTTTTTAATTGTCAATGACTATTGCATGTGAATTATCACTTTTGGAACAAAAATAAGTGTGTTTAGAGTCATTTTAATGCCTGAAATTGGTCGAAATAGAAGCTTCTGAGTAGGAGAAAAAGTCTGTAAAAATGGCAATTTTGGTCACATTGAGGCTTTAAGAAGTAGTTATTCAACATGAGGCACAATCCAAGTGACATTTTGAATCAATTTTTCTACAGTCAAAAAAATCAATTTTCTGATGAAAAACGATGACCCGGGACCAGTTGAACTTTCTCCAGATGGTCAGAAATGGTAATTTTTTAATGATTATTTTTTTTACTGTAAATGACTATTGCATGTGAATTATCACTTTTGGAACACAAATAAGTGTGTTTAAAGTCATTTTAATGCCTGAAATTGGTCGAAATAGAAGCTTCTGAGTAGGAGAAAAAGTCTGTAAAAATGGCAATTTTGATCACATTGAGGCTTTAAAAAGTAGTTATTCAACATGAGGCACAATCCAAGTGACATTTTGAATCAATTTTTCTAAAGTCAAAAAAATCAATTTTCTGATGAAAAACGATGACCCGGGACCTGTCGAACCTTCTCCAGATGGTCAGAAATGGTAATTTTTTAATTTTTAATTTTTTGACTGTAAATGACTATTGCATGTGAATTATCACTTTTGGAACAACAATAAGTGTGTTTAAAGTCATTTTAATGCCTGAAATTGGTCGAAATAGAAGCTTCTGAGTAGGAGAAAAAGTCTGTAAAAATGGCAATTTTGGTCACATTGAGGATTTAAAAAGTAGTTATTCAACATGAGGCACAATCCAAGTGACATTTTGAGTCAATTTTTCTACAGTCAAGCAAATAAATTTTCTGATGAAAAATGTTGACCCGAGACCTGTCGAACCTTCTCCAGATGGTCAGAAATTGTAGTTTTTTAATTTTTAATTTTTTATCTGTAAATGACAATTGCATGTGAATTATCAATTTTGGAACAAAAATAAGTGTGTTTAGAGTCATTTTAATACCTGAAATTGGTCTAAATAGAAGCTTCTGAGTAGGAGAAAAAGTCTGCAAAAATGGCAATTTTGGTCACATTGAGGCTTTAAAATTAGTTATTCAACATGAGGCACAATCCAAGTGACATTTTGAATCAATTTTTCTACATTCAAAAAAATCAATTTTCTGATGAAAAACGTTGACCCGGGACATGTCGAACCTTCTCCAGATGGTCAGAAATTGTAGTTTTTTAATTTTTAATTTTTTAATTGTCAATGACTATTGCATGTGAATTATCACTTTTGGAACAAAAATAAGTGTGTTTAGAGTCATTTTAATGCCTGAAATTGGTCGAAATAGAAGCTTCTGAGTAGGAGAAAAAGTCTGTAAAAATGGCAATTTTGGTCACATTGAGGCTTTAAAAAGTAGTTATTCAACATGAGGCACAATCCAAGTGACATTTTGAATCAATTTTTCTACAGTCAAAAAAATCAATTTTCTGATGAAAAACGATGACCCGGGACCTGTCGAACCTTCTCCACATGGTCAGAAATGTTAATTTTTTAATTTTTAATTTTTTGACTGTATATGACTATTGCATGTGAATTATCACTTTTTGAACAAAAATAAGTGTGTTTAAAGTCATTTTAACGCCTGAAATTGGTCTAAATAGAAGCTTCTGAGTAGGAGAAAAAGTCTGTAAAAATGGCAATTTTGGTCACATTGAGGCTTTAAGAAGTAGTTATTCAACATGAGGCACAATCCAAGTGACATTTTGAATCAATTTTTCTACAGTCAAAAAAATCAATTTTCTGATGAAAAACGATGACCCGGGACCAGTTGAACTTTCTCCAGATGGTCAGAAATTGTAATTTTTTAATGATTATTTTTTTTACTGTAAATGACTATTGCATGTGAATTATCACTTTTGGAACACAAATAAGTGTGTTTAAAGTCATTTTAATGCCTGAAATTGGTCGAAATAGAAGCTTCTGAGTAGGAGAAAAAGTCTGTAAAAATGGCAATTTTGATCACATTGAGGCTTTAAAAAGTAGTTATTCAACATGAGGCACAATCCAAGTGACATTTTGAATCAATTTTTCTAAAGTCAAAAAAATCAATTTTCTGATGAAAAACGATGACCCGGGACCTGTCGAACCTTCTCCAGATGGTCAGAAATGGTATTTTTTTAATTTTTAATTTTTTGACTGTAAATGACTATTGCATGTGAATTATCACTTTTGGAACAACAATAAGTATGTTTAAAGTCATTTTAATGCCTGAAATTGATCGAAATAGAAGCTTCTGAGTAGGAGAAAAAGTCTGTAAAAATGGCAATTTTGGTCACATTGAGGCTTTAAAAAGTAGTTATTCAACATGAGGCACAATCCAAGTGACATTTTGAATCAATTTTTCTACAGTCAAAAAAATCAATTTTCTGATGAAAAACGTTGACCTGGGACATGTCGAACCTTCTCCAGATGGTCAGAAATTGTAGTTTTTTCATTTTTAATTTTTTGACTGTCAATGACTATTGCATGCGAATTATCACTTTTGGAACAAAAATAAGTGTGTTTAGAGTCATTTTAATGCCTGAAATTGGTCGAAATAGAAGCTTCTGAGTAGGAGAAAAAGTCTGCAAAAATGGCAATTTTGGTCACATTGAGGCTTTAAAAAGTAGTTATTCATCATGAGGCACAATCCAAGTGACATTTAGAATCAATTATTCTACAGTCAAAAAAATCAATTTTCTGAGGAAAAATGATGACCCGGGACCTGTCGAACCTTCTCCAGATGGTCAGAAATGGTAATTTTTTAATTTTTAATTTTTTGACTGTAAATGACTATTGCATGTGAATTATCACTTTTGGAACAAAAATAAGTGTGTTTAAAGTCATTTTAATGCCTGAAATTGGTCGAAATAGAAGCTTCTGAGTGGGAGAAAAAGCCTGTAAAAATGGCAATTTTGGTCACATTGAGGCTTTAAAAGGTAGTAATCCAACATGAGGCACAATCCAAGTGACATTTTGAATCAATTTTTCTACAGTCAAAAAAATCAATTTTCTGATGAAAAACGATGACCCGGGACCTGTTGAACTTTCTCCAGATGGTCAGAAATGGTAATTTTTTAATGTTTAATTTTTTGACTGTAAATGACTATTGTGCATGTGAATGATCACTTTTGGAACAAAATGAAAGTGTGTTTAAAGTCATTTTAATGCCTGAAATTGGTCAAAATAGAAGCTTCTGAGTAGGAGAAAAAGTCTGTAAAAATGGCAATTTTGGTCACATTGAGGCTTTAAAAAGTAGTTATTTAACATGAGGCACAATCCAAGTGACATTTTGAATCAATTTTTCTACAGTCCAAAAAATCAATTTTCTGATGAAAAACGATGACCCGGGACCTGTTGAACCTTCTCCAGATGGTCAGAAATGGTAAATTTTTAATTTTTAATTTTTTGACTGTAAATGACTATTGCATGTGAATTATCACTTTTGGAACACAAATAAGTGTGTTTCGGGTCATTTTAATGCCTGAAATTGGTCGAAATAGAAGCTTCTGAGTAGGAGAAAAAGTCTGTAAAAATGGCTATTTTGGTCACATTGAGGCTTTAAAAATTAGTTATTCAACATTAGGCACAATCCAAGTGACATTTTGAATACATTTTTCTACAGTCAAAAAAATCAATTTTCTGATGAAAAACGATGACCCGGGACCTGTTGAACTTTCTCCAGATGGTCAGAAATGGTAATTTTTTAATGATTAAGTTTTTTTACTGTAGATGACTATTGCATGTGAATTATCACTTTTGGAACAACAATAAGTGTGTTTAAAGTCATTTTAATGCCTGAAATTGGTCGAAATAGAAGCTTCTGAGTAGGAGAAAAAGTCTGTAAAAATGGCAATTTTGGTCACATTGAGGCTTAAAAAGTAGTTATTCAACATGAGGCACAATCCAAGTGACATTTTGAATCAATTTTTCTACAGTCAAAAAAATCAATTTTCTGATGAAAAACGTTGACCCGGGACATGTCGAACCTTCTCCAGATGGTCAGAAATTGTAGTTTTTTAATTTTTAATTTTTTGACTGTCAATGACTATTGCATGTGAATTATCACTTTTGGAACAAAAATAAGTGTGTTTAGAGTCATTTTAATGCCTGAAATTGGTCGAAATAGAAGCTTCTGAGTAGGAGAAAAAGTCTGCAAAAATGGCAATTTTGGTCACATTGAGGCTTTAAAAAGTAGTTATTCAACATGAGGCACAATCCAAGTGACATTTAGAATCAATTTTTCTACAGTCAAAAAAATCAATTTTCTGAGGAAAAATGATGACCCGGGACCTGTCGAACCTTCTCCAGATGGTCAGAAATGGTAATTTTTTAATTTTTAATTTTTTGACGGTAAATGACTATTGCATGTGAATTATCACTTTTGGAACAAAAATAAGTGTGTTTAAAGTCATTTTAATGCCTGAAATTGGTCGAAATAGAAGCTTCTGAGTTGGAGAAAAAGCCTGTAAAAATGGCAATTTTGGTCACATTGAGGCTTTAAAAGGTAGTAATCCAACATGAGGCACAATCCAAGTGACATTTTGAATTAATTTTTCTACAGTCAAAAAAATCAATTTTCTGATGAAAAACGATGACCCGGGACCTGTTGAACCTTCTCCAGATGGTCAGAAATGGTAAATTTTAAATTTTTAATTTTTTGACTGTAAATGACTATTGCATGTGAATTATCACTTTTGGAACACAAATAAGTGTGTTTCGGGTCATTTTAATGCCTGAAATTGGTCGAAATAGAAGCTTCTGAGTAGGAGAAAAAGTCTGTAAAAATGGCTATTTTGGTCACATTGAGGCTTTAAAAATTAGTTATTCAACATTAGGCACAATCCAAGTGACATTTTGAATACATTTTTCTACAGTCAAAAAAATCAATTTTCTGATGAAAAACGATGACCCGGGACCTGTTGAACTTTCTCCAGATGGTCAGAAATGGTAATTTTTTAATGTTTAATTTTTTGACTGTAAATGACTATTGTGCATGTGAATGATCACTTTTGGAACAAAATGAAAGTGTGTTTAAAGTCATTTTAATGCCTGAAATTGGTCAAAATAGAAGCTTCTGAGTAGGAGAAAAAGTCTGTAAAAATGGCAATTTTGGTCACATTGAGGCTTTAAAAAGTAGTTATTTAACATGAGGCACAATCCAAGTGACATTTTGAATCAATTTTTCTACAGTCAAAAAAATCAATTTTCTGATGAAAAACGATGACCCGGGACCTTTTGAACCTTCTCCAGATGGTCAGAAAAGGTAATTTTTTAATGTTTCATTTTTTGACTGTAAATGACTATTGTGCATGTGAATGATCACTTTTGGAACAAAATGAAAGTGTGTTTAAAGTCATTTTAATGCCTGAAATTGGTCGAAATAGAAGCTTCTGAGTAGGAGAAAAAGTCTGTAAAAATAGCAATTTTGGTCACATTGAGGCTTTAAAAGGTAGTAATCCAACATGAGGCACAATCCAAGTGACATTTTGAATCAATTTTTCTACAGTCAAAAAAATCAATTTTCTGATGAAAAACGATGACCCGGGACCTGTTGAACTTTCTCCAGATGGTCAGAAATGGTAATTTTTTAATGTTTAATTTTTTGACTGTAAATGACTATTGTGCATGTGAATGATCACTTTTGGAACAAAATGAAAGTGTGTTTAAAGTCATTTTAATGCCTGAAATTGGTCAAAATAGAAGCTTCTGAGTAGGAGAAAAAGTCTGTAAAAATGGCAATTTTGGTCACATTGAGGCTTTAAAAAGTAGTTATTTAACATGAGGCACAATCCAAGTGACATTTTGAATCAATTTTTCTACAGTCCAAAAAATCAATTTTCTGATGAAAAACGATGACCCGGGACCTGTTGAACTTTCTCCAGATGGTCAGAAATTGTAGTTTTTTAATTTTTAATTTTTTGACTGTAAATGACTATTGCATGTGAATTATCACTTTTGGAACAAAAATAAGTGTGTTTAGAGTCATTTTAATACCTGAAATTGGTCGAAATAGAAGCTTCTGAGTAGGAGAAAAAGTCTGCAAAAATGGCAATTTTGGTCACATTGAGGCTTTAAAAAGTAGTTATTCAACATGAGGCACAATCCAAGTGACATTTTGAATCAATTTTTCTACAGTCCAAAAAACTCAATTTTCTGATATAAAACAATGACCCGGGACCTGTCGAACCTTCTCCAGATGGTCAGAAATTGTAGTTTTTTATTTTTTAATTTTTTATCTGTAAATGACTATTGCATGTGAATTATCACTTTTGGAACAAAAATAAGTGTGTTTAAAGTCATTTTAATGCCTGAAATTGGTCGAAATAGAATCTTCTGAGTAGGCGAAAAAAGTCTGTAAAAATGGCAATTTTGGTCACATTGAGGCTTTAAAAAGTAGTTATTCAACATGAGGCACAATCCAAGTGACATTTTGAATCAATTTTTCTACAGTCAAAAAAATCAATTTTCTGATGAAAAACGTTGACCCGGGACATGTCGAACCTTCTCCAGATGGTCAGAAATTGTAGTTTTTTAATTTTTAATTTTTTGACTGTCAATGACTATTGCATGCGAATTATCACTTTTGGAACAAAAATAAGTGTGTTTAGAGTCATTTTAATGCCTGAAATTGGTCGAAATAGAAGCTTCTGAGTAGGAGAAAAAGTCTGCAAAAATGGCAATTTTGGTCACATTGAGGCTTTAAAAAGTAGTTATTCAACATGAGGCACAATCCAAGTGACATTTAGAATCAATTTTTCTACAGTCAAAAAAATCAATTTTCTGAGGAAAAATGATGACCCGGGACCTGTCGAACCTTCTCCAGATGGTCAGAAATGGTAATTTTTTAATTTTTAATTTTTTGACTGTAAATGACTATTGCATGTGAATTATCACTTTTGGAACAAAAATAAGTGTGTTTAAAGCCATTTTAATGCCTGAAATTGGTCGAAATAGAAGCTTCTGAGTGGGAGAAAAAGCCTGTAAAAATGGCAATTTTGGTCACATTGAGGCTTTAAAAGGTAGTAATCCAACATGAGGCACAATCCAAGTGACATTTTGAATCAATTTTTCTACAGTCAAAAAAATCAATTTTCTGATGAAAAACGATGACCCGGGACCTGTTGAACTTTCTCCAGATGGTCAGAAATGGTAATTTTTTAATGTTTCATTTTTTGACTGTAAATGACTATTGTGCATGTGAATGATCACTTTTGGAACAAAATGAAAGTGTGTTTAAAGTCATTTTAATGCCTGAAATTGGTCGAAATAGAAGCTTCTGAGTAGGAGAAAAAGTCTGTAAAAATGGCAATTTTGGTCACATTGAGGCTTTAAAAGGTAGTAATCCAACATGAGGCACAATCCAAGTGACATTTTGAATCAATTTTTCTACAGTCAAAAAAATCAATTTTCTGATGAAAAACGATGACCCGGGACCTGTTGAACTTTCTCCAGATGGTCAGAAATGGTAATTTTTTAATGTTTAATTTTTTGACTGTAAATGACTATTGTGCATGTGAATGATCACTTTTGGAACAAAATGAAAGTGTGTTTAAAGTCATTTTAATGCCTGAAATTGGTCAAAATAGAAGCTTCTGAGTAGGAGAAAAAGTCTGTAAAAATGGCAATTTTGGTCACATTGAGGCTTAAAAAAGTAGTTATTTAACATGAGGCACAATCCAAGTGACATTTTGAATCAATTTTTCTACAGTCCAAAAAATCAATTTTCTGATGAAAAACGATGACCCGGGACCTGTTGAACCTTCTCCAGATGGTCAGAAATGGTAAATTTTTAATTTTTAATTTTTTGACTGTAAATGACTATTGCATGTGAATTATCACTTTTGGAACACAAATAAGTGTGTTTCGGGTCATTTTAATGCCTGAAATTGGTCGAAATAGAAGCTTCTGAGTAGGAGATAAAGTCTGTAAAAATGGCTATTTTGGTCACATTGAGGCTTTAAAAATTAGTTATTCAACATTAGGCACAATCCAAGTGACATTTTGAATACATTTTTCTACAGTCAAAAAAATCAATTTTCTGATGAAAAACGATGACCCGGGACCTGTTAAACTTTCTCCAGATGGTCAGAAATGGTAATTTTTTAATGATTAAGTTTTTTTACTGTAGATGACTATTGCATGTGAATTATCACTTTTGGAACAACAATAAGTGTGTTTAAAGTCATTTTAATGCCTGAAATTGGTCGAAATAGAAGCTTCTGAGTAGGAGAAAAAGTCTGTAAAAATGGCAATTTTGGTCACATTGAGGCTTAAAAAGTAGTTATTCAACATGAGGCACAAATCAAGTGACATTTTGAATCAATTTTTCTACAGTCAAGCAAATCAATTTTCTGATGAAAAACGTTGACCCGGGACCTGTCGAACCTTCTCCAGATGGTCAGAAATGGTAATTTTTTAATGATTAATTTTTTGACTGTAAATGACTATTGCATGTGAATTATCACTTTTGGAACAAAAATAAGTGTGTTTAGAGTCATTTTAATACCTGAAATTGGTCGAAATAGAAGCTTCTGAGTAGGAGAAAAAGTCTGCAAAAAATGCAATTTTGGTCACATTGAGGCTTTAAAAAGTAGATATTCAACATGAGGCACAATCCAAGTGACATTTTGAATCAATTTTTCTACAGTCAAAAAAATCAATTTTCTGATGAAAAACGATGACCCGGGACCTTTTGAACCTTCTCCAGATGGTCAGAAAAGGTAATTTTTTAATTTTTAATTTTTTGACTGTAAATGACTATTGCATGTGAATTATCACTTTTGGAACAAAAATAATTGTGTTTAAAGTCATGTTAATGCCTGAAATTGGTCGAAATAGAAGCTTCTGAGTAGGAGAAAAAGTCTGTAAAAATGGCAATTTTGGTCACATTGAGGCTTTAAAAAGTAGTTATTTAACATGAGGCACAATCCAAGTGACATTTTGAATCAATTTTTCTACAGTCCAAAAAATCAATTTTCTGATGAAAAACGATGACCCGGGACCTGTTGAACTTTCTCCAGATGGTCAGAATTGGTAATTTTTTAATGATTAATTTTTTTACTGTAAATGACTATTGCATGTGAATTATCACTTTTGGAACAAAAATAAGTGTGTTTAAAGTCATTTTAATGCCTGAAATTGGTCGAAATAGAAGCTTCTGAGTAGGAGAAAAAGTCTGTAAAAATGGCAATTTTGGTCACATTGAGGCTTAAAAAGTAGTTATTCAACATGAGGCACAATCCAAGTGACATTTTGAATCAATTTTTCTACAGTCAAGCAAATCAATTTTCTGATGAAAAACGTTGACCCGGGACCTGTCGAACCTTCTCCAGATGGTCAGAAATTGTAGTTTTTTAATTTTTAATTTTTTATCTGTAAATGACTATTGCATGTGAATTATCACTTTTGGAACAAAAATAAGTGTGTTTAGAGTCATTTTAATACCTGAAATTGGTCTAAATAGAAGCTTCTGAGTAGGAGAAAAAGTCTGCAAAAATGGCAATTTTGGTCACATTGAGGCTTTAAAAAGTAGTTATTTAACATGAGGCACAATCCAAGTGACATTTTGAATCAATTTTTCTACAGTCCAAAAAATCAATTTTCTGATGAAAAACGATGACCCGGGACCTGTTGAACTTTCTCCAGATGGTCAGAAATTGTAGTTTTTTAATTTTTAATTTTTTGACTGTAAATGACTATTGCATGTGAATTATCACGTTTGGAACAAAAATAAGTGTGTTTAGAGTCATTTTAATACCTGAAATTGGTCGAAATAGAAGCTTCTGAGTAGGAGAAAAAGTCTGCAAAAATGGCAATTTTGGTCACATTGAGGCTTTAAAAAGTAGTTATTCAACATGAGGCACAATCCAAGTGACATTTTGAATCAATTTTTCTACAGTCCAAAAAACTCAATTTTCTGATATAAAACAATGACCCGGGACCTGTCGAACCTTCTCCAGATATTCAGAAATTGTAGTTTTTAATTTTTTAATTTTTTATCTGTAAATGACTATTGCATGTGAATTATCACTTTTGGAACAAAAATAAGTGTGTTTAAAGTCATTTTAATGCCTGAAATTGGTCGAAATAGAATCTTCTGAGTAGGCGAAAAAAGTCTGTAAAAATGGCAATTTTGGTCACATTGAGGCTTTAAAAAGTAGTTATTCAACATGAGGCACAATCCAAGTGACATTTTGAATCAATTTTTCTACAGTCAAAAAAATCAATTTTCTGATGAAAAACGTTGACCCGGGACATGTCGAACCTTCTCCAGATGGTCAGAAATTGTAGTTTTTTAATTTTTAATTTTTTGACTGTCAATGACTATTGCATGCGAATTATCACTTTTGGAACAAAAATAAGTGTGTTTAGAGTCATTTTAATGCCTGAAATTGGTCGAAATAGAAGCTTCTGAGTAGGAGAAAAAGTCTGCAAAAATGGCAATTTTGGTCACATTGAGGCTTTAAAAAGTAGTTATTCAACATGAGGCACAATCCAAGTGACATTTAGAATCAATTTTTCTACAGTCAAAAAAATCAATTTTCTGAGGAAAAATGATGACCCGGGACCTGTCGAACCTTCTCCAGATGGTCAGAAATGGTAATTTTTTAATTTTTAATTTTTTGACTGTAAATGACTATTGCATGTGAATTATCACTTTTGGAACAAAAATAAGTGTGTTTAAAGCCATTTTAATGCCTGAAATTGGTCGAAATAGAAGCTTCTGAGTGGGAGAAAAAGCCTGTAAAAATGGCAATTTTGGTCACATTGAGGCTTTAAAAGGTAGTAATCCAACATGAGGCACAATCCAAGTGACATTTTGAATCAATTTTTCTACAGTCAAAAAAATCAATTTTCTGATGAAAAACGATGACCCGGGACCTGTTGAACTTTCTCCAGATGGTCAGAAATGGTAATTTTTTAATGTTTCATTTTTTGACTGTAAATGACTATTGTGCATGTGAATGATCACTTTTGGAACAAAATGAAAGTGTGTTTAAAGTCATTTTAATGCCTGAAATTGGTCAAAATAGAAGCTTCTGAGTAGGAGAAAAAGTCTGTAAAAATGGCAATTTTGGTCACATTGAGGCTTTAAAAAGTAGTTATTTAACATGAGGCACAATCCAAGTGACATTTTGAATCAATTTTTCTACAGTCCAAAAAATCAATTTTCTGATGAAAAACGATAACCCGGGACCTGTTGAACCTTCTCCAGATGGTCAGAAATGGTACATTTTTAATTTTTAATTTTTTGACTGTAAATGACTATTGCATGTGAATTATCACTTTTGGAACACAAATAAGTGTGTTTCGGGTCATTTTAATGCCTGAAATTGGTCGAAATAGAAGCTTCTGAGTAGGAGAAAAAGTCTGTAAAAATGGCTATTTTGGTCACATTGAGGCTTTAAAAATTAGTTATTCAACATTAGGCACAATCCAAGTGACATTTTGAATACATTTTTCTACAGTCAAAAAAATCAATTTTCTGATGAAAAACGATGACCCGGGACCTGTTGAACTTTCTCCAGATGGTCAGAAAAGGTAATTTTTTAATTTTTAATTTTTTTACTGTAAATGACTATTGCATGTGAATTATCACTTTTGGAACAAAAATAAGTGTGTTTAAAGTCATGTTAATGCCTGAAATTGGTCGAAATAGAAGCTTCTGAGTAGGAGAAAAAGTCTGTAAAAATGGCAATTTTGGTCACATTGAGGCTTTAAAAAGTAGTTATTTAACATGAGGCACAATCCAAGTGACATTTTGAATCAATTTTTCTACAGTCCAAAAAATCAATTTTCTGATGAAAAACGATGACCCGGGACCTGTTGAACATTCTCCAGATGGTCAGAAATGGTAATTTTTTAATGATTAATTTTTTTACTGTAAATGACTATTGCATGTGAATTATCACTTTTGGAACAAAAATAAGTGTGTTTAAAGTCATTTTAATGCCTGAAATTGGTCGAAATAGAAGCTTCTGAGTAGGAGAAAAAGTCTGTAAAAATGGCAATTTTGGTCACATTGAGGCTTAAAAAGTAGTTATTCAACATGAGGCACAATCCAAGTGACATTTTGAATCAATTTTTCTACAGTCAAGCAAATCAATTTTCTGATGAAAAACGTTGACCCGGGACCTGTCGAACCTTCTCCAGATGGTCAGAAATTGTAGTTTTTTAATTTTTAATTTTTTATCTGTAAATGACTATTGCATGTGAATTATCACTTTTGGAACAAAAATAAGTGTGTTTAGAGTCATTTTAATACCTGAAATTGGTCTAAATAGAAGCTTCTGAGTAGGAGAAAAAGTCTGCAAAAATGGCAATTTTGGTCACATTGAGGCTTTAAAAAGTAGTTATTTAACATGAGGCACAATCCAAGTGACATTTTGAATCAATTTTTCTACAGTCCAAAAAATCAATTTTCTGATGAAAAACGATGACCCGGGACCTGTTGAACTTTCTCCAGATGGTCAGAAATTGTAGTTTTTTAATTTTTAATTTTTTGACTGTAAATGACTATTGCATGTGAATTATCACTTTTGGAACAAAAATAAGTGTGTTTAGAGTCATTTTAATACCTGAAATTGGTCGAAATAGAAGCTTCTGAGTAGGAGAAAAAGTCTGCAAAAATGGCAATTTTGGTCACATTGAGGCTTTAAAAAGTAGTTATTCAACATGAGGCACAATCCAAGTGACATTTTGAATCAATTTTTCTACAGTCCAAAAAACTCAATTTTCTGATATAAAACAATGACCCGGGACCTGTCGAACCTTCTCCAGATATTCAGAAATTGTAGTTTTTTATTTTTTAATTTTTTATCTGTAAATGACTATTGCATTTGAATTATCACTTTTGGAACAAAAATAAGTGTGTTTAAAGTCATTTTAATGCCTGAAATTGATCGAAATAGAATCTTCTGAGTAGGCGAAAAAAGTCTGTAAAAATGGCAATTTTGGTCACATTGAGGCTTTAAAAAGTAGTTATTCAACATGAGGCACAATCCAAGTGACATTTTGAATCAATTTTTCTACAGTCAAAAAAATCAATTTTCTGATGAAAAACGTTGACCCGGGACATGTCGAACCTTCTCCAGATGGTCAGAAATTGTAGTTTTTTAATTTTTAATTTTTTGACTGTCAATGACTATTGCATGCGAATTATCACTTTTGGAACAAAAATAAGTGTGTTTAGAGTCATTTTAATGCCTGAAATTGGTCGAAATAGAAGCTTCTGAGTAGGAGAAAAAGTCTGCAAAAATGGCAATTTTGGTCACATTGAGGCTTTAAAAAGTAGTTATTCAACATGAGGCACAATCCAAGTGACATTTAGAATCAATTTTTCTACAGTCAAAAAAATCAATTTTCTGATGAAAAACGATGACCCGGGACCTGTCGAACCTTCTCCAGATGGTCAGAAATGGTAATTTTTTAATGATTACTTTTTTTACTGTAAATGACAATTGCATGTGAATTATCACTTTTGGAACAAAAAAAAGTGTGTTTAAAGTCATTTTAATGCCTGAAATTGGTCGAAATAGAAGCTTCTGAGTAGGGGAAAAAGTCTGTAAAAATGGCAATTTTGGTCACATTGAGGATTTAAAAAGTAGTTATTCAACATGAGGCACAATCCAAGTGACATTTTGAATCAATTTTTCTACAGTCAAAAAAATCAATTTTCTGATGAAAAACGATGACCCGTGACCTGTCGAACCTTCTCCAGAAATGTCAGAAATGGTAATTTTTTAATGTTTAATTTTTGGACTGTAAATGACTATTGCATGTGAATTATCACTTTTGGAACAAAAATAAGTGTGTTTAGAGTCATTTAATGGCTGAAATTGGTCGTAATGAAAGCTTCTGAGTAGGAGAAAAAGTCTGAAAAATGGCAATTCTGGTCACATTGAGGCTTTAAAAAGTAGATATTCAACATGAGGCACAATCCAAATGACATTTTGAGTCAATTTTTCTACAGTCAAAAAAATCAATTTTCTGATGAAAAACGATGACCCAGGACCTGTTGAACTTTCTCCAGATGGTCAGAAATTGAATTTTTTTAATTTTTAATTTTTTGACTGTAAATGACTATTGCATGTGAATTATCACTTTTGGAACAAAAATAAGTGTGTTTAAAGTCATTTTAATGCCTGAAATTGGTCGAAAAAGAAGCTTCTGAGTAGGAGAAAAAGTCTGTAAAAATGGCAATTTTGGTCACATTGAGGCTTTAAAAAGTAGATATTCAACATGAGGCACAATCCAAGTGACATTTTGAATCAATTTTTCTACAGTCAAAAAAATCAATTTTCTGATGAAAAACGATGACCCGGGACCTGTTGAACCTTCTCCAGATGGTCAGAAAAGGTAATTTTTAATTTTTTAATTTTTTTGACTGTAAATGACTATTGCATGTGAATTATCACTTTTGGAACAAAAATAAGTGTGTTTAAAGTCATGTTAATGCCTGAAATTGGTCGAAATAAAAGCTTCTGAGTAGGAGAAAAAGTCTGTAAAAATGGCAATTTTGGTCACATTGAGGCTTAAAAAGTAGTTATTCAACATGAGGCACAATCCAAGTGACATTTTGAATCAATTTTTCTACAGTCAACAAATCAATTTTCTGATGAAAAACGTTGACCCGGGACCTGTCGAACCTTCTCCAGATGGTCAGAAATTGTAGTTTTTTAATTTTTAATTTTTTATCTGTAAATGACTATTGCATGTGAATTATCACTTTTGGAACAAAAATAAGTGTGTTTAGAGTCATTTTAATACCTGAAATTGGTCTAAATAGAAGCTTCTGAGTAGGAGAAAAAGTCTGCAAAAATGGCAATTTTGGTCACATTGAGGCTTTAAAAAGTAGTTATTCAACATGAGGCACAATCCAAGTGACATTTTGAATCAATTTTTCTACAGTCAAAAAAATCAATTTTCTGAGGAAAAACGATGACCCGGGACCTGTTGAACCTTCTCCAGATGGTCAGAAAAGGTAATTTTTTAATTTTTAATTTTTTGACTGTAAATGACTATTGCATGTGAATTATCACTTTTGGAACAAAAATAAGTGTGTTTAAAGTCATGTTAATGCCTGAAATTGGTCGAAATAGAAGCTTCTGAGTAGGAGAAAAAGTCTGTAAAAATGGCAATTTTGGTCACATTGAGGCTTTAAAAAGTAGTTATTTAACATGAGGCACAATCCAAGTGACATTTTGAATCAATTTTTCTACAGTCCAAAAAATCAATTTTCTGATGAAAAACGATGACCCGGGACCTGTTGAACTTTCTCCAGATGGTCAGAAATGGTAATTTTTTAATCATTAATTTTTTTACTGTAAATGACTATTGCATGTGAATTATCACTTTTGGAACAAAAATAAGTGTGTTTAAAG
Source organism: Triturus cristatus (assembly GCF_964204655.1). Lineage (NCBI taxonomy): Eukaryota > Metazoa > Chordata > Amphibia > Caudata > Salamandridae > Triturus > Triturus cristatus. Next base: position 897,742,866 of record NC_140594.1, on the reverse strand, counting down.
TCATTTTAATGCCTGAAATTGGTCGAAATAGAAGCTTCTGAGTAGGAGAAAAAGTCTGTAAAAATAGCAATTTTGGTCACATTGAGGCTTAAAAAGTAGTTATTCAACATGAGGCACAATCCAAGTGACATTTTGAATCAATTTTTCTACAGTCAAGCAAATCAATTTTCTGATGAAAAACGTTGACCCGGGATCTGTCGAACCTTCTCCAGATGGTCAGAAATTGTAGTTTTTTAATTTTTAATTTTTTATCTGTAAATGACTATTGCATGTGAATTATCACTTTTGGAACAAAAATAAGTGTGTTTAGAGTCATTTTAATACCTGAAATTGGTCTAAATAGAAGCTTCTGAGTAGGAGAAAAAGTCTGCAAAAATGGCAATTTTGGTCACATTGAGGCTTTAAAAAGTAGTTATTTAACATGAGGCACAATCCAAGTGACATTTTGAATCAATTTTTCTACAGTCCAAAAAATCAATTTTCTGATGAAAAACGATGACCCGGGACCTGTTGAACTTTCTCCAGATGGTCAGAAATTGTAGTTTTTTAATTTTTAATTTTTTGACTGTAAATGACTATTGCATGTGAATGATCACTTTTGGAACAAAAATAAGTGTGTTTAAAGTCATTTTAATGCCTGAAATTGGTCGAAATAGAAGCTTCTGAGTAGGAGAAAAAGTCTGTAAAAATGGCAATTTTGGTCACATTAAGGCTTTAAAAGGTAGTTATTCAACATGAGGCACAATCCAAGTGACATTTTGAATCAATTTTTCTACAGTCAAAAAAATCAATTTTCTGATGAAAAACGATGACCCGGGACCTGTTGAACATTCTCCAGATGGTCAGAAATGGTAATTTTTTAATGTTTAATTTTTTGACTGTAAATGACTATTGTGCATGTGAATTATCACTTTTGGAACAAAAATAAGTGTGTTTAAAGTCATTTTAATGCCTGAAATTGGTCGAAATAGAAGCTTCTGAGTAGGAGAAAAAGTCTGTAAAAATGGCAATTTTGGTCACATTGAGGCTTTAAAAAGTAGTTATTCAACATGAGGCACAATCCAAGTGACATTTTGAATCAATTTTTCTACAGTCAAAAAAATCAATTTTCTGATGAAAAACGATGACCCGGGACCTGTTGAACCTTCTCCAGATGGTCAGAAATGGTAAATTTTTAATTTTTAATTTTTTGACTGTAAATGACTATTGCATGTGAATTATCACTTTTGGAACACAAATAAGTGTGTTTCGGGTCATTTTAATGCCTGAAATTGGTCGAAATAGAAGCTTCTGAGTAGGAGAAAAAGTCTGTAAAAATGGCTATTTTGGTCACATTGAGGCTTTAAAAATTAGTTATTCAACATTAGGCACAATCCAAGTGACATTTTAAATACATTTTTCTACAGTCAAAAAAATCAATTTTCTGATGAAAAACGATGACCCGGGACCTGTTGAACTTTCTCCAGATGGTCAGAAATGGTAATTTTTTAATGATTAAGTTTTTTTACTGTAGATGACTATTGCATGTGAATTATCACTTTTGGAACAACAATAAGTGTGTTTAAAGTCATTTTAATGCCTGAAATTGGTCGAAATAGAAGCTTCTGAGTAGGAGAAAAAGTCTGTAAAAATGGCAATTTTGGTCACATTGAGGCTTTAAAAGGTAGTAATCCAACATGAGGCACAATCCAAGTGACATTTTGAATCAATTTTTCTACAGTCAAAAAAATCAATTTTCTGATGAAAAACGATGACCCGGGACCTGTTGAACTTTCTCCAGATGGTCAGAAATGGTAATTTTTTAATGTTTAATTTTTTGACTGTAAATGACTATTGTGCATGTGAATGATCACTTTTGGAACAAAATGAAAGTGTGTTTAAAGTCATTTTAATGCCTGAAATTGGTCAAAATAGAAGCTTCTGAGTAGGAGAAAAAGTCTGTAAAAATGGCAATTTTGGTCACATTGAGGCTTTAAAAAGTAGTTATTTAACATGAGGCAAAATCCAAGTGACATTTTGAATCAATTTTTCTACAGTCCAAAAAATCAATTTTCTGATGAAAAACGATGACCCGGGACCTGTTGAACCTTCTCCAGATGGTCAGAAATGGTAAATTTTTAATTTTTAATTTTTTGACTGTAAATGACTATTGCATGTGAATTATCACTTTTGGAACACAAATAAGTGTGTTTCGGGTCATTTTAATGCCTGAAATTGGTCGAAATAGAAGCTTCTGAGTAGGAGAAAAAGTCTGTAAAAATGGCTATTTTGGTCACATTGAGGCTTTAAAAATTAGTTATTCAACATTAGGCACAATCCAAGTGACATTTTGAATACATTTTTCTACAGTCAAAAAAATTAATTTTCTGATGAAAAACGATGACCCGGGACCTGTTAAACTTTCTCCAGATGGTCAGAAATGGTAATTTTTTAATGATTACGTTTTTTTACTGTAGATGACTATTGCATGTGAATTATCACTTTTGGAACAACAATAAGTGTGTTTAAAGTCATTTTAATGCCTGAAATTGGTCGAAATAGAAGCTTCTGAGTAGGAGAAAAAGTCTGTAAAAATGGCAATTTTGGTCACATTGAGGCTTAAAAAGTAGTTATTCAACATGAGGCACAAATCAAGTGACATTTTGAATCAATTTTTCTACAGTCAAGCAAATCAATTTTCTGATGAAAAACGTTGACCCGGGACCTGTCGAACCTTCTCCAGATGGTCAGAAATGGTAATTTTTTAATGATTAATTTTTTGACTGTAAATGACTATTGCATGTGAATTATCACTTTTGGAACAAAAATAAGTGTGTTTAGAGTCATTTTAATACCTGAAATTGGTCGAAATAGAAGCTTCTGAGTAGGAGAAAAAGTCTGCAAAAAATGCAATTTTGGTCACATTGAGGCTTTAAAAAGTAGATATTCAACATGAGGCACAATCCAAGTGACATTTTGAATCAATTTTTCTACAGTCAAAAAAATCAATTTTCTCATGAAAAACGATGACCCGGGACCTTTTGAACCTTCTCCAGATGGTCAGAAAAGGTAATTTTTTAATTTTTAATTTTTTGACTGTAAATGACTATTGCATGTGAATTATCACTTTTGGAACAAAAATAAGTGTGTTTAAAGTCATGTTAATGCCTGAAATTGGTCGAAATAGAAGCTTCTGAGTAGGAGAAAAAGTCTGTAAAAATGGCAATTTTGGTCACATTGAGGCTTTAAAAAGTAGTTATTTAACATGAGGCACAATCCAAGTGACATTTTGAATCAATTTTTCTACAGTCCAAAAAATCAATTTTCTGATGAAAAACGATGACCCGGGACCTGTTGAACTTTCTCCAGATGGTCAGAAATGGTAATTTTTTAATGATTAATTTTTTTACTGTAAATGACTATTGCATGTGAATTATCACTTTTGGAACAAAAATAAGTGTGTTTAAAGTCATTTTAATGCCTGAAATTGGTCGAAATAGAAGCTTCTGAGTAGGAGAAAAAGTCTGTAAAAATGGCAATTTTGGTCACATTGAGGCTTAAAAAGTAGTTATTCAACATGAGGCACAATCCAAGTGACATTTTGAATCAATTTTTCTACAGTCAAGCAAATCAATTTTCTGATGAAAAACGTTGACCCGGGACCTGTCGAACCTTCTCCAGATGGTCAGAAATTGTAGTTTTTTAATTTTTAATTTTTTATCTGTAAATGACTATTGCATGTGAATTATCACTTTTGGAACAAAAATAAGTGTGTTTAGAGTCATTTTAATACCTGAAATTGGTCTAAATAGAAGCTTCTGAGTAGGAGAAAAAGTCTGCAAAAATGGCAATTTTGGTCACATTGAGGCTTTAAAAAGTAGTTATTTAACATGAGGCACAATCCAAGTGACATTTTGAATCAATTTTTCTACAGTCCAAAAAATCAATTTTCTGATGAAAAACGATGACCCGGGACCTGTTGAACTTTCTCCAGATGGTCAGAAATTGTAGTTTTTTAATTTTTAATTTTTTGACTGTAAATGACTTTTGCATGTGAATTATCACTTTTGGAACAAAAATAAGTGTGTTTAGAGTCATTTTAATACCTGAAATTGGTCGAAATAGAAGCTTCTTAGTAGGAGAAAAAGTCTGCAAAAATGGCAATTTTGGTCACATTGAGGCTTTAAAAAGTAGTTATTCAACATGAGGCACAATCCAAGTGACATTTTGAATCAATTTTTCTACAGTCCAAAAAACTCAATTTTCTGATATAAAACAATGACCCGGGACCTGTCGAACCTTCTCCAGATGGTCAGAAATTGTAGTTTTTTATTTTTTAATTTTTTATCTGTAAATGACTATTGCATGTGAATTATCACTTTTGGAACAAAAATAAGTGTGTTTAAAGTCATTTTAATGCCTGAAATTGGTCGAAATAGAATCTTCTGAGTAGGCGAAAAAAGTCTGTAAAAATGGCAATTTTGGTCACATTGAGGCTTTAAAAAGTAGTTATTCAACATGAGGCACAATCCAAGTGACATTTTGAATCAATTTTTCTACAGTCAAAAAAATCAATTTTCTGATGAAAAACGTTGACCCGGGACATGTCGAACCTTCTCCAGATGGTCAGAAATTGTAGTTTTTTAATTTTTAATTTTTTGACTGTCAATGACTATTGCATGCGAATTATCACTTTTGGAACAAAAATAAGTGTGTTTAGAGTCATTTTAATGCCTGAAATTGGTCGAAATAGAAGCTTCTGAGTAGGAGAAAAAGTCTGCAAAAATGGCAATTTTGGTCACATTGAGGCTTTAAAAAGTAGTTATTCAACATGAGGCACAATCCAAGTGACATTAAGAATCAATTTTTCTACAGTCAAAAAAATCAATTTTCTGAGGAAAAATGATGACCCGGGACCTGTCGAACCTTCTCCAGATGGTCAGAAATGGTAATTTTTTAATTTTTAATTTTTTGACTGTAAAAGACTATTGCATGTGAATTATCACTTTTGGAACAAAATTAAGTGTGTTTAAAGCCATTTTAATGCCTGAAATTGGTCGAAATAGAAGCTTCTGAGTGGGAGAAAAAGCCTGTAAAAATGGCAATTTTGGTCACATTGAGGCTTTAAAAGGTAGTAATCCAATATGAGGCACAATCCAAGTGACATTTTGAATCAATTTTTCTACAGTCAAAAAAATCAATTTTCTGATGAAAAACGATGACCCGGGACCTGTTGAACTTTCTCCAGATGGTCAGAAATGGTAATTTTTTAATGTTTCATTTTTTGACTGTAAATGACTATTGTGCATGTGAATGATCACTTTTGGAACAAAATGAAAGTGTGTTTAAAGTCATTTTAATGCCTGAAATTGGTCGAAATAGAAGCTTCTGAGTAGGAGAAAAAGTCTGTAAAAATGGCAATTTTGGTCACATTGAGGCTTTAAAAGGTAGTAATCCAACATGAGGCACAATCCAAGTGACATTTTGAATCAATTTTTCTACAGTCAAAAAAATCAATTTTCTGATGAAAAACGATGACCCGGGACCTGTTGAACTTTCTCCAGATGGTCAGAAATGGTAATTTTTTAATGTTTAATTTTTTGACTGTAAATGACTATTGTGCATGTGAATGATCACTTTTGGAACAAAATGAAAGTGTGTTTAAAGTCATTTTAATGCCTGAAATTGGTCAAAATAGAAGCTTCTGAGTAGGAGAAAAAGTCTGTAAAAATGGCAATTTTGGTCACATTGAGGCTTTAAAAAGTAGTTATTTAACATGAGGCACAATCCAAGTGACATTTTGAATCAATTTTTCTACAGTCCAAAAAATCAATTTTCTGATGAAAAACGATGACCCGGGACCTGTTGAACTTTCTCCAGATGGTCAGAAATTGTAGTTTTTTAATTTTTAATTTTTTGACTGTAAATGACTATTGCATGTGAATTATCACTTTTGGAACAAAAATAAGTGTGTTTAGAGTCATTTTAATACCTGAAATTGGTCGAAATAGAAGCTTCTGAGTAGGAGAAAAAGTCTGCAAAAATGGCAATTTTGGTCACATTGAGGCTTTAAAAAGTAGTTATTCAACATGAGGCACAATCCAAGTGACATTTTGAATCAATTTTTCTACAGTCCAAAAAACTCAATTTTCTGATATAAAACAATGACCCGGGACCTGTCGAACCTTCTCCAGATGGTCAGAAATTGTAGTTTTTTATTTTTTAATTTTTTATCTGTAATGACTATTGCATGTGAATTATCACTTTTGGAACAAAAATAAGTGTGTTTAAAGTCATTTTAATGCCTGAAATTGGTCGAAATAGAATCTTCTGAGTAGGCGAAAAAAGTCTGTAAAAATGGCAATTTTGGTCACATTGAGGCTTTAAAAAGTAGTTATTCAACATGAGGCACAATCCAAGTGACATTTTGAATCAATTTTTCTACAGTCAAAAAAATCAATTTTCTGATGAAAAACGTTGACCCGGGACATGTCGAACCTTCTCCAGATGGTCAGAAATTGTAGTTTTTTAATTTTTAATTTTTTGACTGTCAATGACTATTGCATGCGAATTATCACTTTTGGAACAAAAATAAGTGTGTTTAGAGTCATTTTAATGCCTGAAATTGGTCGAAATAGAAGCTTCTGAGTAGGAGAAAAAGTCTGCAAAAATGGCAATTTTGGTCACATTGAGGCTTTAAAAAGTAGTTATTCAACATGAGGCACAATCCAAGTGACATTTAGAATCAATTTTTCTACAGTCAAAAAAATCAATTTTCTGAGGAAAAATGATGACCCGGGACCTGTCGAACCTTCTCCAGATGGTCAGAAATGGTAATTTTTAAATTTTTAATTTTTCGACTGTAAATGACTATTGCATGTGAATTATCACTTTTGGAACAAAAATAAGTGTGTTTAAAGCCATTTTAATGCCTGAAATTGGTCGAAATAGAAGCTTCTGAGTGGGAGAAAAAGCCTGTAAAAATGGCAATTTTGGTCACATTGAGGCTTTAAAAGGTAGTAATCCAACATGAGGCACAATCCAAGTGACATTTTGAATCAATTTTTCTACAGTCAAAAAAATCAATTTTCTGATGAAAAACGATGACCCGGGACCTGTTGAACTTTCTCCAGATGGTCAGAAATGGTAATTTTTTAATGTTTAATTTTTTGACTGTAAATGACTATTGTGCATGTGAATGATCACTTTTGGAACAAAATGAAAGTGTGTTTAAAGTCATTTTAATGCCTGAAATTGGTCAAAATAGAAGCTTCTGAGTAGGAGAAAAAGTCTGTAAAAATGGCAATTTTGGTCACATTGAGGCTTTAAAAAGTAGTTATTTAACATGAGGCACAATCCAAGTGACATTTTGAATCAATTTTTCTACAGTCCAAAAAATCAATTTTCTGATGAAAAACGATGACCCGGGACCTGTTAAACTTTCTCCAGATGGTCAGAAATGGTAATTTTTTAATGATTAAGTTTTTTTACTGTAGATGACTATTGCATGTGAATTATCACTTTTGGAACAACAATAAGTGTGTTTAAAGTCATTTTAATGCCTGAAATTGGTCGAAATAGAAGCTTCTGAGTAGGAGAAAAAGTCTGTAAAAATGGCAATTTTGGTCACATTGAGGCTTAAAAAGTAGTTATTCAACATGAGGCACAAATCAAGTGACATTTTGAATCAATTTTTCTACAGTCAAGCAAATCAATTTTCTGATGAAAAACGTTGACCCGGGACCTGTCGAACCTTCTCCAGATGGTCAGAAATGGTAATTTTTTAATGATTAATTTTTTGACTGTAAATGACTATTGCATGTGAATTATCACTTTTGGAACAAAAATAAGTGTGTTTCGGGTCATTTTAATGCCTGAAATTGGTCGAAATAGAAGCTTCTGAGTAGGAGAAAAAGTCTGTAAAAATGGCTATTTTGGTCACATTGAGGCTTTAAAAATTAGTTATTCAACATTAGGCACAATCCAAGTGACATTTTGAATACATTTTTCTACAGTCAAAAAAATCAATTTTCTGATGAAAAACGATGACCCGGGACCTGTTAAACTTTCTCCAGATGGTCAGAAATGGTAATTTTTTAATGATTAAGTTTTTTTACTGTAGATGACTATTGCATGTGAATTATCACTTTTGGAACAACAATAAGTGTGTTTAAAGTCATTTTAATGCCTGAAATTGGTCGAAATAGAAGCTTCTGAGTAGGAAAAAAAGTCTGTAAAAATGGCAATTTTGGTCACATTGAGGCTTAAAAAGTAGTTATTCAACATGAGGCACAAATCAAGTGACATTTTGAATCAATTTTTCTACAGTCAAGCACATCAATTTTCTGATGAAAAACGTTGACCCGGGACCTTTTGAACCTTCTCCAGATGGTCAGAAAAGGTAATTTTTTAATTTTTAATTTTTTTACTGTAAATGACTATTGCATGTGAATTATCACTTTTGGAACAAAAATAAGTGTGTTTAAAGTCATGTTAATGCCTGAAATTGGTCGAAATAGAAGCTTCTGAGTAGGAGAAAAAGTCTGTAAAAATGGCAATTTTGGTCACATTGAGGCTTTAAAAAGTAGTTATTTAACATGAGGCACAATCCAAGTGACATTTTGAATCAATTTTTCTACAGTCCAAAAAATCAATTTTCTGATGAAAAACGATGACCCGGGACCTGTTGAACATTCTCCAGATGGTCAGAAATGGTAATTTTTTAATGATTAATTTTTTTACTGTAAATGACTATTGCATGTGAATTATCACTTTTGGAACAAAAATAAGTGTGTTTAAAGTCATTTTAATGCCTGAAATTGGTTGAAATAGAAGCTTCTGAGTAGGAGAAAAAGTCTGTAAAAATGGCAATTTTGGTCACATTGAGGCTTAAAAAGTAGTTATTCAACATGAGGCACAATCCAAGTGACATTTTGAATCAATTTTTCTACAGTCAAGCAAATCAATTTTCTGATGAAAAACGATGACCCGGGACCTGTCGAACCTTCTCCAGATGGTCAGAAATTGTAGTTTTTTAATTTTTAATTTTTTATCTGTAAATGACTATTGCATGTGAATTATCACTTTTGGAACAAAAATAAGTGTGTTTAGAGTCATTTTAATACCTGAAATTGGTCTAAATAGAAGCTTCTGAGTAGGAGAAAAAGTCTGCAAAAATGGCAATTTTGGTCACATTGAGGCTTTAAAAAGTAGTTATTTAACATGAGGCACAATCCAAGTGACATTTTGAATCAATTTTTCTACAGTCCAAAAAATCAATTTTCTGATGAAAAACGATGACCCGGGACCTGTTGAACTTTCTCCAGATGGTCAGAAATTGTAGTTTTTTAATTTTTAATTTTTTGACTGTAAATGACTATTGCATGTGAATTATCACTTTTGGAACAAAAATAAGTGTGTTTAGAGTCATTTTAATACCTGAAATTGGTCGAAATAGAAGCTTCTGAGTAGGAGAAAAAGTCTGCAAAAATGGCAATTTTGGTCACATTGAGGCTTTAAAAAGTAGTTATTCAACATGAGGCACAATCCAAGTGACATTTTGAATCAATTTTTCTACAGTCCAAAAAACTCAATTTTCTGATATAAAACAATGACCCGGGACCTGTCGAACCTTCTCCAGATATTCAGAAATTGTAGTTTTTAATTTTTTAATTTTTTATCTGTAAATGACTATTGCATGTGAATTATCACTTTTGGAACAAAAATAAGTGTGTTTAAAGTCATTTTAATGCCTGAAATTGGTCGAAATAGAATCTTCTGAGTAGGCGAAAAAAGTCTGTAAAAATGGCAATTTTGGTCACATTGAGGCTTTAAAAAGTAGTTATTCAACATGAGGCACAATCCAAGTGACATTTTGAATCAATTTTTCTACAGTCAAAAAAATCAATTTTCTGATGAAAAACGTTGACCCGGGACATGTCGAACCTTCTCCAGATGGTCAGAAATTGTAGTTTTTTAATTTTTAATTTTTTGACTGTCAATGACTATTGCATGCGAATTATCACTTTTGGAACAAAAATAAGTGTGTTTAGAGTCATTTTAATGCCTGAAATTGGTCGAAATAGAAGCTTCTGAGTAGGAGAAAAAGTCTGCAAAAATGGCAATTTTGGTCACATTGAGGCTTTAAAAAGTAGTTATTCAACATGAGGCACAATCCAAGTGACATTTAGAATCAATTTTTCTACAGTCAAAAAAATCAATTTTCTGAGGAAAAATGATGACCCGGGACCTGTCGAACCTTCTCCAGATGGTCAGAAATGGTAATTTTTTAATTTTTAATTTTTTGACTGTAAATGACTATTGCATGTGAATTATCACTTTTGGAACAAAAATAAGTGTGTTTAAAGCCATTTTAATGCCTGAAATTGGTCGAAATAGAAGCTTCTGAGTGGGAGAAAAAGCCTGTAAAAATGGCAATTTTGGTCACATTGAGGCTTTAAAAGGTAGTAATCCAACATGAGGCACAATCCAAGTGACATTTTGAATCAATTTTTCTACAGTCAAAAAAATCAATTTTCTGATGAAAAACGATGACCCGGGACCTGTTGAACTTTCTCCAGATGGTCAGAAATGGTAATTTTTTAATGTTTCATTTTTTGACTGTAAATGACTATTGTGCATGTGAATGATCACTTTTGGAACAAAATGAAAGTGTGTTTAAAGTCATTTTAATGCCTGAAATTGGTCAAAATAGAAGCTTCTGAGTAGGAGAAAAAGTCTGTAAAAATGGCAATTTTGGTCACATTGAGGCTTTAAAAAGTAGTTATTTAACATGAGGCACAATCCAAGTGACATTTTGAATCAATTTTTCTACAGTCCAAAAAATCAATTTTCTGATGAAAAACGATAACCCGGGACCTGTTGAACCTTCTCCAGATGGTCAGAAATGGTACATTTTTAATTTTTTGACTGTAAATGACTATTGCATGTGAATTATCACTTTTGGAACACAAATAAGTGTGTTTCGGGTCATTTTAATGCCTGAAATTGGTCGAAATAGAAGCTTCTGAGTAGGAGAAAAAGTCTGTAAAAATGGCTATTTTCGTCACATTGAGGCTTTAAAAATTAGTTATTCAACATTAGGCACAATCCAAGTGACATTTTGAATACATTTTTCTACAGTCAAAAAAATCAATTTTCTGATGAAAAACGATGACCCGGGACCTGTTGAACTTTCTCCAGATGGTCAGAAATGGTAATTTTTTAATGATTAAGTTTTTTTACTGTAGATGACTATTGCATGTGAATTATCACTTTTGGAACAACAATAAGTGTGTTTAAAGTCATTTTAATGCCTGAAATTGGTCGAAATAGAAGCTTCTGAGTAGGAGAAAAAGTCTGTAAAAATGGCAATTTTGGTCACATTGAGGCTTTAAAAGGTAGTAATCCAACATGAGGCACAATCCAAGTGACATTTTGAATCAATTTTTCTACAGTCAAAAAAATCAATTTTCTGATGAAAAACGATGACCCGGGACCTGTTGAACTTTCTCCAGATGGTCAGAAATGGTAATTTTTTAATGTTTAATTTTTTGACTGTAAATGACTATTGTGCATGTGAATGATCACTTTTGGAACAAAATGAAAGTGTGTTTAAAGTCATTTTAATGCCTGAAATTGGTCAAAATAGAAGCTTCTGAGTAGGAGAAAAAGGCTGTAAAAATGGCAATTTGGTCACATTGAGGCTTTAAAAAGTAGTTATTCAACATGAGGCACAATCCAAGTGACATTTAGAATCAATTTTTCTACAGTCAAAAAAATCAATTTTCTGAGGAAAAATGATGACCCGGGACCTGTCGAACCTTCTCCAGATGGTCAGAAATGGAAATTTTTTAATTTTTAATTTTTTGACTGTAATCCACTATTGCATGTGAATTATCACTTTTGGAACAAAAATAAGTGTGTTTAAAGTCATTTTAATGCCTGAAATTGGTCGAAATAGAAGCTTCTGAGTGGGAGAAAAAGCCTGTAAAAATGGCAATTTTGGTCACATTGAGGCTTTAAAAGGTAGTAATCCAACATGAGGCACAATCCAAGTGACATTTTGAATCAATTTTTCTACAGTCAAAAAAATCAATTTTCTGATGAAAAACGATGACCCGGGACCTGTTGAACTTTCTCCAGATGGTCAGAAATGGTAATTTTTTAATGTTTAATTTTTTGACTGTAAATGACTATTGTGCATGTGAATGATCACTTTTGGAACAAAATGAAAGTGTGTTTAAAGTCATTTTAATGCCTGAAATTGGTCAAAATAGAAGCTTCTGAGTAGGAGAAAAAGTCTGTAAAAATGGCAATTTTGGTCACATTGAGGCTTTAAAAAGTAGTTATTTAACATGAGGCACAATCCAAGTGACATTTTGAATCAATTTTTCTACAGTCCAAAAAATCAATTTTCTGATGAAAAACGATGACCCGGGACCTGTTGAACCTTCTCCAGATGGTCAGAAATGGAAAATTTTTAATTTTTAATTTTTTGACTGTATATGACTATTGCATGTGAATTATCACTTTTGGAACACAAATAAGTGTGTTTCGGGTCATTTTAATGCCTGAAATTGGTCGAAATAGAAGCTTCTGAGTAGGAGAAAAAGTCTGTAAAAATGGCTATTTTGGTCACATTGAGGCTTTAAAAATTAGTTATTCAACATTAGGCACAATCCAAGTGACATTTTGAATACATTTTTCTACAGTCAAAAAAATCAATTTTCTGATGAAAAACGATGACCCGGGACCTGTTGAACTTTCTCCAGATGGTCAGAAATGGTAATTTTTTAATGATTAAGTTTTTTTACTGTAGATGACTATTGCATGTGAATTATCACTTTTGGAACAACAATAAGTGTGTTTAAAGTCATTTTAATGCCTGAAATTGGTCGAAATAGAAGCTTCTGAGTAGGAGAAAAAGTCTGTAAAAATGGCAATTTTGGTCACATTGAGGCTTTAAAAGGTAGTAATCCAACATGAGGCACAATCCAAGTGACATTTTGAATCAATTTTTCTACAGTCAAAAAAATCAATTTTCTGATGAAAAACGATGACCCGGGACCTGTTGAACTTTCTCCAGATGGTCAGAAATGGTAATTTTTTAATGTTTAATTTTTTGACTGTAAATGACTATTGTGCATGTGAATGATCACTTTTGGAACAAAATGAAAGTGTGTTTAAAGTCATTTTAATGCCTGAAATTGGTCAAAATAGAAGCTTCTGAGTAGGAGAAAAAGGCTGTAAAAATGGCAATTTTGGTCACATTGAGGCTTTAAAAAGTAGTTATTTAACATGAGGCACAATCCAAGTGACATTTTGAATCAATTTTTCTACAGTCCAAAAAATCAATTTTCTGATGAAAAACGATGACCCGGGACCTGTTGAACCTTCTCCAGATGGTCAGAAATGGTAAATTTTTAATGATTAAGTTTTTTTACTGTAGATGACTATTGCATGTGAATTATCACTTTTGGAACAACAATAAGTGTGTTTCGGGTCATTTTAATGCCTGAAATTGGTCGAAATAGAAGCTTCTGAGTAGGAGAAAAAGTCTGTAAAAATGGCTATTTTGGTCACATTGAGGCTTTAAAAATTAGTTATTCAACATTAGGCACAATCCAAGTGACATTTTGAATACATTTTTCTACAGTCAAAAAAATCAATTTTCTGATGAAAAACGATGACCCGGGACCTGTTGAACTTTCTCCAGATGGTCAGAAATGGTAATTTTTTAATGATTAAGTTTTTTTACTGTAGATGACTATTGCATGTGAATTATCACTTTTGGAACAACAATAAGTGTGTTTAAAGTCATTTTAATGCCTGAAATTGGTCGAAATAGAAGCTTCTGAGTAGGAGAAAAAGTCTGTAAAAATGGCAATTTTGGTCACATTGAGGCTTAAAAAGTAGTTATTCAACATGAGGCACAATCCAAGTGACATTTTGAATCAATTTTTCTACAGTCAAGCAAATCAATTTTCTGATGAAAAACGTTGACCCGGGACCTGTCGAACCTTCTCCAGATGGTCAGAAATGGTAATTTTGTAATGATTAATTTTTTGACTGTAAATGACTATTGCATGTGAATTATCACTTTTGGAACAAAAATAAGTGTGTTTAGAGTCATTTTAATACCTGAAATTGGTCAAAATAGAAGCTTCTGAGTAGGAGAAAAAGTCTGCAAAAAATGCAATTTTGGTCACATTGAGGCTTTAAAAAGTGGATATTCAACATGAGGCACAATCCAAGTGACATTTTGAATCAATTTTTCTACAGTCAAAAAAATCAATTTTCTGATGAAAAACGATGACCCGGGACCTGTTGAACCTTCTCCAGATGGTCAGAAAAGGTAATTTTTTAATTTTTAATTTTTTGACTGTAAATGACTATTGCATGTGAATTATCACTTTTGGAACAAAAATAAGTGTGTTTAAAGTCATGTTAATGCCTGAAATTGGTCGAAATAGAAGCTTCTGAGTAGGAGAAAAAGTCTGTAAAAATGGCAATTTTGGTCACATTGAGGCTTTAAAAAGTAGTTATTTAACATGAGGCACAATCCAAGTGACATTTTGAATCAATTTTTCTACAGTCCAAAAAATCAATTTTCTGATGAAAAACGATGACCCGGGACCTGTTGAACTTTCTCCAGATGGTCAGAAATGGTAATTTTTTAATGATTAATTTTTTTACTGTAAATGACTATTGCATGTGAATTATCACTTTTGGAACAAAAATAAGTGTGTTTAAAGTCATTTTAATGCCTGAAATTGGTCGAAATAGAAGCTTCTGAGTAGGAGAAAAAGTCTGTAAAAATGGCAATTTTGGTCACATTGAGGCTTAAAAAGTAGTTATTCAACATGAGGCACAATCCAAGTGACATTTTGAATCAATTTTTCTACAGTCAAGCAAATCAATTTTCTGATGAAAAACGTTGACCCGGGACCTGTCGAACCTTCTCCAGATGGTCAGAAATTGTAGTTTTTTAATTTTTAATTTTTTATCTGTAAATGACTATTGCATGTGAATTATCACTTTTGGAACAAAAATAAGTGTGTTTAGAGTCATTTTAATACCTGAAATTGGTCTAAATAGAAGCTTCTGAGTAGGAGAAAAAGTCTGCAAAAATGGCAATTTTGGTCACATTGAGGCTTTAAAAAGTAGTTATTTAACATGAGGCACAATCCAAGTGACATTTTGAATCAATTTTTCTACAGTCCAAAAAATCAATTTTCTGATGAAAAACGATGACCCGGGACCTGTTGAACTTTCTCCAGATGGTCAGAAATTGTAGTTTTTTAATTTTTAATTTTTTGACTGTAAATGACTATTGCATGTGAATTATCACTTTTGGAACAAAAATAAGTGTGTTTAGAGTCATTTTAATACCTGAAATTGGTCGAAATAGAAGCTTCTGAGTAGGAGAAAAAGTCTGCAAAAATGGCAATTTTGGTCACATTGAGGCTTTAAAAAGTAGTTATTCAACATGAGGCACAATCCAAGTGACATTTTGAATCAATTTTTCTACAGTCCAAAAAACTCAATTTTCTGATATAAAACAATGACCCGGGACCTGCTGAACTTTCTCCAGATGGTCAGAAATGGTAATTTTTTAATGTTTAATTTTTTGACTGTAAATGACTATTGTGCATGTGAATTATCACTTTTGGAACAAAAATAAGTGTGTTTAGAGTCATTTGAATGCCTGAAATTGGTCTAAATAGAAGCTTCTGGGTAGGAGAAAAAGTCTGTAAAAATGGCAATTTTGGTCACATTGAGGCTTTAAAAAGTAGTTATTCAACATGAGGCACAATCCAAGTGACATTTTGAATCAATTTTTCTACAGTCAAAAAAATCAATTTTCTGATGAAAAATGATGACCCGGGACCTGTTGAACTTTCTCCAGATGGTCAGATATGGTAATTTTTTAATGATTATTTTTTTTACTGTAAATGACTATTGCATGTGAATTATCACTTTTGGAACAAAAATAAGTGTGTTTAAAGTAATTTTAATGCCTGAAATTGGTCGAAATAGAAGCTTCCGAGTAGGAGAAAAAGTCTGTAAAAATTGCAATTTTGGTCACATTGAGGCTTAAAAAGTAGTTATTCAACATGAGGCACAATCCAAGTGACATTTTGAATCAATTTTTCTACAGTCAAGCAAATCAATTTTCTGATGAAAAACGTTGACCCGGGACCTGTCGAACCTTCTCCAGATGGTCAGAAATTGTAGTATTTTAATTTTTAATTTTTTGTCTGTAAATGACTATTGCATGTGAATTATCACTTTTGGAACAAAAATAAGTGTGTTTAGAGTCATTTGAATGCCTGAAATTGGTCTAAATAGAAGCTTCTGAGTAGAAGAAAAAGTCTGTAAAAATGGCAATTTTGGTCACATTGAGGCTTTAAAAAGTAGTTATTCAACATGAGGCACAATCCAAGTGACATTTTGAATCAATTTTTCTACAGTCAAAAAAATCAATTTTCTGATGAAAAACGATGACCCGGGACCTGTTGAACTTTCTCCAGATGGTCAGATATGGTAATTTTTTAATGATTATTTTTTTTACTGTAAATGACTATTGCATGTGAATTATCACTTTTGGAACAAAAATAAGTGTGTTTAAAGTAATTTTAATGCCTGAAATTGGTCGAAATAGAAGCTTCCGAGTAGGAGAAAAAGTCTGTAAAAATGGCAATTTTGGTCACATTGAGGCTTAAAAAGTAGTTATTCAACATGAGGCACAATCCAAGTGACATTTTGAATCAATTTTTCTACAGTCAAGCAAATCAATTTTCTGATGAAAAACGTTGACCCGGGACCTGTCGAACCTTCTCCAGATGGTCAGAAATTGTAGTATTTTAATTTTTAATTTTTTGTCTGTAAATGACTATTGCATGTGAATTATCACTTTTGGAACAAAAATAAGTGTGTTTAGAGTCATTTTAATACCTGAAATTGGTCTAAATAGAAGCTTCTGAGTAGGAGAAAAAGTCAGCAAAAATGGCAATTTTGGTCACATTGAGGCTTTAAAAAGTAGTTATTCAACATGAGGCACAATCCAAGTGACATTTTGAATCAATTTTTCTACAGTCAAAAAAATCAATTTTCTGATGAAAAACGTTGACCCGGGACATGTCGAACCTTCTCCAGATGGTCACAAATTGTAATTTTTTAATTTTTAATTTTTTGACTGTCAATGACTATTGCATGTGAATTATCACTTTTGGAACAAAAATAAGTGTGTTTAGAGTCATTTTAATGCCTGAAATTGGTCGAAATAGAAGCTTCTGAGTAGGAGAAAAGGTCTGTAAAAATGGCAATTTTGGTCACATTGAGGCTTTAAAAGGTAGTTATTCAACAGGAGGCACAATCCAAGTGACATTTTGAATCAATTTTTCTACAGTCCAAAAAATCAATTTTCTGATGAAAAACAATGACCCGGGACCTGTTGAACTTTCTCCAGATGGTCAGAAATGGTAATTTTGTAATGTTTAATTTTTTGACTGTAAATGACTATTGTGCATGTGAATTATCACTTTTGGAACAAAAATAAGTGTGTTTAAAGTCATTTTAATGCCTGAAATTGGTCGAAATTGAAGCTTCTGAGTAGGAGAAAAAGTCTGTAAAAATGGCAATTTTGGTCACATTGAGGCTTTAAAAAGTAGTTATTCAACATGAGGCACAATCCAAGTGACATTTTGAATCAATTTTTCTACAGTCAAAAAAATCAATTTTCGGATGAAAAACGTTGACCCGGGACATGTCGAACCTTCTCCAGATGGTCACAAATTGTAATTTTTTAATTTTTAATTTTTTGACTGTCAATGACTATTGCATGTGAATTATCACTTTTGGAACAAAAATAAGTGTGTTTAGAGTCATTTTAATGCCTGAAATTGGTCAAAATAGAAGCTTCTGAGTAGGAGAAAAAGGCTGTAAAAATGGCAATTTTGGTCACATTGAGGCTTTAAAAAGTAGTTATTTAACATGAGGCACAATCCAAGTGACATTTTGAATCAATTTTTCTACAGTCCAAAAAATCAATTTTCTGATGAAAAACGATGACCCGGGACCTGTTGAACCTTCTCCAGATGGTCAGAAATGGTAAATTTTTAATTTTTAATTTTTTGACTGTAAATGACTATTGCATGTGAATTATCACTTTTGGAACACAAATAAGTGTGTTTCGGGTCATTTTAATGCCTGAAATTGGTCGAAATAGAAGCTTCTGAGTAGGAGAAAAAGTCTGTAAAAATGGCTATTTTGGTCACATTGAGGCTTTAAAAATTAGTTATTCAACATTAGGCACAATCCAAGTGACATTTTGAATACATTTTTCTACAGTCAAAAAAATCAATTTTCTGATGAAAAACGATGACCCGGGACCAGTTGAACTTTCTCCAGATGGTCAGAAATGGTAATTTTTTAATGATTAAGTTTTTTTACTGTAGATGACTATTGCATGTGAATTATCACTTTTGGAACAACAATAAGTGTGTTTAAAGTCATTTTAATGCCTGAAATTGGTCGAAATAGAAGCTTCTGAGTAGGAGAAAAAGTCTGTGAAAATGGCAATTTTGGTCACATTGAGGCTTAAAAAGTAGTTATTCAACATGAGGCACAATCCAAGTGACATTTTGAATCAATTTTTCTACAGTCAAGCAAATCAATTTTCTGATGAAAAACGTTGACCCGGGACCTGTCGAACCTTCTCCAGATGGTCAGAAATGGTAATTTTGTAATGATTAATTTTTTGACTGTAAATGACTATTGCATGTGAATTATCACTTTTGGAACAAAAATAAGTGTGTTTAGAGTCATTTGAATACCTGAAATTGGTCGAAATAGAAGCTTCTGAGTAGGAGAAAAAGTCTGCAAAAAATGCAATTTTGGTCACATTGAGGCTTTAAAAAGTAGATATTCAACATAAGGCACAATCCAAGTGACATTTTGAATCAATTTTTCTACAGTCAAAAAAATCAATTTTCTGATGAAAAACGATGACCCGGGACCTGTTGAACCTTCTCCAGATGGTCAGAAAAGGTAATTTTTTAATTTTTAATTTTTTGACTGTAAATGACTATTGCATGTGAATTATCACTTTTGGAACAAAAATAAGTGTGTTTAAAGTCATGTTAATGCCTGAAATTTGTCGAAATAGAAGCTTCTGAGTAGGAGAAAAAGTCTGTAAAAATGGCAATTTTGGTCACATTGAGGCTTTAAAAAGTAGTTATTTAACATGAGGCACAATCCAAGTGACATTTTGAATCAATTTTTCTACAGTCCAAAAAATCAATTTTCTGATGAAAAACGATGACCCGGGACCTGTTGAACTTTCTCCAGATGGTCAGAAATGGTAATTTTTTAATGATTAATTTTTTTACTGTAAATGACTATTGCATGTGAATTATCACTTTTGGAACAAAAATAAGTGTGTTTAAAGTCATTTTAATGCCTGAAATTGGTCGAAATAGAAGCTTCTGAGTAGGAGAAAAAGTCTGTAAAAATGGCAATTTTGGTCACATTGAGGCTTAAAAAGTAGTTATTCAACATGAGGCACAATCCAAGTGACATTTTGAATCAATTTTTCTACAGTCAAGCAAATCAATTTTCTGATGAAAAACGTTGACCCGGGACCTGTCGAACCTTCTCCAGATGGTCAGAAATTGTAGTTTTTTAATTTTTAATTTTTTATCTGTAAATGACTATTGCATGTGAATTATCACTTTTGGAACAAAAATAAGTGTGTTTAGAGTCATTTTAATACCTGAAATTGGTCTAAATAGAAGCTTCTGAGTAGGAGAAAAAGTCTGCAAAAATGGCAATTTTGGTCACATTGAGGCTTTAAAAAGTAGTTATTTAACATGAGGCACAATCCAAGTGACATTTTGAATCAATTTTTCTACAGTCCAAAAAATCAATTTTCTGATTAAAAACGATGACCCGGGACCTGTTGAACTTTCTCCAGATGGTCAGAAATTGTAGTTTTTTAATTTTTAATTTTTTGACTGTAAATGACTATTGCATGTGAATTATCACTTTTGGAACAAAAATAAGTGTGTTTAGAGTCATTTTAATACCTGAAATTGGTCGAAATAGAAGCTTCTGAGTAGGAGAAAAAGTCTGCAAAAATGGCAATTTTGGTCACATTGAGGCTTTAAAAAGTAGTTATTCAACATGATGCACAATCCAAGTGACATTTTGAATCAATTTTTCTACAGTCAAAAAAATCAATTTTCTGATGAAAAACGATGACCCGGGACCTGTTGAACTTTCTCCAGATGGTCAGATATGGTAATTTTTTAATGATTATTTTTTTTACTGTAAATGACTATTGCATGTGAATTATCACTTTTGGAACAAAAATAAGTGTGTTTAAAGTAATTTTAATGCCTGAAATTGGTCGAAATAGAAGCTTCTGAGTAGGAGAAAAAGTCTGTAAAAATGGCAATTTTGGTCACATTGAGGCTTAAAAAGTAGTTATTCAACATGAGGCACAATCCAAGTGACATTTTGAATCAATTTTTCTACAGTCAAGCAAATCAATTTTCTGATGAAAAACGTTGACCCGGGACCTGTCGAACCTTCTCCAGATGGTCAGAAATTGTAGTATTTTAATTTTTAATTTTTTGTCTGTAAATGACTATTGCATGTGAATTATCACTTTTGGAACAAAAATAAGTGTGTTTAGAGTCATTTTAATACCTGAAATTGGTCTAAATAGAAGCTTCTGAGTAGGAGAAAAAGTCAGCAAAAATGGCAATTTTGGTCACATTGAGGCTTTAAAAAGTAGTTATTCAACATGAGGCACAATCCAAGTGACATTTTGAATCAATTTTTCTACAGTCAAAAAAATCAATTTTCTGATGAAAAACGTTGACCCGGGACATGTCGAACCTTCTCCAGATGGTCACAAATTGTAATTTTTTAATTTTTAATTTTTTGACTGTCAATGACTATTGCATGTAAATTATCACTTTTGGAACAAAAATAAGTGTGTTTAGAGTCATTTTAATGCCTGAAATTGGTCGAAATAGAAGCTTCTGAGTAGGAGAAAAGGTCTGTAAAAATGGCAATTTTGGTCACATTGAGGCTTTAAAAGGTATTTATTCAACAGGAGGCACAATCCAAGTGACATTTTGAATCAATTTTTCTACAGTCCAAAAAATCAATTTTCTGATGAAAAACAATGACCCGGGACCTGTTGAACTTTCTCCAGATGGTCAGAAATGGTAATTTTGTAATGTTTAATTTTTTGACTGTAAATGACTATTGTGCATGTGAATTATCACTTTTGAAACAAAAATAAGTGTGTTTAAAGTCATTTTAATGCCTGAAATTGGTCGAAATTGAAGCTTCTGAGTAGGAGAAAAAGTCTGTAAAAATGGCAATTTTGGTCACATTGAGGCTTTAAAAGGTAGTTATTCAACATGAGGCACAATCCAAGTGACATTTTGAATCAATTTTTCTACAGTCAAAAAAATCAATTTTCTGATGAAAAACGATGACCCGGGACCTGTCGAACCTTCTCCAGATGGTCAGAAATGGTAATTTTTTAATGATTAATTTTTTTACTGTAAATGACTATTGCATGTGAATTATCACTTTTGGAACAAAAATAAGTGTGTTTAAAGTCATTTTAATGCCTGAAATTGGTCGAAATAGAAGCTTCTGAGTAGGAGAAAAAGTCTGTAAAAATGGCAATTTTGGTCACATTGAGGCTTAAAAAGTAGTTATTCAACATGAGGCACAATCCAAGTGACATTTTGAATCAATTTTTCTACAGTCAAGCAAATCAATTTTCTGATGAAAAACGTTGACCCGGGACCTGTCGAACCTTCTCCAGATGGTCAGAAATTGTAGTTTTTTAATTTTTAATTTTTTATCTGTAAATGACTATTGCATGTGAATTATCACTTTTGGAACAAAAATAAGTGTGTTTAGAGTCATTTTAATACCTGAAATTGGTCTAAATAAAAGCTTCTGAGTAAGAGAAAAAGTCTGCAAAAATGGCAATTTTGGTCACATTGAGGCTTTAAAAAGTAGTTATTTAACATGAGGCACAATCCAAGTGACATTTTGAATCAATTTTTCTACAGTCCAAAAAATCAATTTTCTGATGAAAAACGATGACCCGGGACCTGTTGAACTTTCTCCAGATGGTCAGAAATGGTAATTTTTTAATCATTAATTTTTTTACTGTAAATGACTATTGCATGTGAATTATCACTTTTGGAACAAAAATAAGTGTGTTTAAAGTCATTTTAATGCCTGAAATTGGTCGAAATAGAAGCTTCTGAGTAGGAGAAAAAGTCTGTAAAAATGGCAATTTTGGTCACATTGAGGCTTAAAAAGTAGTTATTCAACATGAGGCACAATCCAAGTGACATTTTGAATCAATTTTTCTACAGTCAAGCAAATCAATTTTCTGATGAAAAACGTTGACCCAGGACCTGTCGAACCTTCTCCAGATGGTCAGAAATTGTAGTTTTTTAATTTTTAATTTTTTATCTGTAAATGACTATTGCATGTGAATTATCACTTTTGGAACAAAAATAAGTGTGTTTAGAGTCATTTTAATACCTGAAATTGGTCGAAATAGAAGCTTCTGAGTAGGAGAAAAAGTCTGCAAAAATGGCAATTTTGGTCACATTGAGGCTTTAAAAAGTAGTTATTTAACATGAGGCACAATCCAAGTGACATTTTGAATCAATTTTTCTACAGTCCAAAAAATCAATTTTCTGATTAAAAACGATGACCCGGGACCTGTTGAACTTTCTCCAGATGGTCAGAAATTGTAGTTTTTTAATTTTTAATTTTTTGACTGTAAATGACTATTGCATGTGAATTATCACTTTTGGAACAAAAATAAGTGTGTTTAGAGTCATTTTAATACCTGAAATTGGTCGAAATAGAAGCTTCTGAGTAGGAGAAAAAGTCTGCAAAAATGGCAATTTTGGTCACATTGAGGCTTTAAAAAGTAGTTATTCAACATGAGGCACAATCCAAGTTACATTTTGAATCAATTTTTCTACAGTCCAAAAAACTCAATTTTCTGATATAAAACAATGACCCGGGACCTGCTGAACTTTCTCCAGATGGTCAGAAATGGTAATTTTTTAATGTTTAATTTTTTGACTGTAAATGACTATTGTGCATGTGAATTATCACTTTTGGAACAAAAATAAGTGTGTTTAGAGTCATTTGAATGCCTGAAATTGGTCTAAATAGAAGCTTCTGAGTAGGAGAAAAAGTCTGTAAAAATGGCAATTTTGGTCACATTGAGGCTTTAAAAAGTAGTTATTCAACATGAGGCACAATCCAAGTGACATTTTGAATCAATTTTTCTACAGTCAAAAAAATCAATTTTCTGATGAAAAACGATGACCCGGGACCTGTTGAACTTTCTCCAGATGGTCAGATATGGTAATTTTTTAATGATTATTTTTTTTACTGTAAATGACTATTGCATGTGAATTATCACTTTTGGAACAAAAATAAGTGTGTTTAAAGTAATTTTAATGCCTGAAATTGGTCGAAATAGAAGCTTCTGAGTAGGAGAAAAAGTCTGTAAAAATGGCAATTTTGGTCACATTGAGGCTTAAAAAGTAGTTATTCAACATGAGGCACAATCCAAGTGACATTTTGAATCAATTTTTCTACAGTCAAGCAAATCAATTTTCTGATGAAAAACGTTGACCCGGGACCTGTCGAACCTTCTCCAGATGGTCAGAAATTGTAGTATTTTAATTTTTAATTTTTTGTCTGTAAATGACTATTGCATGTGAATTATCACTTTTGGAACAAAAATAAGTGTGTTTAGAGTCATTTTAATACCTGAAATTGGTCTAAATAGAAGCTTCTGAGTAGGAGAAAAAGTCAGCAAAAATGGCAATTTTGGTCACATTGAGGCTTTAAAAAGTAGTTATTCAACATGAGGCACAATCCAAGTGACATTTTGAATCAATTTTTCTACAGTCAAAAAAATCAATTTTCTGATGAAAAACGTTGACCCGGGACATGTCGAACCTTCTCCAGATGGTCACAAATTGTAATTTTTTAATTTTTAATTTTTTGACTGTCAATGACTATTGCATGTGAATTATCACTTTTGGAACAAAAATAAGTGTGTTTAGAGTCATTTTAATGCCTGAAATTGGTCGAAATAGAAGCTTCTGAGTAGGAGAAAAGGTCTGTAAAAATGGCAATTTTGGTCACATTGAGGCTTTAAAAGGTAGTTATTCAACAGGAGGCACAATCCAAGTGACATTTTGAATCAATTTTTCTACAGTCCAAAAAATCAATTTTCTGATGAAAAACAATGACCCGGGACCTGTTGAACTTTCTCCAGATGGTCAGAAATGGTAATTTTGTAATGTTTAATTTTTTGACTGTAAATGACTATTGTGCATGTGAATTATCACTTTTGGAACAAAAATAAGTGTGTTTAAAGTCATTTTAATGCCTGAAATTGGTCGAAATTGAAGCTTCTGAGTAGGAGAAAAAGTCTGTAAAAATGGCAATTTTGGTCACATTGAGGCTTTAAAAGGTAGTTATTCAACATGAGGCACAATCCAAGTGACATTTTGAATCAATTTTTCTACAGTCAAAAAAATCAATTTTCTGATGAAAAACGATGACCCGGGACCTGTCGAACCTTCTCCAGATGGTCAGAAATGTTAATTTTTTAATTTTTAATTTTTTGACTGTATATGACTATTGCATGTGAATTATCACTTTTGGAACAAAAATAAGTGTGTTTAAAGTCATTTTAATGCCTGAAATTGGTCGAAATAGAAGCTTCTGAGTAGGAGAAAAAGCCTGTAAAAATGGCAATTTTGGTCACATTGAGGCTTTAAAAAGTAGTAATCCAACATGAGGCACAATCCAAGTGACATTTTGAATCAATTTTCTACAGTCAAAAAAATCAATTTTCTGATGAAAAACGATGACCCGGGACCTGTTGAACTTTCTCCAGATGGTCAGAAATGGTAATTTTTTAATGATTAATTTTTTTACTGTAAATGACTATTGCATGTGAATTATCACTTTTGGAACAAAAATAAGTGTGTTTAAAGTCATTTTAATGCCTGAAATTGGTCGAAATAGAAGCTTCTGAGTAGGAGAAAAAGTCTGTAAAAATGGCAATTTTGGTCACATTGAGGCTTAAAAAGTAGTTATTCAACATGAGGCACAATCCAAGTGACATTTTGAATCAATTTTTCTACAGTCAAGCAAATCAATTTTCTGATGAAAAACGTTGACCCGGGACCTGTCGAACCTTCTCCAGATGGTCAGAAATTGTAGTTTTTCAATTTTTAATTTTTTATCTGTAAATGACTATTGCATGTGAATTATCACTTTTGGAACAAAAATAAGTGTGTTTAGAGTCATTTTAATACCTGAAATTGATCTAAATAAAAGCTTCTGAGTAAGAGAAAAAGTCTGCAAAAATGGCAATTTTGGTCACATTGAGGCTTTAAAAAGTAGTTATTTAACATGAGGCACAATCCAAGTGACATTTTGAATCAATTTTTCTACAGTCCAAAAAACTCAATTTTCTGATATAAAACAATGACCCGGGACCTGCTGAACTTTCTCCAGATGGTCAGATATGGTAATTTTTTAATGATTAATTTTTTTACTGTAAATGACTATTGCATGTGAATTATCACTTTTGGAACAAAAATAAGTGTGTTTAAAGTCATTTTAATGCCTGAAATTGGTCGAAATAGAAGCTTCTGAGTAGGAGAAAAAGTCTGTAAAAATGGCAATTTTGGTCACATTGAGGCTTAAAAAGTAGTTATTCAACATGAGGCACAATCCAAGTGACATTTTGAATCAATTTTTCTACAGTCAAGCAAATCAATTTTCTGATGAAAAACGTTGACCCGGGACCTGTCGAACCTTCTCCAGATGGTCAGAAATTGTAGTATTTTAATTTTTAATTTTTTGTCTGCAAATGACTATTGCATGTGAATTATCACTTTTGGAACAAAAATAAGTGTGTTTAGAGTCATTTTAATACCTGAAATTGGTCTAAATAGAAGCTTCTGAGTAGGAGAAAAAGTCAGCAAAAATGGCAATTTTGGTCACATTGAGGCTTTAAAAAGTAGTTATTCAACATGAGGCACAATCCAAGTGACATTTTGAATCAATTTTTCTACAGTCAAAAAAATCAATTTTCTGATGAAAAACGTTGACCCGGGACCTGCTGAACTTTCTCCAGATGGTCAGAAATGGTAATTTTTTAATGTTTAATTTTTTGACTGTAAATGACTATTGTGCATGTGAATTATCACTTTTGGAACAAAAATAAGTGTGTTTAGAGTCATTCGAATGCCTGAAATTGGTCTAAATAGAAGCTTCTGAGTAGGAGAAAAAGTCTGTAAAAATGGCAATTTTGGTCACATTGAGGCTTTAAAAAGTAGTTATTCAACATGAGGCACAATCCAAGTGACATTTTGAATCAATTTTTCTACAGTCAAAAAAATCAATTTTCTGATGAAAAACGATGACCCGGGACCTGTTGAACTTTCTCCAGATGGTCAGAAATGGTAATTTTTTAATGTTTAATTTTTTGACTGTAAATGACTATTGTGCATGTGAATTATCACTTTTGGAACAAAAATAAGTGTGTTTAGAGTCATTTGAATGCCTGAAATTGGTCTAAATAGAAGCTTCTGAGTAGGAGAAAAAGTCTGTAAAAATGGCAATTTTGGTCACATTGAGGCTTTAAAAAGTAGTTATTCAACATGAGGCACAATCCAAGTGACATTTTGAATCAATTTTTCTACAGTCAAAAAAATCAATTTTCTGATGAAAAACGATGACCCGGGACCTGTTGAACCTTCTCCAGATGGTCAGAAAAGGTAATTTTTTAATTTTTAATTTTTTGACTGTAAATGACTATTGCATGTGAATTATCACTTTTGGAACAAAAATAAGTGTGTTTAAAGTCATGTTAATGCCTGAAATTGGTCGAAATAGAAGCTTCTGAGTAGGAGAAAAAGTCTGTAAAAATGGCAATTTTGGTCACATTGAGGCTTTAAAAAGTAGTTATTTAACATGAGGCACAATCCAAGTGACATTTTGAATCAATTTTTCTACAGTCCAAAAAATCAATTTTCTGATGAAAAACGATGACCCGGGACCTGTTGAACTTTCTCCAGATGGTCAGAAATGGTAATTTTTTAATGATTAATTTTTTTACTGTAAATGACTATTGCATGTGAATTATCACTTTTGGAACAAAAATAAGTGTGTTTAAAGTCATTTTAATGCCTGAAATTGGTCGAAATAGAAGCTTCTGAGTAGGAGAAAAAGTCTGCAAAAATGGCAATTTTGGTCACATTGAGGCTTTAAAAAGTAGTTATTTAACATGAGGCACAATCCAAGTGACATTTTGAATCAATTTTTCTACAGTCCAAAAAATCAATTTTCTGATTAAAAACGATGACCCGGGACCTGTTGAACTTTCTCCAGATGGTCAGAAATTGTAGTTTTTTAATTTTTAATTTTTTGACTGTAAATGACTATTGCATGTGAATTATCACTTTTGGAACAAAAATAAGTGTGTTTAGAGTCATTTTAATACCTGAAATTGGTCGAAATAGAAGCTTCTGAGTAGGAGAAAAAGTCTGCAAAAATGGCAATTTTGGTCACATTGAGGCTTTAAAAAGTAGTTATTCAACATGAGGCACAATCCAAGTTACATTTTGAATCAATTTTTCTACAGTCCAAAAAACTCAATTTTCTGATATAAAACAATGACCCGGGACCTGCTGAACTTTCTCCAGATGGTCAGAAATGGTAATTTTTTAATGTTTAATTTTTTGACTGTAAATGACTATTGTGCATGTGAATTATCACTTTTGGAACAAAAATAAGTGTGTTTAGAGTCATTTGAATGCCTGAAATTGGTCTAAATAGAAGCTTCTGAGTAGGAGAAAAAGTCTGTAAAAATGGCAATTTTGGTCACATTGAGGCTTTAAAAAGTAGTTATTCAACATGAGGCACAATCCAAGTGACATTTTGAATCAATTTTTCTACAGTCAAAAAAATCAATTTTCTGATGAAAAACGATGACCCGGGACCTGTTGAACTTTCTCCAGATGGTCAGATATGGTAATTTTTTAATGATTATTTTTTTTACTGTAAATGACTATTGCATGTGAATTATCACTTTTGGAACAAAAATAAGTGTGTTTAAAGTAATTTTAATGCCTGAAATTGGTCGAAATAGAAGCTTCTGAGTAGGAGAAAAAGTCTGTAAAAATGGCAATTTTGGTCACATTGAGGCTTAAAAAGTAGTTATTCAACATGAGGCACAATCCAAGTGACATTTTGAATCAATTTTTCTACAGTCAAGCAAATCAATTTTCTGATGAAAAACGTTGACCCGGGACCTGTCGAACCTTCTCCAGATGGTCAGAAATTGTAGTATTTTAATTTTTAATTTTTTGTCTGTAAATGACTATTGCATGTGAATTATCACTTTTGGAACAAAAATAAGTGTGTTTAGAGTCATTTTAATACCTGAAATTGGTCTAAATAGAAGCTTCTGAGTAGGAGAAAAAGTCAGCAAAAATGGCAATTTTGGTCACATTGAGGCTTTAAAAAGTAGTTATTCAACATGAGGCACAATCCAAGTGACATTTTGAATCAATTTTTCTACAGTCAAAAAAATCAATTTTCTGATGAAAAACGTTGACCCGGGACATGTCGAACCTTCTCCAGATGGTCACAAATTGTAATTTTTTAATTTTTAATTTTTTGACTGTCAATGACTATTGCATGTGAATTATCACTTTTGGAACAAAAATAAGTGTGTTTAGAGTCATTTTAATGCCTGAAATTGGTCGAAATAGAAGCTTCTGAGTAGGAGAAAAGGTCTGTAAAAATGGCAATTTTGGTCACATTGAGGCTTTAAAAGGTAGTTATTCAACAGGAGGCACAATCCAAGTGACATTTTGAATCAATTTTTCTACAGTCCAAAAAATCAATTTTCTGATGAAAAACAATGACCCGGGACCTGTTGAACTTTCTCCAGATGGTCAGAAATGGTAATTTTGTAATGTTTAATTTTTTGACTGTAAATGACTATTGTGCATGTGAATTATCACTTTTGGAACAAAAATAAGTGTGTTTAAAGTCATTTTAATGCCTGAAATTGGTCGAAATTGAAGCTTCTGAGTAGGAGAAAAAGTCTGTAAAAATGGCAATTTTGGTCACATTGAGGCTTTAAAAGGTAGTTATTCAACATGAGGCACAATCCAAGTGACATTTTGAATCAATTTTTCTACAGTCAAAAAAATCAATTTTCTGATGAAAAACGATGACCCGGGACCTGTCGAACCTTCTCCAGATGGTCAGAAATGTTAATTTTTTAATTTTTAATTTTTTGACTGTATATGACTATTGCATGTGAATTATCACTTTTGGAACAAAAATAAGTGTGTTTAAAGTCATTTTAATGCCTGAAATTGGTCGAAATAGAAGCTTCTGAGTAGGAGAAAAAGCCTGTAAAAATGGCAATTTTGGTCACATTGAGGCTTTAAAAAGTAGTAATCCAACATGAGGCACAATCCAAGTGACATTTTGAATCAATTTTTCTACAGTCAAAAAAATCAATTTTCTGATGAAAAACGATGACCCGGGACCTGTTGAACTTTCTCCAGATGGTCAGAAATGGTAATTTTTTAATGATTAATTTTTTTACTGTAAATGACTATTGCATGTGAATTATCACTTTTGGAACAAAAATAAGTGTGTTTAAAGTCATTTTAATGCCTGAAATTGGTCGAAATAGAAGCTTCTGAGTAGGAGAAAAAGTCTGTAAAAATGGCAATTTTGGTCACATTGAGGCTTAAAAAGTAGTTATTCAACATGAGGCACAATCCAAGTGACATTTTGAATCAATTTTTCTACAGTCAAGCAAATCAATTTTCTGATGAAAAACGTTGACCCGGGACCTGTCGAACCTTCTCCAGATGGTCAGAAATTGTAGTTTTTCAATTTTTAATTTTTTATCTGTAAATGACTATTGCATGTGAATTATCACTTTTGGAACAAAAATAAGTGTGTTTAGAGTCATTTTAATACCTGAAATTGATCTAAATAAAAGCTTCTGAGTAAGAGAAAAAGTCTGCAAAAATGGCAATTTTGGTCACATTGAGGCTTTAAAAAGTAGTTATTTAACATGAGGCACAATCCAAGTGACATTTTGAATCAATTTTTCTACAGTCCAAAAAACTCAATTTTCTGATATAAAACAATGACCCGGGACCTGCTGAACTTTCTCCAGATGGTCAGAAATGGTAATTTTTTAATGTTTAATTTTTTGACTGTAAATGACTATTGTGCATGTGAATTATCACTTTTGGAACAAAAATAAGTGTGTTTAGAGTCATTTGAATGCCTGAAATTGGTCTAAATAGAAGCTTCTGAGTAGGAGAAAAAGTCTGTAAAAATTGCAATTTTGGTCACATTGAGGCTTTAAAAAGTAGTTATTCAACATGAGGCACAATCCAAGTGACATTTTGAATCAATTTTTCTACAGTCAAAAAAATCAATTTTCTGATGAAAAACGATGACCCGGGACCTGTTGAACTTTCTCCAGATGGTCAGATATGGTAATTTTTTAATGATTAATTTTTTTACTGTAAATGACTATTGCATGTGAATTATCACTTTTGGAACAAAAATAAGTGTGTTTAAAGTCATTTTAATGCCTGAAATTGGTCGAAATAGAAGCTTCTGAGTAGGAGAAAAAGTCTGTAAAAATGGCAATTTTGGTCACATTGAGGCTTAAAAAGTAGTTATTCAACATGAGGCACAATCCAAGTGACATTTTGAATCAATTTTTCTACAGTCAAGCAAATCAATTTTCTGATGAAAAACGTTGACCCGGGACCTGTCGAACCTTCTCCAGATGGTCAGAAATTGTAGTATTTTAATTTTTAATTTTTTGTCTGCAAATGACTATTGCATGTGAATTATCACTTTTGGAACAAAAATAAGTGTGTTTAGAGTCATTTTAATACCTGAAATTGGTCTAAATAGAAGCTTCTGAGTAGGAGAAAAAGTCAGCAAAAATGGCAATTTTGGTCACATTGAGGCTTTAAAAAGTAGTTATTCAACATGAGGCACAATCCAAGTGACATTTTGAATCAATTTTTCTACAGTCAAAAAAATCAATTTTCTGATGAAAAACGTTGACCCGGGACCTGCTGAACTTTCTCCAGATGGTCAGAAATGGTAATTTTTTAATGTTTAATTTTTTGACTGTAAATGACTATTGTGCATGTGAATTATCACTTTTGGAACAAAAATAAGTGTGTTTAGAGTCATTCAAATGCCTGAAATTGGTCTAAATAGAAGCTTCTGAGTAGGAGAAAAAGTCTGTAAAAATGGCAATTTTGGTCACATTGAGGCTTTAAAAAGTAGTTATTCAACATGAGGCACAATCCAAGTGACATTTTGAATCAATTTTTCTACAGTCAAAAAAATCAATTTTCTGATGAAAAACGATGACCCGGGACCTGTTGAACTTTCTCCAGATGGTCAGATATGGTAATTTTTTAATGATTAATTTTTTTACGGTAAATGACTATTGCATGTGAATTATCACTTTTGGAACAAAAATAAGTGTGTTTAAAGTCATTTTAATGCCTGAAATTGGTCGAAATAGAAGCTTCTGAGTAGGAGAAAAAGTCTGTAAAAATGGCAATTTTGGTCACATTGAGGCTTAAAAAGTAGTTATTCAACATGAGGCACAATCCAAGTGACATTTTGAATCAATTTTTCTACAGTCAAGCAAATCAATTTTCTGATGAAAAACGTTGACCCGGGACCTGTCGAACCTTCTCCAGATGGTCAGAAATTGTAGTATTTTAATTTTTAATTTTTTGTCTGCAAATGACTATTGCATGTGAATTATCACTTTTGGAACAAAAATAAGTGTGTTTAGAGTCATTTTAATACCTGAAATTGGTCTAAATAGAAGCTTCTGAGTAGGAGAAAAAGTCAGCAAAAATGGCAATTTTGGTCACATTGAGGCTTTAAAAAGTAGTTATTCAACATGAGGCACAATCCAAGTGACATTTTGAATCAATTTTTCTACAGTCAAAAAAATCAATTTTCTGATGAAAAACGTTGACCCGGGACATGTCGAACCTTCTCCAGATGGTCAGAAATTGTAGTTTTTTAATTTTTAATTTTTTGACTGTCAATGACTATTGCATGTGAATTATCACTTTTGGAACAAAAATAAGTGTGTTTAGAGTCATTTTAATGCCTGAAATTGGTTGAAATAGAAGCTTCTGAGTAGGAGAAAAGGTCTGTAAAAATGGCAATTTTGGTCACATTGAGGCTTTAAAAGGTAGTTATTCAACGGGAGGCGCAATCCAAGTGACATTTTGAATCAATTTTTCTACAGTCCAAAAAATCAATTTTCTGATGAAAAACAATGACCCGGGACCTGTTGAACTTTCTCCAGATGGTCAGAAATGGTAATTTTGTAATGTTTAATTTTTTGACTGTATATGACTATTGCATGTGAATTATCACTTTTGGAACAAAAATAAGTGTGTTTAGAGTCATTTTAATGCCTGAAATTGGTCTAAATAGAAGCTTCTGAGTAAGAGAAAAAGTCTGCAAAAATGGCAATTTTGGTCACATTGAGGCTTTAAAAAGTAGTTATTTAACATGAGGCACAATCCAAGTGACATTTTGAATCAATTTTTCTACAGTCCAAAAAACTCAATTTTCTGATATAAAACAATGACCCGGGACCTGCTGAACTTTCTCCAGATGGTCAGAAATGGTAATTTTTTAATGTTTAATTTTTTGACTGTAAATGACTATTGTGCATGTGAATTATCACTTTTGGAACAAAAATAAGTGTGTTTAGAGTCATTTGAATGCCTGAAATTGGTCTAAATAGAAGCTTCTGAGTAGGAGAAAAAGTCTGTAAAAATGGCAATTTTGGTCACATTGAGGCTTTAAAAAGTAGTTATTCAACATGAGGCACAATCCAAGTGACATTTTGAATCAATTTTTCTACAGTCAAAAAAAATCAATTTTCTGATGAAAAACGATGACCCGGGACCTGTTGAACTTTCTCCAGATGGTCAGATATGGTAATTTTTTAATGATTAATTTTTTTACTGTAAATGACTATTGCATGTGAATTATCACTTTTGGAACAAAAATAAGTGTGTTTAAAGTCATTTTAATGCCTGAAATTGGTCGAAATAGAAGCTTCTGAGTAGGAGAAAAAGTCTGTAAAAATGGCAATTTTGGTCACATTGAGGCTTAAAAAGTAGTTATTCAACATGAGGCACAATCCAAGTGACATTTTGAATCAATTTTTCTACAGTCAAGCAAATCAATTTTCTGATGAAAAACGTTGACCCGGGACCTGTCGAACCTTCTCCAGATGGTCAGAAATTGTAGTATTTTAATTTTTAATTTTTTGTCTGCAAATGACTATTGCATGTGAATTATCACTTTTGGAACAAAAATAAGTGTGTTTAGAGTCATTTTAATACCTGAAATTGGTCTAAATAGAAGCTTATGAGTAGGAGAAAAAGTCAGCAAAAATGGCAATTTTGGTCACATTGAGGCTTTAAAAAGTAGTTATTCAACATGAGGCACAATCCAAGTGACATTTTGAATCAATTTTTCTACAGTCAAAAAAATCAATTTTCTGATGAAAAACGTTGACCCGGGACCTGCTGAACTTTCTCCAGATGGTCAGAAATGGTAATTTTTTAATGTTTAATTTTTTGACTGTAAATGACTATTGTGCATGTGAATTATCACTTTTGGAACAAAAATAAGTGTGTTTAGAGTCATTTGAATGCCTGAAATTGGTCTAAATAGAAGCTTCTGAGTAGGAGAAAAAGTCTGTAAAAATGGCAATTTTGGTCACATTGAGGCTTTAAAAAGTAGTTATTCAACATGAGGCACAATCCAAGTGACATTTTGAATCAATTTTTCTACAGTCAAAAAAATCAATTTTCTGATGAAAAACGATGACCCGGGACCTGTTGAACCTTCTCCAGATGGTCAGAAAAGGTAATTTTTTAATTTTTAATTTTTTGACTGTAAATGACTATTGCATGTGAATTATCACTTTTGGAACAAAAATAAGTGTGTTTAAAGTCATGTTAATGCCTGAAATTGGTCGAAATAGAAGCTTCTGAGTAGGAGAAAAAGTCTGTAAAAATGGCAATTTTGGTCACATTGAGGCTTTAAAAAGTAGTTATTTAACATGAGGCACAATCCAAGTGACATTTTGAATCAATTTTTCTACAGTCCAAAAAATCAATTTTCTGATGAAAAACGATGACCCGGGACCTGTTGAACTTTCTCCAGATGGTCAGAAATGGTAATTTTTTAATGATTAATTTTTTTACTGTAAATGACTATTGCATGTGAATTATCACTTTTGGAACAAAAATAAGTGTGTTTAAAGTCATTTTAATGCCTGAAATTGGTCGAAATAGAAGCTTCTGAGTAGGAGAAAAAGTCTGTAAAAATGGCAATTTTGGTCACATTGAGGCTTAAAAAGTAGTTATTCAACATGAGGCACAATCCAAGTGACATTTTGAATCAATTTTTCTACAGTCAAGCAAATCAATTTTCTGATGAAAAACGTTGACCCGGGACCTGTCGAACCTTCTCCAGATGGTCAGAAATTGTAGTTTTTTAATTTTTAATTTTTTATCTGTAAATGACTATTGCATGTGAATTATCACTTTTGGAACAAAAATAAGTGTGTTTAGAGTCATTTTAATACCTGAAATTGGTCTAAATAGAAGCTTCTGAGTAGGAGAAAAAGTCTGCAAAAATGGCAATTTTGGTCACATTGAGGCTTTAAAAAGTAGTTATTTAACATGAGGCACAATCCAAGTGACATTTTGAATCAATTTTTCTACAGTCCAAAAAATCAATTTTCTGATTAAAAACGATGACCCGGGACCTGTTGAACTTTCTCCAGATGGTCAGAAATTGTAGTTTTTTAATTTTTAATTTTTTGACTGTAAATGACTATTGCATGTGAATTATCACTTTTGGAACAAAAATAAGTGTGTTTAGAGTCATTTTAATACCTGAAATTGGTCGAAATAGAAGCTTCTGAGTAGGAGAAAAAGTCTGCAAAAATGGCAATTTTGGTCACATTGAGGCTTTAAAAAGTAGTTATTCAACATGAGGCACAATCCAAGTGACATTTTGAATCAATTTTTCTACAGTCCAAAAAACTCAATTTTCTGATATAAAACAATGACCCGGGACCTGCTGAACTTTCTCCAGATGGTCAGAAATGGTAATTTTTTAATGTTTAATTTTTTGACTGTAAATGACTATTGTGCATGTGAATTATCACTTTTGGAACAAAAATAAGTGTGTTTAGAGTCATTTGAATGCCTGAAATTGGTCTAAATAGAAGCTTCTGAGTAGGAGAAAAAGTCTGTAAAAATGGCAATTTTGGTCACATTGAGGCTTTAAAAAGTAGTTATTCAACATGAGGCACAATCCAAGTGACATTTTGAATCAATTTTTCTACAGTCAAAAAAATCAATTTTCTGATGAAAAACGATGACCCGGGACCTGTTGAACTTTCTCCAGATGGTCAGATATGGTAATTTTTTAATGATTATTTTTTTTACTGTAAATGACTATTGCATGTGAATTATCACTTTTGGAACAAAAATAAGTGTGTTTAAAGTAATTTTAATGCCTGAAATTGGTCGAAATAGAAGCTTCTGAGTAGGAGAAAAAGTCTGTAAAAATGGCAATTTTGGTCACATTGAGGCTTAAAAAGTAGTTATTCAACATGAGGCACAATCCAAGTGACATTTTGAATCAATTTTTCTACAGTCAAGCAAATCAATTTTCTGATGAAAAACGTTGACCCGGGACCTGTCGAACCTTCTCCAGATGGTCAGAAATTGTAGTATTTTAATTTTTAATTTTTTGTCTGTAAATGACTATTGCATGTGAATTATCACTTTTGGAACAAAAATAAGTGTGTTTAGAGTCATTTTAATACCTGAAATTGGTCTAAATAGAAGCTTCTGAGTAGGAGAAAAAGTCAGCAAAAATGGCAATTTTGGTCACATTGAGGCTTTAAAAAGTAGTTATTCAACATGAGGCACAATCCAAGTGACATTTTGAATCAATTTTTCTACAGTCAAAAAAATCAATTTTCTGATGAAAAACGTTGACCCGGGACATGTCGAACCTTCTCCAGATGGTCACAAATTGTAATTTTTTAATTTTTAATTTTTTGACTGTCAATGACTATTGCATGTGAATTATCACTTTTGGAACAAGAATAAGTGTGTTTAGAGTCATTTTAATGCCTGAAATTGGTCGAAATAGAAGCTTCTGAGTAGGAGAAAAGGTCTGTAAAAATGGCAATTTTGGTCACATTGAGGCTTTAAAAGGTAGTTATTCAACAGGAGGCACAATCCAAGTGACATTTTGAATCAATTTTTCTACAGTCCGAAAAATCAATTTTCTGATGAAAAACAAGGACCCGGGACCTGTTGAACTTTCTCCAGATGGTCAGAAATGGTAATTTTGTAATGTTTAATTTTTTGACTGTAAATGACTATTGTGCATGTGAATTATCACTTTTGGAACAAAAATAAGTGTGTTTAAAGTCATTTTAATGCCTGAAATTGGTCGAAATTGAAGCTTCTGAGTAGGAGAAAAAGTCTGTAAAAATGGCAATTTTGGTCACATTGAGGCTTTAAAAGGTAGTTATTCAACATGAGGCACAATCCAAGTGACATTTTGAATCAATTTTTCTACAGTCAAAAAAATCAATTTTCTGATGAAAAACGATGACCCGGGACCTGTCGAACCTTCTCCAGATGGTCAGAAATGTTAATTTTTTAATTTTTAATTTTTTGACTGTATATGACTATTGCATGTGAATTATCACTTTTGGAACAAAAATAAGTGTGTTTAAAGTCATTTTAATGCCTGAAATTGGTCGAAATAGAAGCTTCTGAGTAGGAGAAAAAGCCTGTAAAAATGGCAATTTTGGTCACATTGAGGCTTTAAAAAGTAGTAATCCAACATGAGGCACAATCCAAGTGACATTTTGAATCAATTTTTCTACAGTCCAAAAAATCAATTTTCTGATGAAAAACGATGACCCGGGACCTGTTGAACTTTCTCCAGATGGTCAGAAATGGTAATTTTTTAATGATTAATTTTTTTACTGTAAATGACTATTGCATGTGAATTATCACTTTTGGAACAAAAATAAGTGTGTTTAAAGTCATTTTAATGCCTGAAATTGGTCGAAATAGAAGCTTCTGAGTAGGAGAAAAAGTCTGTAAAAATGGCAATTTTGGTCACATTGAGGCTTAAAAAGTAGTTATTCAACATGAGGCACAATCCAAGTGACATTTTGAATCAATTTTTCTACAGTCAAGCAAATCAATTTTCTGATGAAAAACGTTGACCCGGGACCTGTCGAACCTTCTCCAGATGGTCAGAAATTGTAGTTTTTCAATTTTTAATTTTTTATCTGTAAATGACTATTGCATGTGAATTATCACTTTTGGAACAAAAATAAGTGTGTTTAGAGTCATTTTAATACCTGAAATTGGTCTAAATAAAAGCTTCTGAGTAAGAGAAAAAGTCTGCAAAAATGGCAATTTTGGTCACATTGAGGCTTTAAAAAGTAGTTATTTAACATGAGGCACAATCCAAGTGACATTTTGAATCAATTTTTCTACAGTCCAAAAAACTCAATTTTCTGATATAAAACAATGACCCGGGACCTGCTGAACTTTCTCCAGATGGTCAGAAATGGTAATTTTTTAATGTTTAATTTTTTGACTGTAAATGACTATTGTGCATGTGAATTATCACTTTTGGAACAAAAATAAGTGTGTTTAGAGTCATTTGAATGCCTGAAATTGGTCTAAATAGAAGTTTCTGAGTAGGAGAAAAAGTCTGTAAAAATTGCAATTTTGGTCACATTGAGGCTTTAAAAAGTAGTTATTCAACATGAGGCACAATCCAAGTGACATTTTGAATCAATTTTTCTACAGTCAAAAAAATCAATTTTCGGATGAAAAACGTTGACCCGGGACATGTCGAACCTTCTCCAGATGGTCACAAATTGTAATTTTTTAATTTTTAATTTTTTGACTGTCAATGACTATTGCATGTGAATTATCACTTTTGGAACAAAAATAAGTGTGTTTAGAGTCATTTTAATGCCTGAAATTGGTCAAAATAGAAGCTTCTGAGTAGGAGAAAAAGGCTGTAAAAATGGCAATTTTGGTCACATTGAGGCTTTAAAAAGTAGTTATTTAACATGAGGCACAATCCAAGTGACATTTTGAATCAATTTTTCTACAGTCCAAAAAATCAATTTTCTGATGAAAAACGATGACCCGGGACCTGTTGAACCTTCTCCAGATGGTCAGAAATGGTAAATTTTTAATTTTTAATTTTTTGACTGTAAATGACTATTGCATGTGAATTATCACTTTTGGAACACAAATAAGTGTGTTTCGGGTCATTTTAATGCCTGAAATTGCTCGAAATAGAAGCTTCTGAGTAGGAGAAAAAGTCTGTAAAAATGGCTATTTTGGTCACATTGAGGCTTTAAAAATTAGTTATTCAACATTAGGCACAATCCAAGTGACATTTTGAATACATTTTTCTACAGTCAAAAAAATCAATTTTCTGATGAAAAACGATGACCCGGGACCAGTTGAACTTTCTCCAGATGGTCAGAAATGGTAATTTTTTAATGATTAAGTTTTTTTACTGTAGATGACTATTGCATGTGAATTATCACTTTTGGAACAACAATAAGTGTGTTTAAAGTCATTTTAATGCCTGAAATTGGTCGAAATAGAAGCTTCTGAGTAGGAGAAAAAGTCTGTGAAAATGGCAATTTTGGTCACATTGAGGCTTAAAAAGTAGTTATTCAACATGAGGCACAATCCAAGTGACATTTTGAATCAATTTTTCTACAGTCAAGCAAATCAATTTTCTGATGAAAAACGTTGACCCGGGACCTGTCGAACCTTCTCCAGATGGTCAGAAATGGTAATTTTGTAATGATTAATTTTTTGACTGTAAATGACTATTGCATGTGAATTATCACTTTTGGAACAAAAATAAGTGTGTTTAGAGTGATTTGAATACCTGAAATTGGTCGAAATAGAAGCTTCTGAGTAGGAGAAAAAGTCTGCAAAAAATGCAATTTTGGTCACATTGAGGCTTTAAAAAGTAGATATTCAACATAAGGCACAATCCAAGTGACATTTTGAATCAATTTTTCTACAGTCAAAAAAATCAATTTTCTGATGAAAAACGATGACCCGGGACCTGTTGAACCTTCTCCAGATGGTCAGAAAAGGTAATTTTTTAATTTTTAATTTTTTGACTGTAAATGACTATTGCATGTGAATTATCACTTTTGGAACAAAAATAAGTGTGTTTAAAGTCATGTTAATGCCTGAAATTTGTCGAAATAGAAGCTTCTGAGTAGGAGAAAAAGTCTGTAAAAATGGCAATTTTGGTCACATTGAGGCTTTAAAAAGTAGTTATTTAACATGAGGCACAATCCAAGTGACATTTTGAATCAATTTTTCTACAGTCCAAAAAATCAATTTTCTGATGAAAAATGATGACCCGGGACCTGTTGAACTTTCTCCAGATGGTCAGAAATGGTAATTTTTTAATGATTAATTTTTTTACTGTAAATGACTATTGCATGTGAATTATCACTTTTGGAACAAAAATAAGTGTGTTTAAAGTCATTTTAATGCCTGAAATTGGTCGAAATAGAAGCTTCTGAGTAGGAGAAAAAGTCTGTAAAAATGGCAATTTTGGTCACATTGAGGCTTAAAAAGTAGTTATTCAACATGAGGCACAATCCAAGTGACATTTTGAATCAATTTTTCTACAGTCAAGCAAATCAATTTTCTGATGAAAAACGTTGACCCGGGACCTGTCGAACCTTCTCCAGATGGTCAGAAATTGTAGTTTTTTAATTTTTAATTTTTTATCTGTAAATGACTATTGCATGTGAATTATCACTTTTGGAACAAAAATAAGTGTGTTTAGAGTCATTTTAATACCTGAAATTGGTCTAAATAGAAGCTTCTGAGTAGGAGAAAAAGTCTGCAAAAATGGCAATTTTGGTCACATTGAGGCTTTAAAAAGTAGTTATTTAACATGAGGCACAATCCAAGTGACATTTTGAATCAATTTTTCTACAGTCCAAAAAATCAATTTTCTGATTAAAAACGATGACCCGGGACCTGTTGAACTTTCTCCAGATGGTCAGAAATTGTAGTTTTTTAATTTTTAATTTTTTGACTGTAAATGACTATTGCATGTGAATTATCACTTTTGGAACAAAAATAAGTGTGTTTAGAGTCATTTTAATACCTGAAATTGGTCGAAATAGAAGCTTCTGAGTAGGAGAAAAAGTCTGCAAAAATGGCAATTTTGGTCACATTGAGGCTTTAAAAAGTAGTTATTCAACATGATGCACAATCCAAGTGACATTTTGAATCAATTTTTCTACAGTCAAAAAAATCAATTTTCTGATGAAAAACGATGACCCGGGACCTGTTGAACTTTCTCCAGATGGTCAGATATGGTAATTTTTTAATGATTATTTTTTTTACTGTAAATGACTATTGCATGTGAATTATCACTTTTGGAACAAAAATAAGTGTGTTTAAAGTAATTTTAATGCCTGAAATTGGTCGAAATAGAAGCTTCTGAGTAGGAGAAAAAGTCTGTAAAAATGGCAATTTTGGTCACATTGAGGCTTAAAAAGTAGTTATTCAACATGAGGCACAATCCAAGTGACATTTTGAATCAATTTTTCTACAGTCAAGCAAATCAATTTTCTGATGAAAAACGTTGACCCGGGACCTGTCGAACCTTCTCCAGATGGTCAGAAATTGTAGTATTTTAATTTTTAATTTTTTGTCTGTAAATGACTATTGCATGTGAATTATCACTTTTGGAACAAAAATAAGTGTGTTTAGAGTCATTTTAATACCTGAAATTGGTCTAAATAGAAGCTTCTGAGTAGGAGAAAAAGTCAGCAAAAATGGCAATTTTGGTCACATTGAGGCTTTAAAAAGTAGTTATTCAACATGAGGCACAATCCAAGTGACATTTTGAATCAATTTTTCTACAGTCAAAAAAATCAATTTTCTGATGAAAAACGTTGACCCGGGACATGTCGAACCTTCTCCAGATGGTCACAAATTGTAATTTTTTAATTTTTAATTTTTTGACTGTCAATGACTATTGCATGTAAATTATCACTTTTGGAACAAAAATAAGTGTGTTTAGAGTCATTTTAATGCCTGAAATTGGTCGAAATAGAAGCTTCTGAGTAGGAGAAAAGGTCTGTAAAAATGGCAATTTTGGTCACATTGAGGCTTTAAAAGGTATTTATTCAACAGGAGGCACAATCCAAGTGACATTTTGAATCAATTTTTCTACAGTCCAAAAAATCAATTTTCTGATGAAAAACAATGACCCGGGACCTGTTGAACTTTCTCCAGATGGTCAGAAATGGTAATTTTGTAATGTTTAATTTTTTGACTGTAAATGACTATTGTGCATGTGAATTATCACTTTTGAAACAAAAATAAGTGTGTTTAAAGTCATTTTAATGCCTGAAATTGGTCGAAATTGAAGCTTCTGAGTAGGAGAAAAAGTCTGTAAAAATGGCAATTTTGGTCACATTGAGGCTTTAAAAGGTAGTTATTCAACATGAGGCACAATCCAAGTGACATTTTGAATCAATTTTTCTACAGTCAAAAAAATCAATTTTCTGATGAAAAACGATGACCCGGGACCTGTCGAACCTTCTCCAGATGGTCAGAAATGGTAATTTTTTAATGATTAATTTTTTTACTGTAAATGACTATTGCATGTGAATTATCACTTTTGGAACAAAAATAAGTGTGTTTAAAGTCATTTTAATGCCTGAAATTGGTCGAAATAGAAGCTTCTGAGTAGGAGAAAAAGTCTGTAAAAATGGCAATTTTGGTCACATTGAGGCTTAAAAAGTAGTTATTCAACATGAGGCACAATCCAAGTGACATTTTGAATCAATTTTTCTACAGTCAAGCAAATCAATTTTCTGATGAAAAACGTTGACCCGGGACCTGTCGAACCTTCTCCAGATGGTCAGAAATTGTAGTTTTTTAATTTTTAATTTTTTATCTGTAAATGACTATTGCATGTGAATTATCACTTTTGGAACAAAAATAAGTGTGTTTAGAGTCATTTTAATACCTGAAATTGGTCTAAATAAAAGCTTCTGAGTAAGAGAAAAAGTCTGCAAAAATGGCAATTTTGGTCACATTGAGGCTTTAAAAAGTAGTTATTTAACATGAGGCACAATCCAAGTGACATTTTGAATCAATTTTTCTACAGTCCAAAAAACTCAATTTTCTGATATAAAACAATGACCCGGGACCTGCTGAACTTTCTCCAGATGGTCAGAAATGGTAATTTTTTAATGTTTAATTTTTTGACTGTAAATGACTATTGTGCATGTGAATTATCACTTTTGGAACAAAAATAAGTGTGTTTAGAGTCATTTGAATGCCTGAAATTGGTCTAAATAGAAGCTTCTGAGTAGGAGAAAAAGTCTGTAAAAATGGCAATTTTGGTCACATTGAGGCTTTAAAAAGTAGTTATTCAACATGAGGCACAATCCAAGTGACATTTTGAATCAATTTGTCTACAGTCAAAAAAATCAATTTTCTGATGAAAAACGATGACCCGGGACCTGTTGAACTTTCTCCAGATGGTCAGATATGGTAATTTTTTAATGATTAATTTTTTTACTGTAAATGACTATTGCATGTGAATTATCACTTTTGGAACAAAAATAAGTGTGTTTAAAGTCATTTTAATGCCTGAAATTGGTCGAAATAGAAGCTTCTGAGTAGGAGAAAAAGTCTGTAAAAATGGCAATTTTGGTCACATTGAGGCTTAAAAAGTAGTTATTCAACATGAGGCACAATCCAAGTGACATTTTGAATCAATTTTTCTACAGTCAAGCAAATCAATTTTCTGATGAAAAACGTTGACCCGGGACCTGTCGAACCTTCTCCAGATGGTCAGAAATTGTAGTTTTTTAATTTTTAATTTTTTATCTGTAAATGACTATTGCATGTGAATTATCACTTTTGGAACAAAAATAAGTGTGTTTAGAGTCATTTTAATACCTGAAATTGGTCTAAATAAAAGCTTCTGAGTAAGAGAAAAAGTCTGCAAAAATGGCAATTTTGGTCACATTGAGGCTTTAAAAAGTAGTTATTTAACATGAGGCACAATCCAAGTGACATTTTGAATCAATTTTTCTACAGTCCAAAAAACTCAATTTTCTGATATAAAACAATGACCCGGGACCTGCTGAACTTTCTCCAGATGGTCAGAAATGGTAATTTTTTAATGTTTAATTTTTTGACTGTAAATGACTATTGTGCATGTGAATTATCACTTTTGGAACAAAAATAAGTGTGTTTAGAGTCATTTGAATGCCTGAAATTGGTCTAAATAGAAGCTTCTGAGTAGGAGAAAAAGTCTGTAAAAATGGCAATTTTGGTCACATTGAGGCTTTAAAAAGTAGTTATTCAACATGAGGCACAATCCAAGTGACATTTTGAATCAATTTGTCTACAGTCAAAAAAATCAATTTTCTGATGAAAAACGATGACCCGGGACCTGTTGAACTTTCTCCAGATGGTCAGATATGGTAATTTTTTAATGATTAATTTTTTTACTGTAAATGACTATTGCATGTGAATTA
This sequence comes from Triturus cristatus, assembly GCF_964204655.1. NCBI lineage: Eukaryota > Metazoa > Chordata > Amphibia > Caudata > Salamandridae > Triturus > Triturus cristatus. Next base: position 897,699,029 of record NC_140594.1, on the reverse strand, counting down.
TCACTTTTGGAACAAAAATAAGTGTGTTTAAAGTCATTTTAATGCCTGAAATTGGTCGAAATAGAAGCTTCTGAGTAGGAGAAAAAGTCTGTAAAAATGGCAATTTTGGTCACATTGAGGCTTAAAAAGTAGTTATTCAACATGAGGCACAATCCAAGTGACATTTTGAATCAATTTTTCTACAGTCAAGCAAATCAATTTTTCCGATGAAAAACGTTGACCCGGGACCTGTCGAACCTTCTCCAGATGGTCAGAAATTGTAGTATTTTAATTTTTAATTTTTTGTCTGCAAATGACTATTGCATGTGAATTATCACTTTTGGAACAAAAATAAGTGTGTTTAGAGTCATTTTAATACCTGAAATTGGTCTAAATAGAAGCTTATGAGTAGGAGAAAAAGTCAGCAAAAATGGCAATTTTGGTCACATTGAGGCTTTAAAAAGTAGTTATTCAACATGAGGCACAATCCAAGTGACATTTTGAATCAATTTTTCTACAGTCAAAAAAATCAATTTTCTGATGAAAAACGTTGACCCGGGACCTGCTGAACTTTCTCCAGATGGTCAGAAATGGTAATTTTTTAATGTTTAATTTTTTGACTGTAAATGACTATTGTGCATGTGAATTATCACTTTTGGAACAAAAATAAGTGTGTTTAGAGTCATTTGAATGCCTGAAATTGGTCTAAATAGAAGCTTCTGAGTAGGAGAAAAAGTCTGTAAAAATGGCAATTTTGGTCACATTGAGGCTTTAAAAAGTAGTTATTCAACATGAGGCACAATCCAAGTGACATTTTGAATCAATTTTTCTACAGTCAAAAAAATCAATTTTCTGATGAAAAACGATGACCCGGGACCTGTTGAACCTTCTCCAGATGGTCAGAAAAGGTAATTTTTTAATTTTTAATTTTTTGACTGTAAATGACTATTGCATGTGAATTATCACTTTTGGAACAAAAATAAGTGTGTTTAAAGTCATGTTAATGCCTGAAATTGGTCGAAATAGAAGCTTCTGAGTAGGAGAAAAAGTCTGTAAAAATGGCAATTTTGGTCACATTGAGGCTTTAAAAAGTAGTTATTTAACATGAGGCACAATCCAAGTGACATTTTGAATCAATTTTTCTACAGTCCAAAAAATCAATTTTCTGATGAAAAACGATGACCCGGGACCTGTTGAACTTTCTCCAGATGGTCAGAAATGGTAATTTTTTAATGATTAATTTTTTTACTGTAAATGACTATTGCATGTGAATTATCACTTTTGGAACAAAAATAAGTGTGTTTAAAGTCATTTTAATGCCTGAAATTGGTCGAAATAGAAGCTTCTGAGTAGGAGAAAAAGTCTGCAAAAATGGCAATTTTGGTCACATTGAGGCTTTAAAAAGTAGTTATTTAACATGAGGCACAATCCAAGTGACATTTTGAATCAATTTTTCTACAGTCCAAAAAATCAATTTTCTGATTAAAAACGATGACCCGGGACCTGTTGAACTTTCTCCAGATGGTCAGAAATTGTAGTTTTTTAATTTTTAATTTTTTGACTGTAAATGACTATTGCATGTGAATTATCACTTTTGGAACAAAAATAAGTGTGTTTAGAGTCATTTTAATACCTGAAATTGGTCGAAATAGAAGCTTCTGAGTAGGAGAAAAAGTCTGCAAAAATGGCAATTTTGGTCACATTGAGGCTTTAAAAAGTAGTTATTCAACATGAGGCACAATCCAAGTTACATTTTGAATCAATTTTTCTACAGTCCAAAAAACTCAATTTTCTGATATAAAACAATGACCCGGGACCTGCTGAACTTTCTCCAGATGGTCAGAAATGGTAATTTTTTAATGTTTAATTTTTTGACTGTAAATGACTATTGTGCATGTGAATTATCACTTTTGGAACAAAAATAAGTGTGTTTAGAGTCATTTGAATGCCTGAAATTGGTCTAAATAGAAGCTTCTGAGTAGGAGAAAAAGTCTGTAAAAATGGCAATTTTGGTCACATTGAGGCTTTAAAAAGTAGTTATTCAACATGAGGCACAATCCAAGTGACATTTTGAATCAATTTTTCTACAGTCAAAAAAATCAATTTTCTGATGAAAAACGATGACCCGGGACCTGTTGAACTTTCTCCAGATGGTCAGATATGGTAATTTTTTAATGATTATTTTTTTTACTGTAAATGACTATTGCATGTGAATTATCACTTTTGGAACAAAAATAAGTGTGTTTAAAGTAATTTTAATGCCTGAAATTGGTCGAAATAGAAGCTTCTGAGTAGGAGAAAAAGTCTGTAAAAATGGCAATTTTGGTCACATTGAGGCTTAAAAAGTAGTTATTCAACATGAGGCACAATCCAAGTGACATTTTGAATCAATTTTTCTACAGTCAAGCAAATCAATTTTCTGATGAAAAACGTTGACCCGGGACCTGTCGAACCTTCTCCAGATGGTCAGAAATTGTAGTATTTTAATTTTTAATTTTTTGTCTGTAAATGACTATTGCATGTGAATTATCACTTTTGGAACAAAAATAAGTGTGTTTAGAGTCATTTTAATACCTGAAATTGGTCTAAATAGAAGCTTCTGAGTAGGAGAAAAAGTCAGCAAAAATGGCAATTTTGGTCACATTGAGGCTTTAAAAAGTAGTTATTCAACATGAGGCACAATCCAAGTGACATTTTGAATCAATTTTTCTACAGTCAAAAAAATCAATTTTCTGATGAAAAACGTTGACCCGGGACATGTCGAACCTTCTCCAGATGGTCACAAATTGTAATTTTTTAATTTTTAATTTTTTGACTGTCAATGACTATTGCATGTGAATTATCACTTTTGGAACAAAAATAAGTGTGTTTAGAGTCATTTTAATGCCTGAAATTGGTCGAAATAGAAGCTTCTGAGTAGGAGAAAAGGTCTGTAAAAATGGCAATTTTGGTCACATTGAGGCTTTAAAAGGTAGTTATTCAACAGGAGGCACAATCCAAGTGACATTTTGAATCAATTTTTCTACAGTCCAAAAAATCAATTTTCTGATGAAAAACAATGACCCGGGACCTGTTGAACTTTCTCCAGATGGTCAGAAATGGTAATTTTGTAATGTTTAATTTTTTGACTGTAAATGACTATTGTGCATGTGAATTATCACTTTTGGAACAAAAATAAGTGTGTTTAAAGTCATTTTAATGCCTGAAATTGGTCGAAATTGAAGCTTCTGAGTAGGAGAAAAAGTCTGTAAAAATGGCAATTTTGGTCACATTGAGGCTTTAAAAGGTAGTTATTCAACATGAGGCACAATCCAAGTGACATTTTGAATCAATTTTTCTACAGTCAAAAAAATCAATTTTCTGATGAAAAACGATGACCCGGGACCTGTCGAACCTTCTCCAGATGGTCAGAAATGTTAATTTTTTAATTTTTAATTTTTTGACTGTATATGACTATTGCATGTGAATTATCACTTTTGGAACAAAAATAAGTGTGTTTAAAGTCATTTTAATGCCTGAAATTGGTCGAAATAGAAGCTTCTGAGTAGGAGAAAAAGCCTGTAAAAATGGCAATTTTGGTCACATTGAGGCTTTAAAAAGTAGTAATCCAACATGAGGCACAATCCAAGTGACATTTTGAATCAATTTTTCTACAGTCAAAAAAATCAATTTTCTGATGAAAAACGATGACCCGGGACCTGTTGAACTTTCTCCAGATGGTCAGAAATGGTAATTTTTTAATGATTAATTTTTTTACTGTAAATGACTATTGCATGTGAATTATCACTTTTGGAACAAAAATAAGTGTGTTTAAAGTCATTTTAATGCCTGAAATTGGTCGAAATAGAAGCTTCTGAGTAGGAGAAAAAGTCTGTAAAAATGGCAATTTTGGTCACATTGAGGCTTAAAAAGTAGTTATTCAACATGAGGCACAATCCAAGTGACATTTTGAATCAATTTTTCTACAGTCAAGCAAATCAATTTTCTGATGAAAAACGTTGACCCGGGACCTGTCGAACCTTCTCCAGATGGTCAGAAATTGTAGTTTTTCAATTTTTAATTTTTTATCTGTAAATGACTATTGCATGTGAATTATCACTTTTGGAACAAAAATAAGTGTGTTTAGAGTCATTTTAATACCTGAAATTGATCTAAATAAAAGCTTCTGAGTAAGAGAAAAAGTCTGCAAAAATGGCAATTTTGGTCACATTGAGGCTTTAAAAAGTAGTTATTTAACATGAGGCACAATCCAAGTGACATTTTGAATCAATTTTTCTACAGTCCAAAAAACTCAATTTTCTGATATAAAACAATGACCCGGGACCTGCTGAACTTTCTCCAGATGGTCAGAAATGGTAATTTTTTAATGTTTAATTTTTTGACTGTAAATGACTATTGTGCATGTGAATTATCACTTTTGGAACAAAAATAAGTGTGTTTAGAGTCATTTGAATGCCTGAAATTGGTCTAAATAGAAGCTTCTGAGTAGGAGAAAAAGTCTGTAAAAATTGCAATTTTGGTCACATTGAGGCTTTAAAAAGTAGTTATTCAACATGAGGCACAATCCAAGTGACATTTTGAATCAATTTTTCTACAGTCAAAAAAATCAATTTTCTGATGAAAAACGATGACCCGGGACCTGTTGAACTTTCTCCAGATGGTCAGATATGGTAATTTTTTAATGATTAATTTTTTTACTGTAAATGACTATTGCATGTGAATTATCACTTTTGGAACAAAAATAAGTGTGTTTAAAGTCATTTTAATGCCTGAAATTGGTCGAAATAGAAGCTTCTGAGTAGGAGAAAAAGTCTGTAAAAATGGCAATTTTGGTCACATTGAGGCTTAAAAAGTAGTTATTCAACATGAGGCACAATCCAAGTGACATTTTGAATCAATTTTTCTACAGTCAAGCAAATCAATTTTCTGATGAAAAACGTTGACCCGGGACCTGTCGAACCTTCTCCAGATGGTCAGAAATTGTAGTATTTTAATTTTTAATTTTTTGTCTGCAAATGACTATTGCATGTGAATTATCACTTTTGGAACAAAAATAAGTGTGTTTAGAGTCATTTTAATACCTGAAATTGGTCTAAATAGAAGCTTCTGAGTAGGAGAAAAAGTCAGCAAAAATGGCAATTTTGGTCACATTGAGGCTTTAAAAAGTAGTTATTCAACATGAGGCACAATCCAAGTGACATTTTGAATCAATTTTTCTACAGTCAAAAAAATCAATTTTCTGATGAAAAACGTTGACCCGGGACCTGCTGAACTTTCTCCAGATGGTCAGAAATGGTAATTTTTTAATGTTTAATTTTTTGACTGTAAATGACTATTGTGCATGTGAATTATCACTTTTGGAACAAAAATAAGTGTGTTTAGAGTCATTCGAATGCCTGAAATTGGTCTAAATAGAAGCTTCTGAGTAGGAGAAAAAGTCTGTAAAAATGGCAATTTTGGTCACATTGAGGCTTTAAAAAGTAGTTATTCAACATGAGGCACAATCCAAGTGACATTTTGAATCAATTTTTCTACAGTCAAAAAAATCAATTTTCTGATGAAAAACGATGACCCGGGACCTGTTGAACTTTCTCCAGATGGTCAGAAATGGTAATTTTTTAATGTTTAATTTTTTGACTGTAAATGACTATTGTGCATGTGAATTATCACTTTTGGAACAAAAATAAGTGTGTTTAGAGTCATTTGAATGCCTGAAATTGGTCTAAATAGAAGCTTCTGAGTAGGAGAAAAAGTCTGTAAAAATGGCAATTTTGGTCACATTGAGGCTTTAAAAAGTAGTTATTCAACATGAGGCACAATCCAAGTGACATTTTGAATCAATTTTTCTACAGTCAAAAAAATCAATTTTCTGATGAAAAACGATGACCCGGGACCTGTTGAACCTTCTCCAGATGGTCAGAAAAGGTAATTTTTTAATTTTTAATTTTTTGACTGTAAATGACTATTGCATGTGAATTATCACTTTTGGAACAAAAATAAGTGTGTTTAAAGTCATGTTAATGCCTGAAATTGGTCGAAATAGAAGCTTCTGAGTAGGAGAAAAAGTCTGTAAAAATGGCAATTTTGGTCACATTGAGGCTTTAAAAAGTAGTTATTTAACATGAGGCACAATCCAAGTGACATTTTGAATCAATTTTTCTACAGTCCAAAAAATCAATTTTCTGATGAAAAACGATGACCCGGGACCTGTTGAACTTTCTCCAGATGGTCAGAAATGGTAATTTTTTAATGATTAATTTTTTTACTGTAAATGACTATTGCATGTGAATTATCACTTTTGGAACAAAAATAAGTGTGTTTAAAGTCATTTTAATGCCTGAAATTGGTCGAAATAGAAGCTTCTGAGTAGGAGAAAAAGTCTGCAAAAATGGCAATTTTGGTCACATTGAGGCTTTAAAAAGTAGTTATTTAACATGAGGCACAATCCAAGTGACATTTTGAATCAATTTTTCTACAGTCCAAAAAATCAATTTTCTGATTAAAAACGATGACCCGGGACCTGTTGAACTTTCTCCAGATGGTCAGAAATTGTAGTTTTTTAATTTTTAATTTTTTGACTGTAAATGACTATTGCATGTGAATTATCACTTTTGGAACAAAAATAAGTGTGTTTAGAGTCATTTTAATACCTGAAATTGGTCGAAATAGAAGCTTCTGAGTAGGAGAAAAAGTCTGCAAAAATGGCAATTTTGGTCACATTGAGGCTTTAAAAAGTAGTTATTCAACATGAGGCACAATCCAAGTTACATTTTGAATCAATTTTTCTACAGTCCAAAAAACTCAATTTTCTGATATAAAACAATGACCCGGGACCTGCTGAACTTTCTCCAGATGGTCAGAAATGGTAATTTTTTAATGTTTAATTTTTTGACTGTAAATGACTATTGTGCATGTGAATTATCACTTTTGGAACAAAAATAAGTGTGTTTAGAGTCATTTGAATGCCTGAAATTGGTCTAAATAGAAGCTTCTGAGTAGGAGAAAAAGTCTGTAAAAATGGCAATTTTGGTCACATTGAGGCTTTAAAAAGTAGTTATTCAACATGAGGCACAATCCAAGTGACATTTTGAATCAATTTTTCTACAGTCAAAAAAATCAATTTTCTGATGAAAAACGATGACCCGGGACCTGTTGAACTTTCTCCAGATGGTCAGATATGGTAATTTTTTAATGATTATTTTTTTTACTGTAAATGACTATTGCATGTGAATTATCACTTTTGGAACAAAAATAAGTGTGTTTAAAGTAATTTTAATGCCTGAAATTGGTCGAAATAGAAGCTTCTGAGTAGGAGAAAAAGTCTGTAAAAATGGCAATTTTGGTCACATTGAGGCTTAAAAAGTAGTTATTCAACATGAGGCACAATCCAAGTGACATTTTGAATCAATTTTTCTACAGTCAAGCAAATCAATTTTCTGATGAAAAACGTTGACCCGGGACCTGTCGAACCTTCTCCAGATGGTCAGAAATTGTAGTATTTTAATTTTTAATTTTTTGTCTGTAAATGACTATTGCATGTGAATTATCACTTTTGGAACAAAAATAAGTGTGTTTAGAGTCATTTTAATACCTGAAATTGGTCTAAATAGAAGCTTCTGAGTAGGAGAAAAAGTCAGCAAAAATGGCAATTTTGGTCACATTGAGGCTTTAAAAAGTAGTTATTCAACATGAGGCACAATCCAAGTGACATTTTGAATCAATTTTTCTACAGTCAAAAAAATCAATTTTCTGATGAAAAACGTTGACCCGGGACATGTCGAACCTTCTCCAGATGGTCACAAATTGTAATTTTTTAATTTTTAATTTTTTGACTGTCAATGACTATTGCATGTGAATTATCACTTTTGGAACAAAAATAAGTGTGTTTAGAGTCATTTTAATGCCTGAAATTGGTCGAAATAGAAGCTTCTGAGTAGGAGAAAAGGTCTGTAAAAATGGCAATTTTGGTCACATTGAGGCTTTAAAAGGTAGTTATTCAACAGGAGGCACAATCCAAGTGACATTTTGAATCAATTTTTCTACAGTCCAAAAAATCAATTTTCTGATGAAAAACAATGACCCGGGACCTGTTGAACTTTCTCCAGATGGTCAGAAATGGTAATTTTGTAATGTTTAATTTTTTGACTGTAAATGACTATTGTGCATGTGAATTATCACTTTTGGAACAAAAATAAGTGTGTTTAAAGTCATTTTAATGCCTGAAATTGGTCGAAATTGAAGCTTCTGAGTAGGAGAAAAAGTCTGTAAAAATGGCAATTTTGGTCACATTGAGGCTTTAAAAGGTAGTTATTCAACATGAGGCACAATCCAAGTGACATTTTGAATCAATTTTTCTACAGTCAAAAAAATCAATTTTCTGATGAAAAACGATGACCCGGGACCTGTCGAACCTTCTCCAGATGGTCAGAAATGTTAATTTTTTAATTTTTAATTTTTTGACTGTATATGACTATTGCATGTGAATTATCACTTTTGGAACAAAAATAAGTGTGTTTAAAGTCATTTTAATGCCTGAAATTGGTCGAAATAGAAGCTTCTGAGTAGGAGAAAAAGCCTGTAAAAATGGCAATTTTGGTCACATTGAGGCTTTAAAAAGTAGTAATCCAACATGAGGCACAATCCAAGTGACATTTTGAATCAATTTTTCTACAGTCAAAAAAAACAATTTTCTGATGAAAAACGATGACCCGGGACCTGTTGAACTTTCTCCAGATGGTCAGAAATGGTAATTTTTTAATGATTAATTTTTTTACTGTAAATGACTATTGCATGTGAATTATCACTTTTGGAACAAAAATAAGTGTGTTTAAAGTCATTTTAATGCCTGAAATTGGTCGAAATAGAAGCTTCTGAGTAGGAGAAAAAGTCTGTAAAAATGGCAATTTTGGTCACATTGAGGCTTAAAAAGTAGTTATTCAACATGAGGCACAATCCAAGTGACATTTTGAATCAATTTTTCTACAGTCAAGCAAATCAATTTTCTGATGAAAAACGTTGACCCGGGACCTGTCGAACCTTCTCCAGATGGTCAGAAATTGTAGTTTTTCAATTTTTAATTTTTTATCTGTAAATGACTATTGCATGTGAATTATCACTTTTGGAACAAAAATAAGTGTGTTTAGAGTCATTTTAATACCTGAAATTGATCTAAATAAAAGCTTCTGAGTAAGAGAAAAAGTCTGCAAAAATGGCAATTTTGGTCACATTGAGGCTTTAAAAAGTAGTTATTTAACATGAGGCACAATCCAAGTGACATTTTGAATCAATTTTTCTACAGTCCAAAAAACTCAATTTTCTGATATAAAACAATGACCCGGGACCTGCTGAACTTTCTCCAGATGGTCAGAAATGGTAATTTTTTAATGTTTAATTTTTTGACTGTAAATGACTATTGTGCATGTGAATTATCACTTTTGGAACAAAAATAAGTGTGTTTAGAGTCATTTGAATGCCTGAAATTGGTCTAAATAGAAGCTTCTGAGTAGGAGAAAAAGTCTGTAAAAATTGCAATTTTGGTCACATTGAGGCTTTAAAAAGTAGTTATTCAACATGAGGCACAATCCAAGTGACATTTTGAATCAATTTTTCTACAGTCAAAAAAATCAATTTTCTGATGAAAAACGATGACCCGGGACCTGTTGAACTTTCTCCAGATGGTCAGATATGGTAATTTTTTAATGATTAATTTTTTTACTGTAAATGACTATTGCATGTGAATTATCACTTTTGGAACAAAAATAAGTGTGTTTAAAGTCATTTTAATGCCTGAAATTGGTCGAAATAGAAGCTTCTGAGTAGGAGAAAAAGTCTGTAAAAATGGCAATTTTGGTCACATTGAGGCTTAAAAAGTAGTTATTCAACATGAGGCACAATCCAAGTGACATTTTGAATCAATTTTTCTACAGTCAAGCAAATCAATTTTCTGATGAAAAACGTTGACCCGGGACCTGTCGAACCTTCTCCAGATGGTCAGAAATTGTAGTATTTTAATTTTTAATTTTTTGTCTGCAAATGACTATTGCATGTGAATTATCACTTTTGGAACAAAAATAAGTGTGTTTAGAGTCATTTTAATACCTGAAATTGGTCTAAATAGAAGCTTCTGAGTAGGAGAAAAAGTCAGCAAAAATGGCAATTTTGGTCACATTGAGGCTTTAAAAAGTAGTTATTCAACATGAGGCACAATCCAAGTGACATTTTGAATCAATTTTTCTACAGTCAAAAAAATCAATTTTCTGATGAAAAACGTTGACCCGGGACCTGCTGAACTTTCTCCAGATGGTCAGAAATGGTAATTTTTTTAATGTTTAATTTTTTGACTGTAAATGACTATTGTGCATGTGAATTATCACTTTTGGAACAAAAATAAGTGTGTTTAGAGTCATTCAAATGCCTGAAATTGGTCTAAATAGAAGCTTCTGAGAAGGAGAAAAAGTCTGTAAAAATGGCAATTTTGGTCACATTGAGGCTTTAAAAAGTAGTTATTCAACATGAGGCACAATCCAAGTGACATTTTGAATCAATTTTTCTACAGTCAAAAAAATCAATTTTCTGATGAAAAACGATGACCCGGGACCTGTTGAACTTTCTCCAGATGGTCAGATATGGTAATTTTTTAATGATTAATTTTTTTACGGTAAATGACTATTGCATGTGAATTATCACTTTTGGAACAAAAATAAGTGTGTTTAAAGTCATTTTAATGCCTGAAATTGGTCGAAATAGAAGCTTCTGAGTAGGAGAAAAAGTCTGTAAAAATGGCAATTTTGGTCACATTGAGGCTTAAAAAGTAGTTATTCAACATGAGGCACAATCCAAGTGACATTTTGAATCAATTTTTCTACAGTCAAGCAAATCAATTTTCTGATGAAAAACGTTGACCCGGGACCTGTCGAACCTTCTCCAGATGGTCAGAAATTGTAGTATTTTAATTTTTAATTTTTTGTCTGCAAATGACTATTGCATGTGAATTATCACTTTTGGAACAAAAATAAGTGTGTTTAGAGTCATTTTAATACCTGAAATTGGTCTAAATAGAAGCTTCTGAGTAGGAGAAAAAGTCAGCAAAAATGGCAATTTTGGTCACATTGAGGCTTTAAAAAGTAGTTATTCAACATGAGGCACAATCCAAGTGACATTTTGAATCAATTTTTCTACAGTCAAAAAAATCAATTTTCTGATGAAAAACGTTGACCCGGGACATGTCGAACCTTCTCCAGATGGTCAGAAATTGTAGTTTTTTAATTTTTAATTTTTTGACTGTCAATGACTATTGCATGTGAATTATCACTTTTGGAACAAAAATAAGTGTGTTTAGAGTCATTTTAATGCCTGAAATTGGTTGAAATAGAAGCTTCTGAGTAGGAGAAAAGGTCTGTAAAAATGGCAATTTTGGTCACATTGAGGCTTTAAAAGGTAGTTATTCAACGGGAGGCGCAATCCAAGTGACATTTTGAATCAATTTTTCTACAGTCCAAAAAATCAATTTTCTGATGAAAAACAATGACCCGGGACCTGTTGAACTTTCTCCAGATGGTCAGAAATGGTAATTTTGTAATGTTTAATTTTTTGACTGTATATGACTATTGCATGTGAATTATCACTTTTGGAACAAAAATAAGTGTGTTTAGAGTCATTTTAATGCCTGAAATTGGTCTAAATAGAAGCTTCTGAGTAAGAGAAAAAGTCTGCAAAAATGGCAATTTTGGTCACATTGAGGCTTTAAAAAGTAGTTATTTAACATGAGGCACAATCCAAGTGACATTTTGAATCAATTTTTCTACAGTCCAAAAAACTCAATTTTCTGATATAAAACAATGACCCGGGACCTGCTGAACTTTCTCCAGATGGTCAGAAATGGTAATTTTTTAATGTTTAATTTTTTGACTGTAAATGACTATTGTGCATGTGAATTATCACTTTTGGAACAAAAATAAGTGTGTTTAGAGTCATTTGAATGCCTGAAATTGGTCTAAATAGAAGCTTCTGAGTAGGAGAAAAAGTCTGTAAAAATGGCAATTTTGGTCACATTGAGGCTTTAAAAAGTAGTTATTCAACATGAGGCACAATCCAAGTGACATTTTGAATCAATTTTTCTACAGTCAAAAAAAATCAATTTTCTGATGAAAAACGATGACCCGGGACCTGTTGAACTTTCTCCAGATGGTCAGATATGGTAATTTTTTAATGATTAATTTTTTTACTGTAAATGACTATTGCATGTGAATTATCACTTTTGGAACAAAAATAAGTGTGTTTAAAGTCATTTTAATGCCTGAAATTGGTCGAAATAGAAGCTTCTGAGTAGGAGAAAAAGTCTGTAAAAATGGCAATTTTGGTCACATTGAGGCTTAAAAAGTAGTTATTCAACATGAGGCACAATCCAAGTGACATTTTGAATCAATTTTTCTACAGTCAAGCAAATCAATTTTCTGATGAAAAACGTTGACCCGGGACCTGTCGAACCTTCTCCAGATGGTCAGAAATTGTAGTATTTTAATTTTTAATTTTTTTGTCTGCAAATGACTATTGCATGTGAATTATCACTTTTGGAACAAAAATAAGTGTGTTTAGAGTCATTTTAATACCTGAAATTGGTCTAAATAGAAGCTTATGAGTAGGAGAAAAAGTCAGCAAAATGGCAATTTTGGTCACATTGAGGCTTTAAAAAGTAGTTATTCAACATGAGGCACAATCCAAGTGACATTTTGAATCAATTTTTCTACAGTCAAAAAAATCAATTTTCTGATGAAAAACGTTGACCCGGGACCTGCTGAACTTTCTCCAGATGGTCAGAAATGGTAATTTTTTAATGTTTAATTTTTTGACTGTAAATGACTATTGTGCATGTGAATTATCACTTTTGGAACAAAAATAAGTGTGTTTAGAGTCATTTGAATGCCTGAAATTGGTCTAAATAGAAGCTTCTGAGTAGGAGAAAAAGTCTGTAAAAATGGCAATTTTGGTCACATTGAGGCTTTAAAAAGTAGTTATTCAACATGAGGCACAATCCAAGTGACATTTTGAATCAATTTTTCTACAGTCAAAAAAATCAATTTTCTGATGAAAAACGATGACCCGGGACCTGTTGAACCTTCTCCAGATGGTCAGAAAAGGTAATTTTTTAATTTTTAATTTTTTGACTGTAAATGACTATTGCATGTGAATTATCACTTTTGGAACAAAAATAAGTGTGTTTAAAGTCATGTTAATGCCTGAAATTGGTCGAAATAGAAGCTTCTGAGTAGGAGAAAAAGTCTGTAAAAATGGCAATTTTGGTCACATTGAGGCTTTAAAAAGTAGTTATTTAACATGAGGCACAATCCAAGTGACATTTTGAATCAATTTTTCTACAGTCCAAAAAATCAATTTTCTGATGAAAAACGATGACCCGGGACCTGTTGAACTTTCTCCAGATGGTCAGAAATGGTAATTTTTTAATGATTAATTTTTTTACTGTAAATGACTATTGCATGTGAATTATCACTTTTGGAACAAAAATAAGTGTGTTTAAAGTCATTTTAATGCCTGAAATTGGTCGAAATAGAAGCTTCTGAGTAGGAGAAAAAGTCTGTAAAAATGGCAATTTTGGTCACATTGAGGCTTAAAAAGTAGTTATTCAACATGAGGCACAATCCAAGTGACATTTTGAATCAATTTTTCTACAGTCAAGCAAATCAATTTTCTGATGAAAAACGTTGACCCGGGACCTGTCGAACCTTCTCCAGATGGTCAGAAATTGTAGTTTTTTAATTTTTAATTTTTTATCTGTAAATGACTATTGCATGTGAATTATCACTTTTGGAACAAAAATAAGTGTGTTTAGAGTCATTTTAATACCTGAAATTGGTCTAAATAGAAGCTTCTGAGTAGGAGAAAAAGTCTGCAAAAATGGCAATTTTGGTCACATTGAGGCTTTAAAAAGTAGTTATTTAACATGAGGCACAATCCAAGTGACATTTTGAATCAATTTTTCTACAGTCCAAAAAATCAATTTTCTGATTAAAAACGATGACCCGGGACCTGTTGAACTTTCTCCAGATGGTCAGAAATTGTAGTTTTTTAATTTTTAATTTTTTGACTGTAAATGACTATTGCATGTGAATTATCACTTTTGGAACAAAAATAAGTGTGTTTAGAGTCATTTTAATACCTGAAATTGGTCGAAATAGAAGCTTCTGAGTAGGAGAAAAAGTCTGCAAAAATGGCAATTTTGGTCACATTGAGGCTTTAAAAAGTAGTTATTCAACATGAGGCACAATCCAAGTGACATTTTGAATCAATTTTTCTACAGTCCAAAAAACTCAATTTTCTGATATAAAACAATGACCCGGGACCTGCTGAACTTTCTCCAGATGGTCAGAAATGGTAATTTTTTAATGTTTAATTTTTTGACTGTAAATGACTATTGTGCATGTGAATTATCACTTTTGGAACAAAAATAAGTGTGTTTAGAGTCATTTGAATGCCTGAAATTGGTCTAAATAGAAGCTTCTGAGTAGGAGAAAAAGTCTGTAAAAATGGCAATTTTGGTCACATTGAGGCTTTAAAAAGTAGTTATTCAACATGAGGCACAATCCAAGTGACATTTTGAATCAATTTTTCTACAGTCAAAAAAATCAATTTTCTGATGAAAAACGATGACCCGGGACCTGTTGAACTTTCTCCAGATGGTCAGATATGGTAATTTTTTAATGATTATTTTTTTTACTGTAAATGACTATTGCATGTGAATTATCACTTTTGGAACAAAAATAAGTGTGTTTAAAGTAATTTTAATGCCTGAAATTGGTCGAAATAGAAGCTTCTGAGTAGGAGAAAAAGTCTGTAAAAATGGCAATTTTGGTCACATTGAGGCTTAAAAAGTAGTTATTCAACATGAGGCACAATCCAAGTGACATTTTGAATCAATTTTTCTACAGTCAAGCAAATCAATTTTCTGATGAAAAACGTTGACCCGGGACCTGTCGAACCTTCTCCAGATGGTCAGAAATTGTAGTATTTTAATTTTTAATTTTTTGTCTGTAAATGACTATTGCATGTGAATTATCACTTTTGGAACAAAAATAAGTGTGTTTAGAGTCATTTTAATACCTGAAATTGGTCTAAATAGAAGCTTCTGAGTAGGAGAAAAAGTCAGCAAAAATGGCAATTTTGGTCACATTGAGGCTTTAAAAAGTAGTTATTCAACATGAGGCACAATCCAAGTGACATTTTGAATCAATTTTTCTACAGTCAAAAAAATCAATTTTCTGATGAAAAACGTTGACCCGGGACATGTCGAACCTTCTCCAGATGGTCACAAATTGTAATTTTTTAATTTTTAATTTTTTGACTGTCAATGACTATTGCATGTGAATTATCACTTTTGGAACAAAAATAAGTGTGTTTAGAGTCATTTTAATGCCTGAAATTGGTCGAAATAGAAGCTTCTGAGTAGGAGAAAAGGTCTGTAAAAATGGCAATTTTGGTCACATTGAGGCTTTAAAAGGTAGTTATTCAACAGGAGGCACAATCCAAGTGACATTTTGAATCAATTTTTCTACAGTCCGAAAAATCAATTTTCTGATGAAAAACAAGGACCCGGGACCTGTTGAACTTTCTCCAGATGGTCAGAAATGGTAATTTTGTAATGTTTAATTTTTTGACTGTAAATGACTATTGTGCATGTGAATTATCACTTTTGGAACAAAAATAAGTGTGTTTAAAGTCATTTTAATGCCTGAAATTGGTCGAAATTGAAGCTTCTGAGTAGGAGAAAAAGTCTGTAAAAATGGCAATTTTGGTCACATTGAGGCTTTAAAAGGTAGTTATTCAACATGAGGCACAATCCAAGTGACATTTTGAATCAATTTTTCTACAGTCAAAAAAATCAATTTTCTGATGAAAAACGATGACCCGGGACCTGTCGAACCTTCTCCAGATGGTCAGAAATGTTAATTTTTTAATTTTTAATTTTTTGACTGTATATGACTATTGCATGTGAATTATCACTTTTGGAACAAAAATAAGTGTGTTTAAAGTCATTTTAATGCCTGAAATTGGTCGAAATAGAAGCTTCTGAGTAGGAGAAAAAGCCTGTAAAAATGGCAATTTTGGTCACATTGAGGCTTTAAAAAGTAGTAATCCAACATGAGGCACAATCCAAGTGACATTTTGAATCAATTTTTCTACAGTCCAAAAAATCAATTTTCTGATGAAAAACGATGACCCGGGACCTGTTGAACTTTCTCCAGATGGTCAGAAATGGTAATTTTTTAATGATTAATTTTTTTACTGTAAATGACTATTGCATGTGAATTATCACTTTTGGAACAAAAATAAGTGTGTTTAAAGTCATTTTAATGCCTGAAATTGGTCGAAATAGAAGCTTCTGAGTAGGAGAAAAAGTCTGTAAAAATGGCAATTTTGGTCACATTGAGGCTTAAAAAGTAGTTATTCAACATGAGGCACAATCCAAGTGACATTTTGAATCAATTTTTCTACAGTCAAGCAAATCAATTTTCTGATGAAAAACGTTGACCCGGGACCTGTCGAACCTTCTCCAGATGGTCAGAAATTGTAGTTTTTCAATTTTTAATTTTTTATCTGTAAATGACTATTGCATGTGAATTATCACTTTTGGAACAAAAATAAGTGTGTTTAGAGTCATTTTAATACCTGAAATTGGTCTAAATAAAAGCTTCTGAGTAAGAGAAAAAGTCTGCAAAAATGGCAATTTTGGTCACATTGAGGCTTTAAAAAGTAGTTATTTAACATGAGGCACAATCCAAGTGACATTTTGAATCAATTTTTCTACAGTCCAAAAAACTCAATTTTCTGATATAAAACAATGACCCGGGACCTGCTGAACTTTCTCCAGATGGTCAGAAATGGTAATTTTTTAATGTTTAATTTTTTGACTGTAAATGACTATTGTGCATGTGAATTATCACTTTTGGAACAAAAATAAGTGTGTTTAGAGTCATTTTAATGCCTGAAATTGGTCGAAATAGAAGCTTCTGAGTAGGAGAAAAAGTCTGTAAAAATGGCAATTTTGGTCACATTGAGGCTTAAAAAGTAGTTATTCAACATGAGGCACAATCCAAGTGACATTTTGAATCAATTTTTCTACAGTCAAGCAAATCAATTTTCTGATGAAAAACGTTGACCCGGGACCTGTCGAACCTTCTCCAGATGGTCAGAAATTGTAGTATTTTAATTTTTAATTTTTTGTCTGCAAATGACTATTGCATGTGAATTATCACTTTTGGAACAAAAATAAGTGTGTTTAGAGTCATTTTAATACCTGAAATTGGTCTAAATAAAAGCTTCTGAGTAAGAGAAAAAGTCTGCAAAAATGGCAATTTTGGTCACATTGAGGCTTTAAAAAGTAGTTATTTAACATGAGGCACAATCCAAGTGACATTTTGAATCAATTTTTCTACAGTCCAAAAAACTCAATTTTCTGATATAAAACAATGACCCGGGACCTGCTGAACTTTCTCCAGATGGTCAGAAATGGTAATTTTTTAATGTTTAATTTTTTGACTGTAAATGACTATTGTGCATGTGAATTATCACTTTTGGAACAAAAATAAGTGTGTTTAGAGTCATTTGAATGCCTGAAATTGGTCTAAATAGAAGCTTCTGAGTAGGAGAAAAAGTCTGTAAAAATTGCAATTTTGGTCACATTGAGGCTTTAAAAAGTAGTTATTCAACATGAGGCACAATCCAAGTGACATTTTGAATCAATTTTTCTACAGTCAAAAAAATCAATTTTCTGATGAAAAACGATGACCCGGGACCTGTTGAACTTTCTCCAGATGGTCAGATATGGTAATTTTTTAATGATTAATTTTTTTACTGTAAATGACTATTGCATGTGAATTATCACTTTTGGAACAAAAATAAGTGTGTTTAAAGTCATTTTAATGCCTGAAATTGGTCGAAATAGAAGCTTCTGAGTAGGAGAAAAAGTCTGTAAAAATGGCAATTTTGGTCACATTGAGGCTTAAAAAGTAGTTATTCAACATGAGGCACAATCCAAGTGACATTTTGAATCAATTTTTCTACAGTCAAGCAAATCAATTTTCTGATGAAAAACGTTGACCCGGGACCTGTCGAACCTTCTCCAGATGGTCAGAAATTGTAGTATTTTAATTTTTAATTTTTTGTCTGCAAATGACTATTGCATGTGAATTATCACTTTTGGAACAAAAATAAGTGTGTTTAGAGTCATTTTAATACCTGAAATTGGTCTAAATAGAAGCTTCTGAGTAGGAGAAAAAGTCAGCAAAAATGGCAATTTTGGTCACATTGAGGCTTTAAAAAGTAGTTATTCAACATGAGGCACAATCCAAGTGACATTTTGAATCAATTTTTCTACAGTCAAAAAAATCAATTTTCTGATGAAAAACGTTGACCCGGGACCTGCTGAACTTTCTCCAGATGGTCAGAAATGGTAATTTTTTAATGTTTAATTTTTTGACTGTAAATGACTATTGTGCATGTGAATTATCACTTTTGGAACAAAAATAAGTGTGTTTAGAGTCATTTGAATGCCTGAAATTGGTCTAAATAGAAGCTTCTGAGTAGGAGAAAAAGTCTGTAAAAATGGCAATTTTGGTCAAATGGAGGCTTTAAAAAGTAGTTATTCAACATGAGGCACAATCCAAGTGACATTTTGAATCAATTTTTCTACAGTCAAAAAAATCAATTTTCTGATGAAAAACGATGACCCGGGACCTGTTGAACTTTCTCCAGATGGTCAGATATGGTAATTTTTTAATGATTAATTTTTTTACTGTAAATGACTATTGCATGTGAATTATCACTTTTGGAACAAAAATAAGTGTGTTTAAAGTCATTTTAATGCCTGAAATTGGTCGAAATAGAAGCTTCTGAGTAGGAGAAAAAGTCTGTAAAAATGGCAATTTTGGTCACATTGAGGCTTAAAAAGTAGTTATTCAACATGAGGCACAATCCAAGTGACATTTTGAATCAATTTTTCTACAGTCAAGCAAATCAATTTTCTGATGAAAAACGTTGACCCGGGACCTGTCGAACCTTCTCCAGATGGTCAGAAATTGTAGTATTTTAATTTTTAATTTTTTGTCTGCAAATGACTATTGCATGTGAATTATCACTTTTGGAACAAAAATAAGTGTGTTTAGAGTCATTTTAATACCTGAAATTGGTCTAAATAGAAGCTTCTGAGTAGGAGAAAAAGTCAGCAAAAATGGCAATTTTGGTCACATTGAGGCTTTAAAAAGTAGTTATTCAACATGAGGCACAATCCAAGTGACATTTTGAATCAATTTTTCTACAGTCAAAAAAATCAATTTTCTGATGAAAAACGTTGACCCGGGACATGTCGAACCTTCTCCAGATGGTCAGAAATTGTAGTTTTTTAATTTTTAATTTTTTGACTGTCAATGACTATTGCATGTGAATTATCACTTTTGGAACAAAAATAAGTGTGTTTAGAGTCATTTTAATGCCTGAAATTGGTTGAAATAGAAGCTTCTGAGTAGGAGAAAAGGTCTGTAAAAATGGCAATTTTGGTCACATTGAGGCTTTAAAAGGTAGTTATTCAACGGGAGGCGCAATCCAAGTGACATTTTGAATCAATTTTTCTACAGTCCAAAAAATCAATTTTCTGATGAAAAACAATGACCCGGGACCTGTTGAACTTTCTCCAGATGGTCAGAAATGGTAATTTTGTAATGTTTAATTTTTTGACTGTAAATGACTATTGTGCATGTGAATTATCACTTTTGGAACAAAAATAAGTGTGTTTAAAGTCATTTTAATGCCTGAAATTGGTCGAAATTGAAGCTTCTGAGTAGGAGAAAAAGTCTGTAAAAATGGCAATTCTGGTCACATTGAGGCTTTAAAAAGTAGTTATTCAACATGAGGCACAATCCAAGTGACATTTTGAATCAATTTTTCTACAGTCAAAAAAATCAATTTTCTGATGAAAAACGATGACCCGGGACCTGTCGAACCTTCTCCAGATGGTCAGAAATGTTAATTTTTTAATTTTTAATTTTTTGACTGTATATGACTATTGCATGTGAATTATCACTTTTGGAACAAAAATAAGTGTGTTTAGAGTCATTTTAATGCCTGAAATTGGTCTAAATAGAAGCTTCTGAGTAGGAGAAAAAGTCCGTAAAAATGGCAATTTTGGTCACATTGAGGCTTTAAAAAGTAGTTATTCAACATGAGGCACAATCCAAGTGACATTTTGAATCAATTTTTCTACAGTCAAAAAAATCAATTTTCTGATGAAAAACGATGACCCGGGACATGTTGAAGTTTCTCCAGATGGTCAGAAATGGTAATTTTTTAATGATTAATTTTTTTACTGTAAATGACTATTGCATGTGAATTATCACTTTTGGAACAAAAATAAGTGTGTTTAAAGTCATTTTAATGCCTGAAATTGGTCGAAATAGAAGCTTCTGCGTAGGAGAAAAAGTCTGTAAAAATGGCAATTTTGGTCACATTGAGGCTTTAAAAAGTAGTTATTCAACATGAGGCACAATCCAAGTGACATTTTGAATACATTTTTCTACAGTCAAAAAAATCAATTTTCTGATGAAAAACGATGACCCGGGACCTGTTGAACTTTCTCCAGATGGTCAGAAATGGTAATTTTTTAATGATTACGTTTTTTTACTGTAGATGACTATTGCATGTGAATTATCACTTTTGGAACAACAATAAGTGTGTTTAAAGTCATTTTAATGCCTGAAATTGGTCGAAATAGAAGCTTCTGAGTAGGAGAAAAAGTCTGTGAAAATGGCAATTTTGGTCACATTGAGGCTTAAAAAGTAGTTATTCAACATGAGGCACAATCCAAGTGACATTTTGAATCAATTTTTCTACAGTCAAGCAAATCAATTTTCTGATGAAAAACGTTGACCCGGGACCTGTCGAACCTTCTCCAGATGGTCAGAAATGGTAATTTTGTAATGATTAATTTTTTGACTGTAAATGACTATTGCATGTGAATTATCACTTTTGGAACAAAAATAAGTGTGTTTAGAGTCATTTGAATACCTGAAATTGGTCGAAATAGAAGCTTCTGAGTAGGAGAAAAAGTCTGCAAAAAATGCAATTTTGGTCACATTGAGGCTTTAAAAAGTAGATATTCAACATAAGGCACAATCCAAGTGACATTTTGAATCAATTTTTCTACAGTCAAAAAAATCAATTTTCTGATGAAAAACGATGACCCGGGACCTGTTGAACCTTCTCCAGATGGTCAGAAAAGGTAATTTTTTAATTTTTAATTTTTTGACTGTAAATGACTATTGCATGTGAATTATCACTTTTGGAACAAAAATAAGTGTGTTTAAAGTCATGTTAATGCCTGAAATTGGTCGAAATAGAAGCTTCTGAGTAGGAGAAAAAGTCTGTAAAAATGGCAATTTTGGTCACATTGAGGCTTTAAAAAGTAGTTATTTAACATGAGGCACAATCCAAGTGACATTTTGAATCAATTTTTCTACAGTCCAAAAAATCAATTTTCTGATGAAAAACGATGACCCGGGACCTGTTGAACTTTCTCCAGATGGTCAGAAATGGTAATTTTTTAATGATTAATTTTTTTACTGTAAATGACTATTGCATGTGAATTATCACTTTTGGAACAAAAATAAGTGTGTTTAAAGTCATTTTAATGCCTGAAATTGGTCGAAATAGAAGCTTCTGAGTAGGAGAAAAAGTCTGTAAAAATGGCAATTTTGGTCACATTGAGGCTTAAAAAGTAGTTATTCATCATGAGGCACAATCCAAGTGACATTTTGAATCAATTTTTCTACAGTCAAGCAAATCAATTTTCTGATGAAAAACGTTGACCCGGGACCTGTCGAACCTTCTCCAGATGGTCAGAAATTGTAGTTTTTTAATTTTTAATTTTTTATCTGTAAATGACTATTGCATGTGAATTATCACTTTTGGAACAAAAATAAGTGTGTTTAGAGTCATTTTAATACCTGAAATTGGTCTAAATAAAAGCTTCTGAGTAAGAGAAAAAGTCTGCAAAAATGGCAATTTTGGTCACATTGAGGCTTTAAAAAGTAGTTATTTAACATGAGGCACAATCCAAGTGACATTTTGAATCAATTTTTCTACAGTCCAAAAAACTCAATTTTCTGATATAAAACAATGACCCGGGACCTGCTGAACTTTCTCCAGATGGTCAGAAATGGTAATTTTTTAATGTTTAATTTTTTGACTGTAAATGACTATTGTGCATGTGAATTATCACTTTTGGAACAAAAATAAGTGTGTTTAGAGTCATTTGAATGCCTGAAATTGGTCTAAATAGAAGCTTCTGAGTAGGAGAAAAAGTCTGTAAAAATTGCAATTTTGGTCACATTGAGGCTTTAAAAAGTAGTTATTCAACATGAGGCACAATCCAAGTGACATTTTGAATCAATTTTTCTACAGTCAAAAAAATCAATTTTCTGATGAAAAACGATGACCCGGGACCTGTTGAACTTTCTCCAGATGGTCAGATATGGTAATTTTTTAATGATTAATTTTTTTACTGTAAATGACTATTGCATGTGAATTATCACTTTTGGAACAAAAATAAGTGTGTTTAAAGTCATTTTAATGCCTGAAATTGGTCGAAATAGAAGCTTCTGAGTAGGAGAAAAAGTCTGTAAAAATGGCAATTTTGGTCACATTGAGGCTTAAAAAGTAGTTATTCAACATGAGGCACAATCCAAGTGACATTTTGAATCAATTTTTCTACAGTCAAGCAAATCAATTTTCTGATGAAAAACGTTGACCCGGGACCTGTCGAACCTTCTCCAGATGGTCAGAAATTGTAGTATTTTAATTTTTAATTTTTTGTCTGCAAATGACTATTGCATGTGAATTATCACTTTTGGAACAAAAATAAGTGTGTTTAGAGTCATTTTAATACCTGAAATTGGTCTAAATAGAAGCTTCTGAGTAGGAGAAAAAGTCAGCAAAAATGGCAATTTTGGTCACATTGAGGCTTTAAAAAGTAGTTATTCAACATGAGGCACAATCCAAGTGACATTTTGAATCAATTTTTCTACAGTCAAAAAAATCAATTTTCTGATGAAAAACGTTGACCCGGGACCTGCTGAACTTTCTCCAGATGGTCAGAAATGGTAATTTTTTAATGTTTAATTTTTTGACTGTAAATGACTATTGTGCATGTGAATTATCACTTTTGGAACAAAAATAAGTGTGTTTAGAGTAATTTGAATGCCTGAAATTGGTCTAAATAGAAGCTTCTGAGTAGGAGAAAAAGTCTGTAAAAATGGCAATTTTGGTCACATTGAGGCTTTAAAAAGTAGTTATTCAACATGAGGCACAATCCAAGTGACATTTTGAATCAATTTTTCTACAGTCAAAAAAATCAATTTTCTGATGAAAAACGATGACCCGGGACCTGTTGAACTTTCTCCAGATGGTCAGATATGGTAATTTTTTAATGATTAATTTTTTTACTGTAAATGACTATTGCATGTGAATTATCACTTTTGGAACAAAAATAAGTGTGTTTAAAGTCATTTTAATGCCTGAAATTGGTCGAAATAGAAGCTTCTGAGTAGGAGAAAAAGTCTGTAAAAATGGCAATTTTGGTCACATTGAGGCTTAAAAAGTAGTTATTCAACATGAGGCACAATCCAAGTGACATTTTGAATCAATTTTTCTACAGTCAAGCAAATCAATTTTCTGATGAAAAACGTTGACCCGGGACCTGTCGAACCTTCTCCAGATGGTCAGAAATTGTAGTATTTTAATTTTTAATTTTTTGTCTGCAAATGACTATTGCATGTGAATTATCACTTTTGGAACAAAAATAAGTGTGTTTAGAGTCATTTTAATACCTGAAATTGGTCTAAATAGAAGCTTCTGAGTAGGAGAAAAAGTCAGCAAAAATGGCAATTTTGGTCACATTGAGGCTTTAAAAAGTAGTTATTCAACATGAGGCACAATCCAAGTGACATTTTGAATCAATTTTTCTACAGTCAAAAAAATCAATTTTCTGATGAAAAACGTTGACCCGGGACATGTCGAACCTTCTCCAGATGGTCAGAAATGTTAATTTTTTAATTTTTAATTTTTTGACTGTATATGACTATTGCATGTGAATTATCACTTTTGGAACAAAAATAAGTGTGTTTAGAGTCATTTTAATGCCTGAAATTGGTCTAAATAGAAGCTTCTGAGTAGGAGAAAAAGTCCGTAAAAATGGCAATTTTGGTCACATTGAGGCTTTAAAAAGTAGTTATTCAACATGAGGCACAATCCAAGTGACATTTTGAATCAATTTTTCTACAGTCAAAAAAATCAATTTTCTGATGAAAAACGATGACCCGGGACATGTTGAAGTTTCTCCAGATGGTCAGAAATGGTAATTTTTTAATGATTAATTTTTTTACTGTAAATGACTATTGCATGTGAATTATCACTTTTGGAACAAAAATAAGTGTGTTTAAAGTCATTTTAATGCCTGAAATTGGTCGAAATAGAAGCTTCTGCGTAGGAGAAAAAGTCTGTAAAAATGGCAATTTTGGTCACATTGAGGCTTTAAAAAGTAGTTATTCAACATGAGGCACAATCCAAGTGACATTTTGAATCAATTTTTCTACAGTCAAAAAAATCAATTTTCTGATGAAAAACGATGACCCGGGACCTGTCGAACCTTCTCCAGATGGTCAGAAATGGTAATTTTTTAATTTTTAATTTTTTGACTGTAAATGACTATTGCATGTGAATTATCACTTTTGGAACAACAATAAGTGTGTTTAAAGTCATTTTAATGCCTGAAATTGGTCGAAATAGAAGCTTCTGAGTAGGAGAAAAAGCCTGTAAAAATGGCAATTTTGGTCACATTGAGGCTTTAAAAAGTAGTAATCCAACATGAGGCACAATCCAAGTGACATTTTGAATCAATTTTTCTACAGTCACAAAAATCAATTTTCTGATGAAAAACGATGACCCGGGACCTGTTGAACTTTCTCCAGATGGTCAGAAATGGTCATTTTTAAATTTTTAATTTTTTGACTGTAAATCACTATTGTGCATCTGAATTATCACTTTTGGAACAAAAATAAGTGTGTTTAAAGTCATTTTAATGCCTGAAATTGGTCGAAATAGAAGCTTCTGAGTAGGCGAAAAAGTCTGTAAAAATGGCAATTTTGGTCACATTGAGGCTTTAAAAAGTAGTTATTCAACATGAGGCACAATCCAAGTGACATTTTGAATCAATTTTTCTACAGTCAAAAAAATCAATTTTCTGATGAAAAACGATGACCCGGGACATGTTGAAGTTTCTCCAGATGGTCAGAAATGGTAATTTTTTAATGATTAATTTTTTTACTGTAAATGACTATTGCATGTGAATTATCACTTTTGGAACAAAAATAAGTGTGTTTAAAGTCATTTTAATGCCTGAAATTGGTCGAAATAGAAGCTTCTGCGTAGGAGAAAAAGTCTGTAAAAATGGCAATTTTGGTCACATTGAGGCTTTAAAAAGTAGTTATTCAACATGAGGCACAATCCAAGTGACATTTTGAATCAATTTTTCTACAGTCAAAAAAATCAATTTTCTGATGAAAAACGATGACCCGGGACCTGTCGAACCTTCTCCAGATGGTCAGAAATGGTAATTTTTTAATTTTTAATTTTTTGACTGTAAATGACTATTGCATGTGAATTATCACTTTTGGAACAACAATAAGTGTGTTTAAAGTCATTTTAATGCCTGAAATTGGTCGAAATAGAAGCTTCTGAGTAGGAGAAAAAGCCTGTAAAAATGGCAATTTTGGTCACATTGAGGCTTTAAAAAGTAGTAATCCAACATGAGGCACAATCCAAGTGACATTTTGAATCAATTTTTCTACAGTCACAAAAATCAATTTTCTGATGAAAAACGATGACCCGGGACCTGTTGAACTTTCTCCAGATGGTCAGAAATGGTCATTTTTAAATTTTTAATTTTTTGACTGTAAATCACTATTGTGCATCTGAATTATCACTTTTGGAACAAAAATAAGTGTGTTTAAAGTCATTTTAATGCCTGAAATTGGTCGAAATAGAAGCTTCTGAGTAGGCGAAAAAGTCTGTAAAAATGGCAATTTTGGTCACATTGAGGCTTTAAAAAGTAGTTATTCAACATGAGGCACAATCCAAGTGACATTTTGAATCAATTTTTCTACAGTCAAAAAAACCAATTTTCTGATGAAAGACGATGACCCGGGACCTGTTGAACTTTCTACAAATGGTCAGAAATGGAATTTTTTTAATTTTTAATTTTTTGACTGTAAATGACTATTGCATGTGAATTATAACTGTTGGAACAAAAATAAGTGTGTTTAAAGTCATTTTAATGCCTGAAATTGGTCAAAAAAGAAGCTTCTGAGTAGGAGAAAAAGTCTGTAAAAATGGCAATTTTGGTCACATTGAGGCTTTAAAAAGTAGTTATTCAACATGAGGCACAATCCACGTGACATTTTGAATCAATTTTTCTACAGTAAAAAAAAACAATTTTCTGATGAAAAACGATGACCCGGGACCTATTGAACCTTCTCCAGATGGTCAGAAATGGTAATTTTTAAATTTTTAATTTTTTGATTGTAAATGACTATTGCATGTGAATTATCACTTTTGGGACAAAAATAAGTGTGTTTCGGGTCATTTTAAGGCCTGAAATTGGTCGAAATAGAAGCTTCTGAGTAGGAGAAAAAGTCTGTAAAAATGGCAATTTTGGTCACATTGAGGCTTTAAAAGGTAGTTATTCAACATGAGGCACAATCCAAGTGACATTTTGAATCAATTTTTCTACAGTCAAAAAAATCAATTTTGCTGCGTGTGCCCCTTGCCTGCCCTGCTGCCTCGTTGAGCCTCGTTTGCCGGCTGCCGCCGCTGCGAGTGCTTTTGCCGCTTTTCCAGGTTTTGTCAAGCATTTGTGCTTGTCTTGCCGATCTGTGTTTTTCTCTGTTTTGCCCGTTTTTTGTCGTTTATTTTTGCCTGTTTGTATTTTAAAGTGTGCGCTCTCCTTCCTTGTTGCCCGCCTACCGCGCCACCCCCCGCCCTCCCTTCCCGCCACCGCCGCTTGTCCCCGCCCCTTTTTCTTCTGTAACCCTCCCCGCTCCCGCCTCCCAGCTGCCCCGCCCACCCGCGCACTTGGCCTTAAATGGCGACCGTGCGACGCAGGTGAGTGTGACCCACTTGTGGGACACCCCCGCGCCGCACGGCCACCAGCTGCTGCGTGTGCCCCTTGCCTGCCCTGCTGCCTCGTTGAGCCTCGTTTGCCGGCTGCCGCCGCTGCGAGTGCTTTTGCCGCTTTTCCAGGTTTGGTCAAGCATTTGTGCTTGTCTTGCCGATCTGTGTTTTTCTCTGTTTTGCCCGTTTTTTGTCGTTTATTTTTGCCTGTTTGTATTTTAAAGTGTGCGCTCTCCTTCCTTGTTGCCCGCCTACCGCGCCACCCCCCGCCCTCCCTTCCCGCCACCGCCGCTTGTCCCCGCCCCTTTTTCTTCTGTAACCCTCCCCGCTCCCGCCTCCCAGCTGCCCCGCCCACCCGCGCACTTGGCCTTAAATGGCGACCGTGCGACGCAGGTGAGTGTGACCCACTTGTGGGACACCCCCGCGCCGCACGGCCACCAGCTGCTGCGTGTGCCCCTTGCCTGCCCTGCTGCCTCGTTGAGCCTCGTTTGCCGGCTGCCGCCGCTGCGAGTGCTTTTGCCGCTTTTCCAGGTTTTGTCAAGCATTTGTGCTTGTCTTGCCGATCTGTGTTTTTCTCTGTTTTGCCCGTTTTTTGTCGTTTATTTTTGCCTGTTTGTATTTTAAAGTGTGCGCTCTCCTTCCTTGTTGCCCGCCTACCGCGCCACCCCCGCCCTCCCTTCCCGCCACCGCCGCTTGTCCCCGCCCCTTTTTCTTCTGTAACCCTCCCCGCTCCCGCCTCCCAGCTGCCCCGCCCACCCGCGCACTTGGCCTTAAATGGCGACCGTGCGACGCAGGTGAGTGTGACCCACTTGTGGGACACCCCCGCGCCGCACGGCCACCAGCTGCTGCGTGTGCCCCTTGCCTGCCCTGCTGCCTCGTTGAGCCTCGTTTGCCGGCTGCCGCCGCTGCGAGTGCTTTTGCCGCTTTTCCAGGTTTTGTCAAGCATTTGTGCTTGTCTTGCCGATCTGTGTTTTTCTCTGTTTTGCCCGTTTTTTGTCGTTTATTTTTGCCTGTTTGTATTTTAAAGTGTGCGCTCTCCTTCCTTGTTGCCCGCCTACCGCGCCACCCCCCGCCCTCCCTTCCCGCCACCGCCGCTTGTCCCCGCCCCTTTTTCTTCTGTAACCCTCCCCGCTCCCGCCTCCCAGCTGCCCCGCCCACCCGCGCACTTGGCCTTAAATGGCGACCGTGCGACGCAGGTGAGTGTGACCCACTTGTGGGACACCCCCGCGCCGCACGGCCACCAGCTGCTGCGTGTGCCCCTTGCCTGCCCTGCTGCCTCGTTGAGCCTCGTTTGCCGGCTGCCGCCGCTGCGAGTGCTTTTGCCGCTTTTCCAGGTTTTGTCAAGCATTTGTGCTTGTCTTGCCGATCTGTGTTTTTCTCTGTTTTGCCCGTTTTTTGTCGTTTATTTTTGCCTGTTTGTATTTTAAAGTGTGCGCTCTCCTTCCTTGTTGCCCGCCTACCGCGCCACCCCCCGCCCTCCCTTCCCGCCACCGCCGCTTGTCCCCGCCCCTTTTTCTTCTGTAACCCTCCCCGCTCCCGCCTCCCAGCTGCCCCGCCCACCCGCGCACTTCGCCTTAAATGGCGACCGTGCGAACGCGCAGCGGTCACGCGCAGCGGGCGCGCCGATTGTGCGCCGAAGGCGCGCCAAAGGTAAGCCCGTCTGCGCCCGTCCGCGACCGGATCGCGACCAGCGCCAGGACCCCTGGCCCCCGTAGAGCCCGACCGACCCGCCTGACGTACTCCGCCGCCACCCTCATCGCACTCAACACCGGCCGACTCCCAGAATGCCATCAAGCCACACCACGACGCACCCACGGACCTTTCAGCTGCCACGCCTGCAAGTTCTCCTGCATCCGGACCAGCCCCGCACCAGCACCCGACAAGTCGAACTCCAGCAGCGCCCACCTCAAGTGCATCCTGCTCAACACCCGCTCCGTCCACAGACACGCCATCGAACTCTGGAACCTCCTAGACGCCACAGCCCCTGACGTTGCCTTCCTCACGGAGACCTGGATGAACGCCTCTTCAGCTCCCGACATCGCCATCGCCATCCCAGAGGGCTACAAGATCATCCGGAGGGACCGCAACGCCAACCAGATGGGAGGAGGCATCGCCATCATCCACAGGAACACCATCCGTCTCACGACCAGCACCGACAACACCCTGACCAGCGCCGAACACCTGCACTTCCAGATCCACACCAACCCGAACACCACCCTCAGAGGCACCCTGATCTACCGACCCCCTGGACCACGCACGCAATTCAGCGAGGACATCGCCGACTTCGTCAGCCCGCATGCCCTCCCCTCCGCCGACTACATCCTCCTGGGGGACCTGAACTTCCACCTGGAGAACAACAACGACCACAACACCAGCACCCTGCTCGACAACCTCGCCAACCTGGGACTCAAGCAACTGGTGTCCACCCCCACCCACCTCGCCGGACACACACTCGACGCCGTCTTCTCATCCAGCACAGACATCAACTTCAGCCACGCCACAGAGCTTCAATGGACGGACCACAGCTGCGTCCACTTCACCTTCAAGAGAACGACGACCCACCAACACCAGCAACACACCGCCCGCAGAAGCTGGAACAAGATCACAGCAGACCAGCTCGCCACCTCCCTGAGCCAACACCCTCCTGCCAGCTCAGCGAACCCCAGCCAGGCCGCCGACAACCTCACGAAGTGGATCACCACCTGCGCGGACGAGCTCGCCCCGCTGAGGACCCCGCCCAGCAGACCCGCCAGCAAGAAGGCCCCATGGTTCACCGACGAACTCAAGAGCTCCAAGAAGAACTGCCGAGCCCTCGAGAAAGTCTGGAAAAAGGACCCGACACCGGACAACAGGACCTCCTACAAACTGGCCACCCGGAAACACCACCAGCTGATCCGCGCCGCCAAGAGAACAGCATTCAAGGACCGGTTGGACAACAACGCACACAACAGCAAGGAACTCTTCAACATCGTGAAAGAGCTTTCCAACCCCAGCGCAGGAAACAACGACATCACCCCATCGCAAGACCTCTGCAACTCCCTCGCCTCATACTTCCACAACAAGATCACGGACATACACAGCAGTTTCAACAACCAACCAACGCACACCACGACCGACCTGCCACCCCCCCCCACCACCACCCTCCACGCCTGGACCCCGATCAGCACAGAAGACACCATCCGCACGATGAACTCCACCCACTCCGGATCACCAACCGACCCCTGCCCTCACCACGTCTTCAACAAGGCCGACGCTGTCATCGCACCCCACCTGCGAGACATCATCAACACATCCTTCGACACCGCCATCTTCCCCGAAAGCTGGAAACACGCCGAACTCAGCGCTCTACTCAAGAAACCAACAGCGGACCCCACCGACCTCAAGAATTACCGCCCCATCTCGCTTCTACCGTTTCCAGCCAAAGTCATCGAGAAGACCGTCAACAAGCAGATGGCCGCCTTCCTCGAGACGAACGGATCCCTCGACCCCTCACAGTCCGGCTTCCGAGCCAAACACAGCACCGAGACCGCCCTCATCGCCGCCACCGATGACATCCGAGCCCTGATGGACAAGGGAGAAACAGCGGCCCTCATCCTCCTAGACCTCTCCGCGGCATTCGACACGGTCTGCCACCGCACCCTAACACGGCGCCTCAGCAACATCGGTATCCAGGACAAGGCGCTGGAATGGATCATCTCCTTCCTCGACGGAAGAACACAGCGAGTCCGCCTACCACCGTACAAGTCAGAGGCCTCCGAAGTCATCTGCGGCGTCCCCCAAGGATCATCACTGAGCCCCACCCTCTTCAACGTCTACATGAGCCCCCTCGCGGCCATCGTACGCAAACACCACCTCAGCATCATCTCCTACGCCGACGACACCCAGCTGATCCTCTCCCTGACCAACAACCCCGCCGCCGCCAGAGCCAACCTGCACGAAGGGATGAAAGAGGTAGCCGAGTGGATGACGACCAGCCGCCTGAAACTGAACTCGGACAAGACGGAGGTCCTCATCCTGGGCTCTTCACCCTCCGCCTGGGACGACTCCTGGTGGCCTCCCGCCCTGGGCACCGCGCCCAAACCGACAGACCATGCACGAAACCTGGGCTTCATCCTGGACTCCTCCCTCTCCATGACCAGGCAAGTCAACAGCGTCTCCTCGGCGTGCTTCAACATCCTACGCATGCTACGAAAGATCTTTTGGTGGATCCCCTCAGAGACCAGGAAGACCGTCACCCAGGCCCTCGTCACCAGCCGACTGGACTACGGCAACGCCCTCTACGCCGGGACCACCGCCAAGCTCCAGAAGAGACTCCAGCGGATCCAAAACGCCTCAGCCAGACTCATCCTCGACATCCCACAATCCAGCCACATCTCCGGTCATCTGAGAGACCTTCACTGGCTCCCCATCAACAAGAGAATCACCTTCCGCCTCCTCACCCACGCACACAAAGCCCTACACGACCAAGGCCCGAGCTACCTCAACAGCCGAGTCAACTTCTACGCTCCCAAACGCCACCTCCGATCAGCCAACCACGCCCTCGCCGCCGTCCCCCGCATCCGAAGAGCGACTACAGGAGGAAGGTCCTTCTCCTACCTGGCCGCCAAGACCTGGAACTCCCTCCCGTCCGACCTGCGCCTGACCCAAGACCACCTCTCCTTCAGGAAGAAGCTGAAGACCTGGCTGTTCGAGCAGTAGCGGCACCCCCCCTCCCCAGCGCCTTGAGACCCTACGGGTATGTAGCGCGCTTTATAAGTGTCACTGATTGAATTTTCTGATGAAAAACGATGACCCGGGACCTGTTGAACATTCTCCAGATGGTCAGAAATGGTAATTTTTTAATGTTTAATTTTTTGACTGTAAATGACTATTGTGCATGTGAATTATCACTTTTGGAACAAAAATAAGTGTGTTTAAAGTCATTTTATGCCTGAAATTGGTCGAAATAGAAGCTTCTGAGTAGGAGAAAAAGTCTGTAAAAATGGCAATTTTGGTCACATTGAGGCTTTAAAAAGTAGTTATTCAACATGAGGCACAATCCAAGTGACATTTTGAATCAATTTTTCCACAGTCAAAAAAAATCAATTTTCTGATGAAAAACGATGACCCGGGACCTGTCGAACCTTCTCCAGATGGTCAGAAATGGTAATTTTTTAATGATTACTTTTTTTACTGTAAATGACAATTGCATGTGAATTATCACTTTTGGAACAAAAAAAAGTGTGTTTAAAGTCATTTTAATGCCTGAAATTGGTCGAAATAGAAGCTTCTGAGTAGGAGAAAAAGTCTGTAAAAATGGCAATTTTGGTCACATTGATGATTTAAAAAGTAGTTATTCAACATGAGGCACAATCCAAGTGACATTTTGAATCAATTTTTCTACAGTCAAAAAAATCAATTTTCTGATGAAAAACGATGACCCGTGACCTGTCGAACCTTCTCCAGAAATGTCAGAAATGGTAATTTTTTAATGTTTAATTTTTGGACTGTAAATGACTATTGCATGTGAATTATCACTTTTGGAACAAAAATAAGTGTGTTTAGAGTCATTTAATGGCTGAAATTGGTCGCAATAGAAGCTTCTGAGTAGGAGAAAAAGTCTGTTAAAATGGAAATTTTGGTCACATTGAGGCTTTAAAAAGTAGATATTCAACATGAGGCACAATCTAAATGATATTTTGAGTCAATTTTTCTACAGTCAAAAAAATCTATTTTCTAATGAAAAACGATGACCCGTGACCTGTCGGACCTTCTCCAGATTGTCAGAAATGGTAATTTTTTAATGTTTAATTTTTTGACTGTAAATGACTATTGTATGTGAATTATCACTTTTGGAACTAAAATAATTGTGTTCAGAGTCGTTTTAATGCCTGAAATTTGTTGAAATAGAAGCTTCTGAGTAGGCGAAAAAGTCTATAAAAATGGCAATTTTGGTCACATTGAGGCTTTAAAAAGTAGTTATTCAACATGAGGCACAATCCAACTGACATTTTGAATCAATTTTTCTACAGTCAAAAAAATCAATTTTCTGATGAAAAACGATGACCCGTGACCTGTCGAACCTTCTCCAGATGATCAGAAATGGTAATTTTTTAATGTTTAATTTTTGGACTGTAAATGACTATTGCATGTGAATTATCACTTTTGGAACAAAAATAAGTGTGTTTAGAGTCATTTTAATGGATGAAATTGGTCGTAATGAAAGCTTCTGAGTAGGAGAAAAAGTCTGAAAAATGGCAATTCTGGTCACATTGAGGCTTTAAAAAGTAGATATTCAACATGAGGCACAATCCAAATGACATTTTGAGTCAATTTTTCTACAGTCAAAAAAATCAATTTTCTGATGAAAAACGATGACCCGGGACCTGTCGAACCTTCTCCAGATGGTCAGAAATTGTAGTTTTTTAATTTTTATTTTTTTATCTGTAAATGACTATTGCATGTGAATTATCACTTTTGGAACAAAAATAAGTGTGTTTAGAGTCATTTTAATACCTGAAATTGGTCTAAATAGAAGCTTCTGAGTAGGAGAAAAAGTCTGCAAAAATGGCAATTTTGGTCACATTGAGGCTTTAAAAAGTAGTTATTCAACATGAGGCACAATCCAAGTGACATTTTGAATCAATTTTTCTACATTCAAAAAAATCAATTTTCTGATGAAAAACGTTGACCCGGGACATGTCGAACCTTCTCCAGATGGTCAGAAATTGTAGTTTTTTAATTTTTAATTTTTTAACTGTCAATGACTATTGCATGTGAATTATCACTTTTGGAACAAAAATAAGTGTGTTTAGAGTCATTTTAATGCCTGAAATTGGTCGAAATAGAAGCTTCTGAGTAGGAGAAAAAGTCTGTAAAAATGGCAATTTTGGTCACATTGAGGCTTTAAAAAGTAGTTATTCAACATGAGGCTCAATCCAAGTGACATTTTGAATCAATTTTTCTACAGTCAAAAAAATCAATTTTCTGATGAAAAACGATGACCCGGGACCTGTCGAACCTTCTCCAGATGGTCAGAAATGGTAATTTTTTAATTTTTAATTTTTTGACTGTAAATGACTATTGCATGTGAATTATCACTTTTGGAACAACAATAAGTGTGTTTAAAGTCATTTTAATGCCTGAAATTGGTCGAAATAGAAGCTTCTGAGTAGGAGAAAAAGCCTGTAAAAATGGCAATTTTGGTCACATTGAGGCTTTAAAAAGTAGTAATCCAACATGCGGCACAATCCAAGTGACATTTTGAATCAATTTTTCTACAGTCAAAAAAATCAATTTTCTGATGAAAAACGATGACCCGGGACCTGTTGAACTTTCGCCATATGGTCAGAAATGGTCATTTTTAAATTTTTAATTTTTTGACTGTAAATGACTATTGTGCATGTGAATTATCACTTTTGGAACAAAAATAAGTGTGTTTAAAGTCATTTTAATGCCTGAAATTGGTCGAAATAGAAGCTTCTGAGTAGGCGAAAAAGTCTGTAAAAATGGCAATTTTGGTCACATTGAGGCTTTAAAAAGTAGTTATTCAACATGAGGCACAATCCAAGTGACATTTTGAATCAATTTTTCTACAGTCAAAAAAACCAATTTTCTGATGAAAAACGATGACCCGGGACCTGTTGAACTTTCTACAGATGGTCAGAAATGGAATTTTTTTAATTTTTAATTTTTTGACTGTAAATGACTATTGCATGTGAATTATAACTGTTGGAACAAAAATAAGTGTGTTTAGAGTCATTTTAACGCCTGAAATTGGTCTAAATAGAAGCTTCTGAGTAGGAGAAAAAGTCTGTAAAAATGGCAATTTTGGTCACATTGAGGCTTTAAAAAGTAGTTATTCAACATGAGGCACAATCCAAGTGACATTTTGAATCAATTTTTCTACAGTCAAAAAAATCAATTTTCTGATGAAAAACGATGACCCGGGACCAGTTGAACTTTCTCCAGATGGTCAGAAATGGTAATTTTTTAATGATTTTTTTTTTTACTGTAAATGACTATTGCATGTGAATTATCACTTTTGGAACACAAATAAGTGTGTTTAAAGTCATTTTAATGCCTGAAATTGGTCGAAATAGAAGCTTCTGAGTAGGAGAAAAAGTCTGTAAAAATGGCAATTTTGGTCACATTGAGGCTTTAAAAAGTAGATATTCAACATGAGGCACAATCCAAGTGACATTTTGAATCAATTTTTCTACAGTCAAAAAAATCAATTTTCTGATGAAAAACGATGACCCGGGACCTGTTGAACCTTCTCCAGATGGTCAGAAAAGGTAATTTTTCAATTTTTAATTTTTTGACTGTAAATGACTATTGTGCATGTGAATGATCACTTTTGGAACAAAATGAAAGTGTGTTTAAAGTCATTTTAATGCCTGAAATTGGTCGAAATAGAAGCTTCTGAGTAGGAGAAAAAGTCTGCAAAAATGGCAATTTTGGTCACATTGAGGCTTTAAAAAGTAGATATTCAACATGAGGCACAATCCAAGTGACATTTTGAATCAATTTTTCTACAGTCAAAAAAATCAATTTTCTGATGAAAAACGATGACCCGGGACCTGTTGAACCTTCTCCAGATGGTCAGAAATGGTAATTTTTGAATTTTTAATTTTTTGATTGTAAATGACTATTGCATGTGAATTATCACTTTTGGGACAAAAATAAGTGTGTTTCGGGTCATTTTAAGGCCTGAAATTGGTCGAAATAGAAGCTTCTGAGTAGGAGAAAAAGTCTGTAAAAATGGCAATTTTGGTCACATTGAGGCTTTAAAAGGTAGTTATTCAACATGAGGCACAATCCAAGTGACATTTTGAATCAATTTTTCTACAGTCAAAAAAATCAATTTTCTGATGAAAAACGATGACCCGGGACCTGTTGAACATTCTCCAGATGGTCAGAAATGGAAATTTTTTAATGTTTAATTTTTTGACTGTAAATGACTATTGTGCATGTGAATTATCACTTTTGGAACAAAAATAAGTGTGTTTAAAGTCATTTTATGCCTGAAATTGGTCGAAATAGAAGCTTCTGAGTAGGAGAAAAAGTCTGTAAAAATGGCAATTTTGGTCACATTGAGGCTTTAAAAAGTAGTTATTCAACATGAGGCACAATCCAAGTGACATTTTGAATCAATTTTTCCACAGTCAAAAAAAATCAATTTTCTGATGAAAAACGATGACCCGGGACCTGTCGAACCTTCTCCAGATGGTCAGAAATGGTAATTTTTTAATGATTACTTTTTTTACTGTAAATGACAATTGCATGTGAATTATCACTTTTGGAACAAAAAAAAGTGTGTTTAAAGTCATTTTAATGCCTGAAATTGGTCGAAATAGAAGCTTCTGAGTAGGAGAAAAAGTCTGTAAAAATGGCAATTTTGGTCACATTGAGGATTTAAAAAGTAGTTATTCAACATGAGGCACAATCCAAGTGACATTTTGAATCAATTTTTCTACAGTCAAAAAAATCAATTTTCTGATGAAAAACGATGACCCGTGACCTGTCGAACCTTCTCCAGAAATGTCAGAAATGGTAATTTTTTAATGTTTAATTTTTGGACTGTAAATGACTATTGCATGTGAATTATCACTTTTGGAACAAAAATAAGTGTGTTTAGAGTCATTTAATGGCTGAAATTGGTCGCAATAGAAGCTTCTGAGTAGGAGAAAAAGTCTGTTAAAATGGAAATTTTGGTCACATTGAGGCTTTAAAAAGTAGATATTCAACATGAGGCACAATCTAAATGATATTTTGAGTCAATTTTTCTACAGTCAAAAAAATCTATTTTCTAATGAAAAACGATGACCCGTGACCTGTCGAACCTTCTCCAGATGGTCAGAAATGGTAATTTTTTAATGTTTAATTTTTGGACTGTAAATGACTATTGCATGTGAATTATCACTTTTGGAACAAAAATAAGTGTGTTTAGAGTCATTTTAATGGATGAAATTGGTCGTAATGAAAGCTTCTGAGTAGGAGAAAAAGTCTGAAAAATGGCAATTCTGGTCACATTGAGGCTTTAAAAAGTAGATATTCAACATGAGGCACAATCCAAATGACATTTTGAGTCAATTTTTCTACAGTCAAAAAAATCAATTTTCTGATGAAAAACGATGACCCGGGACCTGTCGAACCTTCTCCAGATGGTCAGAAATTGTAGTTTTTTAATTTTTATTTTTTTATCTGTAAATGACTATTGCATGTGAATTATCACTTTTGGAACAAAAATAAGTGTGTTTAGAGTCATTTTAATACCTGAAATTGGTCTAAATAGAAGCTTCTGAGTAGGAGAAAAAGTCTGCAAAAATGGCAATTTTGGTCACATTGAGGCTTTAAAAAGTAGTTATTCAACATGAGGCACAATCCAAGTGACATTTTGAATCAATTTTTCTACATTCAAAAAAATCAATTTTCTGATGAAAAACGTTGACCCGGGACATGTCGAACCTTCTCCAGATGGTCAGAAATTGTAGTTTTTTAATTTTTAATTTTTTAACTGTCAATGACTATTGCATGTGAATTATCACTTTTGGAACAAAAATAAGTGTGTTTAGAGTCATTTTAATGCCTGAAATTGGTCGAAATAGAAGCTTCTGAGTAGGAGAAAAAGTCTGTAAAAATGGCAATTTTGGTCACATTGAGGCTTTAAAAAGTAGTTATTCAACATGAGGCACAATCCAAGTGACATTTTGAATCAATTTTTCTACAGTCAAAAAAATCAATTTTCTGATGAAAAACGATGACCCGGGACCTGTCGAACCTTCTCCAGATGGTCAGAAATGGTAATTTTTTAATTTTTAATTTTTTGACTGTAAATGACTATTGCATGTGAATTATCACTTTTGGAACAACAATAAGTGTGTTTAAAGTCATTTTAATGCCTGAAATTGGTCGAAATAGAAGCTTCTGAGTAGGAGAAAAAGCCTGTAAAAATGGCAATTTTGGTCACATTGAGGCTTTAAAAAGTAGTAATCCAACATGAGGCACAATCCAAGTGACATTTTGAATCAATTTTTCTACAGTCAAAAAAATCAATTTTCTGATGAAAAATGATGACCCGGGACCTGTTGAACTTTCGCCATATGGTCAGAAATGGTCATTTTTAAATTTTTAATTTTTTGACTGTAAATGACTATTGTGCATGTG
The DNA here is from genome assembly GCF_964204655.1 of Triturus cristatus. Taxonomy (NCBI): domain Eukaryota; kingdom Metazoa; phylum Chordata; class Amphibia; order Caudata; family Salamandridae; genus Triturus; species Triturus cristatus. The sequence continues at coordinate 897,660,674 of NC_140594.1, read as the reverse complement.
AATTATCACTTTTGGAACAAAAATAAGTGTGTTTAAAGTCATTTTAATGCCTGAAATTGGTCGAAATAGAAGCTTCTGAGTAGGCGAAAAAGTCTGTAAAAATGGCAATTTTGGTCACATTGAGGCTTTAAAAAGTAGTTATTCAACATGAGGCACAATCCAAGTGACATTTTGAATCAATTTTTCTACAGTCAAAAAGACCAATTTTCTGATGAAAAACAATGACCCGGGACCTGTTGAACTTTCTACAGATGGTCAGAAATGGAATTTTTTTAATTTTTAATTTTTTGACTGTAAATGACTATTGCATGTGAATTATAACTGTTGGAACAAAAATAAGTGTGTTTAGAGTCATTTTAACGCCTGAAATTGGTCTAAATAGAAGCTTCTGAGTAGGAGAAAAAGTCTGTAAAAATGGCAATTTTGGTCACATTGAGGCTTTAAAAAGTAGTTATTCAACATGAGGCACAATCCAAGTGACATTTTGAATCAATTTTTCTACAGTCAAAAAAATCAATTTTCTGATGAAAAACGATGACCCGGGACCAGTTGAACTTTCTCCAGATGGTCAGAAATGGTAATTTTTTAATGATTTTTTTTTTTACTGTAAATGACTATTGCATGTGAATTATCACTTTTGGAACAAAAATAAGTGTGTTTAAAGTCATTTTAATGCCTGAAATTGGTCGAAATAGAAGCTTCTGAGTAGGAGAAAAAGTCTGTAAAAATGGCAATTTTGGTCACATTGAGGCTTTAAAAAGTAGATATTCAACATGAGGCACAATCCAAGTGACATTTTGAATCAATTTTTCTACAGTCAAAAAAATCAATTTTCTGATGAAAAACGATGACCCGGGACCTGTTGAACCTTCTCCAGATGGTCAGAAAAGGTAATTTTTTAATTTTTAATTTTTTGACTGTAAATGACTATTGTGCATGTGAATGATCACTTTTGGAACAAAATGAAAGTGTGTTTAAAGTCATTTTAATGCCTGAAATTGGTCGAAATAGAAGCTTCTGAGTAGGAGAAAAAGTCTGCAAAAATGGCAATTTTGGTCACATTGAGGCTTTAAAAAGTAGATATTCAACATGAGGCACAATCCAAGTGACATTTTGAATCAATTTTTCTACAGTCAAAAAAATCAATTTTCTGATGAAAAACGATGACCCGGGACCTGTTGAACCTTCTCCAGATGGTCAGAAAAGGTAATTTTTTAATTTTTAATTTTTTGACTGTAAATGACTATTGCATGTGAATTATCACTTTTGGAACAAAAATAAGTGTGTTTAAAGTCATGTTAATGCCTGAAATTGGTCGAAATAAAAGCTTCTGAGTAGGAGAAAAAGTCTGTAAAAATGGCAATTTTGGTCACATTGAGGCTTTAAAAAGTAGTTATTTAACATGAGGCACAATCCAAGTGACATTTTGAATCAATTTTTCTACAGTAAAAAAAAACAATTTTCTGATGAAAAACGATGACCCGGGACCTGTTGAACTTTCTCCAGATGGTCAGATATGGTAATTTTTTAATGATTAATTTTTTTACTGTAAATGACTATTGCATGTGAATTATCACTTTTGGAACAAAAATAAGTGTGTTTAAAGTCATTTTAATGCCTGAAATTGGTCGAAATAGAAGCTTCTGAGTAGGAGAAAAAGTCTGTAAAAATGGCAATTTTGGTCACATTGAGGCTTAAAAAGTAGTTATTCAACATGAGGCACAATCCAAGTGACATTTTGAATCAATTTTTCTACAGTCAAGCAAATCAATTTTCTGATGAAAAACGTTGACCCGGGACCTGTCGAACCTTCTCCAGATGGTCAGAAATTGTAGTATTTTAATTTTTAATTTTTTGTCTGCAAATGACTATTGCATGTGAATTATCACTTTTGGAACAAAAATAAGTGTGTTTAGAGTCATTTTAATACCTGAAATTGGTCTAAATAGAAGCTTCTGAGTAGGAGAAAAAGTCAGCAAAAATGGCAATTTTGGTCACATTGAGGCTTTAAAAAGTAGTTATTCAACATGAGGCACAATCCAAGTGACATTTTGAATCAATTTTTCTACAGTCAAAAAAATCAATTTTCTGATGAAAAACGTTGACCCGGGACATGTCGAACCTTCTCCAGATGGTCAGAAATGTTAATTTTTTAATTTTTAATTTTTTGACTGTATATGACTATTGCATGTGAATTATCACTTTTGGAACAAAAATAAGTGTGTTTAGAGTCATTTTAATGCCTGAAATTGGTCTAAATAGAAGCTTCTGAGTAGGAGAAAAAGTCCGTAAAAATGGCAATTTTGGTCACATTGAGGCTTTAAAAAGTAGTTATTCAACATGAGGCACAATCCAAGTGACATTTTGAATCAATTTTTCTACAGTCAAAAAAATCAATTTTCTGATGAAAAACGATGACCCGGGACATGTTGAAGTTTCTCCAGATGGTCAGAAATGGTAATTTTTTAATGATTAATTTTTTTACTGTAAATGACTATTGCATGTGAATTATCACTTTTGGAACAAAAATAAGTGTGTTTAAAGTCATTTTAATGCCTGAAATTGGTCGAAATAGAAGCTTCTGCGTAGGAGAAAAAGTCTGTAAAAATGGCAATTTTGGTCACATTGAGGCTTTAAAAAGTAGTTATTCAACATGAGGCACAATCCAAGTGACATTTTGAATCAATTTTTCTACAGTCAAAAAAATCAATTTTCTGATGAAAAACGATGACCCGGGACCTGTCGAACCTTCTCCAGATGGTCAGAAATGGTAATTTTTTAATTTTTAATTTTTTGACTGTAAATGACTATTGCATGTGAATTATCACTTTTGGAACAACAATAAGTGTGTTTAAAGTCATTTTAATGCCTGAAATTGGTCGAAATAGAAGCTTCTGAGTAGGAGAAAAAGCCTGTAAAAATGGCAATTTTGGTCACATTGAGGCTTTAAAAAGTAGTAATCCAACATGAGGCACAATCCAAGTGACATTTTGAATCAATTTTTCTACAGTCACAAAAATCAATTTTCTGATGAAAAACGATGACCCGGGACCTGTTGAACTTTCTCCAGATGGTCAGAAATGGTCATTTTTAAATTTTTAATTTTTTGACTGTAAATCACTATTGTGCATCTGAATTATCACTTTTGGAACAAAAATAAGTGTGTTTAAAGTCATTTTAATGCCTGAAATTGGTCGAAATAGAAGCTTCTGAGTAGGTGAAAAAGTCTGTAAAAATGGCAATTTTGGTCACATTGAGGCTTTAAAAAGTAGTTATTCAACATGAGGCACAATCCAAGTGACATTTTGAATCAATTTTTCTACAGTCAAAAAAACCAATTTTCTGATGAAAGACGATGACCCGGGACCTGTTGAACTTTCTACAGATGGTCAGAAATGGAATTTTTTTAATTTTTAATTTTTTGACTGTAAATGACTATTGCATGTGAATTATAACTGTTGGAACAAAAATAAGTGTGTTTAAAGTCATTTTAATGCCTGAAATTGGTCAAAAAAGAAGCTTCTGAGTAGGAGAAAAAGTCTGTAAAAATGGCAATTTTGGTCACATTGAGGCTTTAAAAAGTAGTTATTCAACATGAGGCACAATCCACGTGACATTTTGAATCAATTTTTCTACAGTAAAAAAAAAAAAATTTTCTGATGAAAAACGATGACCCGGGACCTGTTGAACCTTCTCCAGATGGTCAGAAATGGTAATTTTTAAATTTTTAATTTTTTGATTGTAAATGACTATTGCATGTGAATTATCACTTTTGGGACAAAAATAAGTGTGTTTCGGGTCATTTTAAGGCCTGAAATTGGTCGAAATAGAAGCTTCTGAGTAGGAGAAAAAGTCTGTAAAAATGGCAATTTTGGTCACATTGAGGCTTTAAAAGGTAGTTATTCAACATGAGGCACAATCCAAGTGACATTTTGAATCAATTTTTCTACAGTCAAAAAAATCAATTTTCTGATGAAAAACGATGACCCGGGACCTGTTGAACATTCTCCAGATGGTCAGAAATGGTAATTTTTTAATGTTTAATTTTTTGACTGTAAATGACTATTGTGCATGTGAATTATCACTTTTGGAACAAAAATAAGTGTGTTTAAAGTCATTTTATGCCTGAAATTGGTCGAAATAGAAGCTTCTGAGTAGGAGAAAAAGTCTGTAAAAATGGCAATTTTGGTCACATTGAGGCTTTAAAAAGTAGTTATTCAACATGAGGCACAATCCAAGTGACATTTTGAATCAATTTTTCCACAGTCAAAAAAAATCAATTTTCTGATGAAAAACGATGACCCGGGACCTGTCGAACCTTCTCCAGATGGTCAGAAATGGTAATTTTTTAATGATTACTTTTTTTACTGTAAATGACAATTGCATGTGAATTATCACTTTTGGAACAAAAAAAAGTGTGTTTAAAGTCATTTTAATGCCTGAAATTGGTCGAAATAGAAGCTTCTGAGTAGGAGAAAAAGTCTGTAAAAATGGCAATTTTGGTCACATTGAGGATTTAAAAAGTAGTTATTCAACATGAGGCACAATCCAAGTGACATTTTGAATCAATTTTTCTACAGTCAAAAAAATCAATTTTCTGATGAAAAACGATGACCCGTGACCTGTCGAACCTTCTCCAGAAATGTCAGAAATGGTAATTTTTTAATGTTTAATTTTTGGACTGTAAATGACTATTGCATGTGAATTATCACTTTTGGAACAAAAATAAGTGTGTTTAGAGTCATTTAATGGCTGAAATTGGTCGCAATAGAAGCTTCTGAGTAGGAGAAAAAGTCTGTTAAAATGGAAATTTTGGTCACATTGAGGCTTTAAAAAGTAGATATTCAACATGAGGCACAATCTAAATGATATTTTGAGTCAATTTTTCTACAGTCAAAAAAATCTATTTTCTAATGAAAAACGATGACCCGTGACCTGTCGAACCTTCTCCAGATGGTCAGAAATGGTAATTTTTTAATGTTTAATTTTTGGACTGTAAATGACTATTGCATGTGAATTATCACTTTTGGAACAAAAATAAGTGTGTTTAGAGTCATTTTAATGGATGAAATTGGTCGTAATGAAAGCTTCTGAGTAGGAGAAAAAGTCTGAAAAATGGCAATTCTGGTCACATTGAGGCTTTAAAAAGTAGATATTCAACATGAGGCACAATCCAAATGACATTTTGAGTCAATTTTTCTACAGTCAAAAAAATCAATTTTCTGATGAAAAACGATGACCCGGGACCTGTCGAACCTTCTCCAGATGGTCAGAAATTGTAGTTTTTTAATTTTTATTTTTTTATCTGTAAATGACTATTGCATGTGAATTATCACTTTTGGAACAAAAATAAGTGTGTTTAGAGTCATTTTAATACCTGAAATTGGTCTAAATAGAAGCTTCTGAGTAGGAGAAAAAGTCTGCAAAAATGGCAATTTTGGTCACATTGAGGCTTTAAAAAGTAGTTATTCAACATGAGGCACAATCCAAGTGACATTTTGAATCAATTTTTCTACATTCAAAAAAATCAATTTTCTGATGAAAAACGTTGACCCGGGACATGTCGAACCTTCTCCAGATGGTCAGAAATTGTAGTTTTTTAATTTTTAATTTTTTAACTGTCAATGACTATTGCATGTGAATTATCACTTTTGGAACAAAAATAAGTGTGTTTAGAGTCATTTTAATGCCTGAAATTGGTCGAAATAGAAGCTTCTGAGTAGGAGAAAAAGTCTGTAAAAATGGCAATTTTGGTCACATTGAGGCTTTAAAAAGTAGTTATTCAACATGAGGCACAATCCAAGTGACATTTTGAATCAATTTTTCTACAGTCAAAAAAATCAATTTTCTGATGAAAAACGATGACCCGGGACCTGTCGAACCTTCTCCAGATGGTCAGAAATGGTAATTTTTTAATTTTTAATTTTTTGACTGTAAATGACTATTGCATGTGAATTATCACTTTTGGAACAACAATAAGTGTGTTTAAAGTCATTTTAATGCCTGAAATTGGTCGAAATAGAAGCTTCTGAGTAGGAGAAAAAGCCTGTAAAAATGGCAATTTTGGTCACATTGAGGCTTTAAAAAGTAGTAATCCAACATGAGGCACAATCCAAGTGACATTTTGAATCAATTTTTCTACAGTCAAAAAAATCAATTTTCTGATGAAAAACGATGACCCGGGACCTGTTGAACTTTCGCCATATGGTCAGAAATGGTCATTTTTAAATTTTTAATTTTTTGACTGTAAATGACTATTGTGCATGTGAATTATCACTTTTGGAACAAAAATAAGTGTGTTTAAAGTCATTTTAATGCCTGAAATTGGTCGAAATAGAAGCTTCTGAGTAGGCGAAAAAGTCTGTAAAAATGGCAATTTTGGTCACATTGAGGCTTTAAAAAGTAGTTATTCAACATGAGGCACAATCCAAGTGACATTTTGAATCAATTTTTCTACAGTCAAAAAGACCAATTTTCTGATGAAAAACAATGACCCGGGACCTGTTGAACTTTCTACAGATGGTCAGAAATGGAATTTTTTTAATTTTTAATTTTTTGACTGTAAATGACTATTGCATGTGAATTATAACTGTTGGAACAAAAATAAGTGTGTTTAGAGTCATTTTAACGCCTGAAATTGGTCTAAATAGAAGCTTCTGAGTAGGAGAAAAAGTCTGTAAAAATGGCAATTTTGGTCACATTGAGGCTTTAAAAAGTAGTTATTCAACATGAGGCACAATCCAAGTGACATTTTGAATCAATTTTTCTACAGTCAAAAAAATCAATTTTCTGATGAAAAACGATGACCCGGGACCAGTTGAACTTTCTCCAGATGGTCAGAAATGGTAATTTTTTAATGATTTTTTTTTTTACTGTAAATGACTATTGCATGTGAATTATCACTTTTGGAACACAAATAAGTGTGTTTAAAGTCATTTTAATGCCTGAAATTGGTCGAAATAGAAGCTTCTGAGTAGGAGAAAAAGTCTGTAAAAATGGCAATTTTGGTCACATTGAGGCTTTAAAAAGTAGATATTCAACATGAGGCACAATCCAAGTGACATTTTGAATCAATTTTTCTACAGTCAAAAAAATCAATTTTCTGATGAAAAACGATGACCCGGGACCTGTTGAACCTTCTCCAGATGGTCAGAAAAGGTAATTTTTTAATTTTTAATTTTTTGACTGTAAATGACTATTGTGCATGTGAATGATCACTTTTGGAACAAAATGAAAGTGTGTTTAAAGTCATTTTAATGCCTGAAATTGGTCGAAATAGAAGCTTCTGAGTAGGAGAAAAAGTCTGCAAAAATGGCAATTTTGGTCACATTGAGGCTTTAAAAAGTAGATATTCAACATGAGGCACAATCCAAGTGACATTTTGAATCAATTTTTCTACAGTCAAAAAAATCAATTTTCTGATGAAAAACGATGACCCGGGACCTGTTGAACCTTCTCCAGATGGTCAGAAAAGGTAATTTTTTAATTTTAAATTTTTTGACTGTAAATGACTATTGCATGTGAATTATCACTTTTGGAACAAAAATAAGTGTGTTTAAAGTCATGTTAATGCCTGAAATTGGTCGAAATAAAAGCTTCTGAGTAGGAGAAAAAGTCTGTAAAAATGGCAATTTTGGTCACATTGAGGCTTTAAAAAGTAGTTATTTAACATGAGGCACAATCCAAGTGACATTTTGAATCAATTTTTCTACAGTAAAAAAAAACAATTTTCTGATGAAAAACGATGACCCGGGACCTGTTGAACTTTCTCCAGATGGTCAGATATGGTAATTTTTTAATGATTAATTTTTTTACTGTAAATGACTATTGCATGTGAATTATCACTTTTGGAACAAAAATAAGTGTGTTTAAAGTCATTTTAATGCCTGAAATTGGTCGAAATAGAAGCTTCTGAGTAGGAGAAAAAGTCTGTAAAAATGGCAATTTTGGTCACATTGAGGCTTAAAAAGTAGTTATTCAACATGAGGCACAATCCAAGTGACATTTTGAATCAATTTTTCTACAGTCAAGCAAATAAATTTTCTGATGAAAAACGTTGACCCGGGACCTGTCGAACCTTCTCCAGATGGTCAGAAATTGTAGTATTTTAATTTTTAATTTTTTGTCTGCAAATGACTATTGCATGTGAATTATCACTTTTGGAACAAAAATAAGTGTGTTTAGAGTCATTTTAATACCTGAAATTGGTCTAAATAGAAGCTTCTGAGTAGGAGAAAAAGTCAGCAAAAATGGCAATTTTGGTCACATTGAGGCTTTAAAAAGTAGTTATTCAACATGAGGCACAATCCAAGTGACATTTTGAATCAATTTTTCTACAGTCAAAAAAATCAATTTTCTGATGAAAAACGTTGACCCGGGACATGTCGAACCTTCTCCAGATGGTCAGAAATGTTAATTTTTTAATTTTTAATTTTTTGACTGTATATGACTATTGCATGTGAATTATCACTTTTGGAACAAAAATAAGTGTGTTTAGAGTCATTTTAATGCCTGAAATTGGTCTAAATAGAAGCTTCTGAGTAGGAGAAAAAGTCCGTAAAAATGGCAATTTTGGTCACATTGAGGCTTTAAAAAGTAGTTATTCAACATGAGGCACAATCCAAGTGACATTTTGAATCAATTTTTCTACAGTCAAAAAAATCAATTTTCTGATGAAAAACGATGACCCGGGACATGTTGAAGTTTCTCCAGATGGTCAGAAATGGTAATTTTTTAATGATTAATTTTTTTACTGTAAATGACTATTGCATGTGAATTATCACTTTTGGAACAAAAATAAGTGTGTTTAAAGTCATTTTAATGCCTGAAATTGGTCGAAATAGAAGCTTCTGCGTAGGAGAAAAAGTCTGTAAAAATGGCAATTTTGGTCACATTGAGGCTTTAAAAAGTAGTTATTCAACATGAGGCACAATCCAAGTGACATTTTGAATCAATTTTTCTACAGTCAAAAAAATCAATTTTCTGATGAAAAACGATGACCCGGGACCTGTCGAACCTTCTCCAGATGGTCAGAAATGGTAATTTTTTAATTTTTAATTTTTTGACTGTAAATGACTATTGCATGTGAATTATCACTTTTGGAACAACAATAAGTGTGTTTAAAGTCATTTTAATGCCTGAAATTGGTCGAAATAGAAGCTTCTGAGTAGGAGAAAAAGCCTGTAAAAATGGCAATTTTGGTCACATTGAGGCTTTAAAAAGTAGTAATCCAACATGAGGCACAATCCAAGTGACATTTTGAATCAATTTTTCTACAGTCACAAAAATCAATTTTCTGATGAAAAACGATGACCCGGGACCTGTTGAACTTTCTCCAGATGGTCAGAAATGGTCATTTTTAAATTTTTAATTTTTTGACTGTAAATCACTATTGTGCATCTGAATTATCACTTTTGGAACAAAAATAAGTGTGTTTAAAGTCATTTTAATGCCTGAAATTGGTCGAAATAGAAGCTTCTGAGTAGGCGAAAAAGTCTGTAAAAATGGCAATTTTGGTCACATTGAGGCTTTAAAAAGTAGTTATTCAACATGAGGCACAATCCAAGTGACATTTTGAATCAATTTTTCTACAGTCAAAAAAACCAATTTTCTGATGAAAGACGATGACCCGGGACCTGTTGAACTTTCTACAGATGGTCAGAAATGGAATTTTTTTAATTTTTAATTTTTTGACTGTAAATGACTATTGCATGTGAATTATAACTGTTGGAACAAAAATAAGTGTGTTTAAAGTCATTTTAATGCCTGAAATTGGTCAAAAAAGAAGCTTCTGAGTAGGAGAAAAAGTCTGTAAAAATGGCAATTTTGGTCACATTGAGGCTTTAAAAAGTAGTTATTCAACATGAGGCACAATCCACGTGACATTTTGAATCAATTTTTCTACAGTAAAAAAAAACAATTTTCTGATGAAAAACGATGACCCGGGACCTGTTGAACCTTCTCCAGATGGTCAGAAATGGTAATTTTTAAATTTTTAATTTTTTGATTGTAAATGACTATTGCATGTGAATTATCACTTTTGGGACAAAAATAAGTGTGTTTCGGGTCATTTTAAGGCCTGAAATTGGTCGAAATAGAAGCTTCTGAGTAGGAGAAAAAGTCTGTAAAAATGGCAATTTTGGTCACATTGAGGCTTTAAAAGGTAGTTATTCAACATGAGGCACAATCCAAGTGACATTTTGAATCAATTTTTCTACAGTCAAAAAAATCAATTTTCTGATGAAAAACGATGACCCGGGACCTGTTGAACATTCTCCAGATGGTCAGAAATGGTAATTTTTTAATGTTTAATTTTTTGACTGTAAATGACTATTGTGCATGTGAATTATCACTTTTGGAACAAAAATAAGTGTGTTTAAAGTCATTTTATGCCTGAAATTGGTCGAAATAGAAGCTTCTGAGTAGGAGAAAAAGTCTGTAAAAATGGCAATTTTGGTCACATTGAGGCTTTAAAAAGTAGTTATTCAACATGAGGCACAATCCAAGTGACATTTTGAATCAATTTTTCCACAGTCAAAAAAAATCCATTTTCTGATGAAAAACGATGACCCGGGACCTGTCGAACCTTCTCCAGATGGTCAGAAATGGTAATTTTTTAATGATTACTTTTTTTACTGTAAATGACAATTGCATGTGAATTATCACTTTTGGAACAAAAAAAAGTGTGTTTAAAGTCATTTTAATGCCTGAAATTGGTCGAAATAGAAGCTTCTGAGTAGGAGAAAAAGTCTGTAAAAATGGCAATTTTGGTCACATTGAGGATTTAAAAAGTAGTTATTCAACATGAGGCACAATCCAAGTGACATTTTGAATCAATTTTTCTACAGTCAAAAAAATCAATTTTCTGATGAAAAACGATGACCCGTGACCTGTCGAACCTTCTCCAGAAATGTCAGAAATGGTAATTTTTTAATGTTTAATTTTTGGACTGTAAATGACTATTGCATGTGAATTATCACTTTTGGAACAAAAATAAGTGTGTTTAGAGTCATTTAATGGCTGAAATTGGTCGCAATAGAAGCTTCTGAGTAGGAGAAAAAGTCTGTTAAAATGGAAATTTTGGTCACATTGAGGCTTTAAAAAGTAGATATTCAACATGAGGCACAATCTAAATGATATTTTGAGTCAATTTTTCTACAGTCAAAAAAATCTATTTTCTAATGAAAAACGATGACCCGTGACCTGTCGGACCTTCTCCAGATTGTCAGAAATGGTAATTTTTTAATGTTTAATTTTTTGACTGTAAATGACTATTGTATGTGAATTATCACTTTTGGAACTAAAATAATTGTGTTCAGAGTCGTTTTAATGCCTGAAATTTGTTGAAATAGAAGCTTCTGAGTAGGCGAAAAAGTCTATAAAAATGGCAATTTTGGTCACATTGAGGCTTTAAAAAGTAGTTATTCAACATGAGGCACAATCCAACTGACATTTTGAATCAATTTTTCTACAGTCAAAAAAATCAATTTTCTGATGAAAAACGATGACCCGTGACCTGTCGAACCTTCTCCAGATGATCAGAAATGGTAATTTTTTAATGTTTAATTTTTGGACTGTAAATGACTATTGCATGTGAATTATCACTTTTGGAACAAAAATAAGTGTGTTTAGAGTCATTTTAATGGATGAAATTGGTCGTAATGAAAGCTTCTGAGTAGGAGAAAAAGTCTGAAAAATGGCAATTCTGGTCACATTGAGGCTTTAAAAAGTAGATATTCAACATGAGGCACAATCCAAATGACATTTTGAGTCAATTTTTCTACAGTCAAAAAAATCAATTTTCTGATGAAAAACGATGACCCGGGACCTGTCGAACCTTCTCCAGATGGTCAGAAATTGTAGTTTTTTAATTTTTATTTTTTTATCTGTAAATGACTATTGCATGTGAATTATCACTTTTGGAACAAAAATAAGTGTGTTTAGAGTCATTTTAATACCTGAAATTGGTCTAAATAGAAGCTTCTGAGTAGGAGAAAAAGTCTGCAAAAATGGCAATTTTGGTCACATTGAGGCTTTAAAAAGTAGTTATTCAACATGAGGCACAATCCAAGTGACATTTTGAATCAATTTTTCTACATTCAAAAAAATCAATTTTCTGATGAAAAACGTTGACCCGGGACATGTCGAACCTTCTCCAGATGGTCAGAAATTGTAGTTTTTTAATTTTTAATTTTTTAACTGTCAATGACTATTGCATGTGAATTATCACTTTTGGAACAAAAATAAGTGTGTTTAGAGTCATTTTAATGCCTGAAATTGGTCGAAATAGAAGCTTCTGAGTAGGAGAAAAAGTCTGTAAAAATGGCAATTTTGGTCACATTGAGGCTTTAAAAAGTAGTTATTCAACATGAGGCTCAATCCAAGTGACATTTTGAATCAATTTTTCTACAGTCAAAAAAATCAATTTTCTGATGAAAAACGATGACCCGGGACCTGTCGAACCTTCTCCAGATGGTCAGAAATGGTAATTTTTTAATTTTTAATTTTTTGACTGTAAATGACTATTGCATGTGAATTATCACTTTTGGAACAACAATAAGTGTGTTTAAAGTCATTTTAATGCCTGAAATTGGTCGAAATAGAAGCTTCTGAGTAGGAGAAAAAGCCTGTAAAAATGGCAATTTTGGTCACATTGAGGCTTTAAAAAGTAGTAATCCAACATGCGGCACAATCCAAGTGACATTTTGAATCAATTTTTCTACAGTCAAAAAAATCAATTTTCTGATGAAAAACGATGACCCGGGACCTGTTGAACTTTCGCCATATGGTCAGAAATGGTCATTTTTAAATTTTTAATTTTTTGACTGTAAATGACTATTGTGCATGTGAATTATCACTTTTGGAACAAAAATAAGTGTGTTTAAAGTCATTTTAATGCCTGAAATTGGTCGAAATAGAAGCTTCTGAGTAGGCGAAAAAGTCTGTAAAAATGGCAATTTTGGTCACATTGAGGCTTTAAAAAGTAGTTATTCAACATGAGGCACAATCCAAGTGACATTTTGAATCAATTTTTCTACAGTCAAAAAAACCAATTTTCTGATGAAAAACGATGACCCGGGACCTGTCGAACCTTCTCCAGATGGTCAGAAATTGTAGTTTTTTAATTTTTATTTTTTTATCTGTAAATGACTATTGCATGTGAATTATCACTTTTGGAACAAAAATAAGTGTGTTTAGAGTCATTTTAATACCTGAAATTGGTCTAAATAGAAGCTTCTGAGTAGGAGAAAAAGTCTGCAAAAATGGCAATTTTGGTCACATTGAGGCTTTAAAAAGTAGTTATTCAACATGAGGCACAATCCAAGTGACATTTTGAATCAATTTTTCTACATTCAAAAAAATCAATTTTCTGATGAAAAACGTTGACCCGGGACATGTCGAACCTTCTCCAGATGGTCAGAAATTGTAGTTTTTTAATTTTTAATTTTTTAACTGTCAATGACTATTGCATGTGAATTATCACTTTTGGAACAAAAATAAGTGTGTTTAGAGTCATTTTAATGCCTGAAATTGGTCGAAATAGAAGCTTCTGAGTAGGAGAAAAAGTCTGTAAAAATGGCAATTTTGGTCACATTGAGGCTTTAAAAAGTAGTTATTCAACATGAGGCTCAATCCAAGTGACATTTTGAATCAATTTTTCTACAGTCAAAAAAATCAATTTTCTGATGAAAAACGATGACCCGGGACCTGTCGAACCTTCTCCAGATGGTCAGAAATGGTAATTTTTTAATTTTTAATTTTTTGACTGTAAATGACTATTGCATGTGAATTATCACTTTTGGAACAACAATAAGTGTGTTTAAAGTCATTTTAATGCCTGAAATTGGTCGAAATAGAAGCTTCTGAGTAGGAGAAAAAGCCTGTAAAAATGGCAATTTTGGTCACATTGAGGCTTTAAAAAGTAGTAATCCAACATGCGGCACAATCCAAGTGACATTTTGAATCAATTTTTCTACAGTCAAAAAAATCAATTTTCTGATGAAAAACGATGACCCGGGACCTGTTGAACTTTCGCCATATGGTCAGAAATGGTCATTTTTAAATTTTTAATTTTTTGACTGTAAATGACTATTGTGCATGTGAATTATCACTTTTGGAACAAAAATAAGTGTGTTTAAAGTCATTTTAATGCCTGAAATTGGTCGAAATAGAAGCTTCTGAGTAGGCGAAAAAGTCTGTAAAAATGGCAATTTTGGTCACATTGAGGCTTTAAAAAGTAGTTATTCAACATGAGGCACAATCCAAGTGACATTTTGAATCAATTTTTCTACAGTCAAAAAAACCAATTTTCTGATGAAAAACGATGACCCGGGACCTGTTGAACTTTCTACAGATGGTCAGAAATGGAATTTTTTTAATTTTTAATTTTTTGACTGTAAATGACTATTGCATGTGAATTATAACTGTTGGAACAAAAATAAGTGTGTTTAGAGTCATTTTAACGTCTGAAATTGGTCTAAATAGAAGCTTCTGAGTAGGAGAAAAAGTCTGTAAAAATGGCAATTTTGGTCACATTGAGGCTTTAAAAAGTAGTTATTCAACATGAGGCACAATCCAAGTGACATTTTGAATCAATTTTTCTACAGTCAAAAAAATCAATTTTCTGATGAAAAACGATGACCCGGGACCAGTTGAACTTTCTCCAGATGGTCAGAAATGGTAATTTTTTAATGATTTTTTTTTTTACTGTAAATGACTATTGCATGTGAATTATCACTTTTGGAACACAAATAAGTGTGTTTAAAGTCATTTTAATGCCTGAAATTGGTCGAAATAGAAGCTTCTGAGTAGGAGAAAAAGTCTGTAAAAATGGCAATTTTGGTCACATTGAGGCTTTAAAAAGTAGATATTCAACATGAGGCACAATCCAAGTGACATTTTGAATCAATTTTTCTACAGTCAAAAAAATCAATTTTCTGATGAAAAACGATGACCCGGGACCTGTTGAACCTTCTCCAGATGGTCAGAAAAGGTAATTTTTCAATTTTTAATTTTTTGACTGTAAATGACTATTGTGCATGTGAATGATCACTTTTGGAACAAAATGAAAGTGTGTTTAAAGTCATTTTAATGCCTGAAATTGGTCGAAATAGAAGCTTCTGAGTAGGAGAAAAAGTCTGCAAAAATGGCAATTTTGGTCACATTGAGGCTTTAAAAAGTAGATATTCAACATGAGGCACAATCCAAGTGACATTTTGAATCAATTTTTCTACAGTCAAAAAAATCAATTTTCTGATGAAAAACGATGACCCGGGACCTGTTGAACCTTCTCCAGATGGTCAGAAATGGTAATTTTTAAATTTAAAATTTTTTGATTGTAAATGACTATTGCATGTGAATTATCACTTTTGGGACAAAAATAAGTGTGTTTCGGGTCATTTTAAGGCCTGAAATTGGTCGAAATAGAAGCTTCTGAGTAGGAGAAAAAGTCTGTAAAAATGGCAATTTTGGTCACATTGAGGCTTTAAAAGGTAGTTATTCAACATGAGGCACAATCCAAGTGACATTTTGAATCAATTTTTCTACAGTCAAAAAAATCAATTTTCTGATGAAAAACGATGACCCGGGACCTGTTGAACATTCTCCAGATGGTCAGAAATGGTAATTTTTTAATGTTTAATTTTTTGACTGTAAATGACTATTGTGCATGTGAATTATCACTTTTGGAACAAAAATAAGTGTGTTTAAAGTCATTTTATGCCTGAAATTGGTCGAAATAGAAGCTTCTGAGTAGGAGAAAAAGTCTGTAAAAATGGCAATTTTGGTCACATTGAGGCTTTAAAAAGTAGTTATTCAACATGAGGCACAATCCAAGTGACATTTTGAATCAATTTTTCCACAGTCAAAAAAAATCAATTTTCTGATGAAAAACGATGACCCGGGACCTGTCGAACCTTCTCCAGATGGTCAGAAATGGTAATTTTTTAATGATTACTTTTTTTACTGTAAATGACAATTGCATGTGAATTATCACTTTTGGAACAAAAAAAAGTGTGTTTAAAGTCATTTTAATGCCTGAAATTGGTCGAAATAGAAGCTTCTGAGTAGGCGAAAAAGTCTGTAAAAATGGCAATTTTGGTCACATTGAGGCTTTAAAAAGTAGTTATTCAACATGAGGCACAATCCAAGTGACATTTTGAATCAATTTTTCTACAGTCAAAAAAACCAATTTTCTGATGAAAAACGATGACCCGGGACCTGTTGAACTTTCTACAGATGGTCAGAAATGGAATTTTTTTAATTTTTAATTTTTTGACTGTAAATGACTATTGCATGTGAATTATAACTGTTGGAACACAAATAAGTGTGTTTAAAGTCATTTTAATGCCTGAAATTGGTCAAAAAAGAAGCTTTTGAGTAGGAGAAAAAGTCTGTAAAAATGGCAATTTTGGTCACATTGAGGCTTTAAAAAGTAGTTATTCAACATGAGGCACAATCCAAGTGACATTTTGAATCAATTTTTCTACAGTAAAAAAAAACAATTTTCTGATGAAAAACGATGACCCTTGACCTGTTGAACCTTCTCCAGATGGTCAGAAATGGTAATTTTTAAATTTTTGATTTTTTGATTGTAAATGACTATTGCATGTGAATTATCACTTTTGGGACAAAAATAAGTGTGTTTCGGGTCATTTTAAGGCCTGAAATTGGTCGAAATAGAAGCTTCTGAGTAGGAGAAAAAGTCTGTAAAAATGGCAATTTTGGTCACATTGAGGCTTTAAAAGGTAGTTATTCAACATGTGGCACAATCCAAGTGACATTTTGAATCAATTTTTCTACAGTCAAAAAAATCAATTTTCTGATGAAAAACGATGACCCGGGACCTGTTGAACATTCTCCAGATGGTCCGAAATGGTAATTTTTTAATGTTTAATTTTTTGACTGTAAATGACTATTGTGCATGTGAATTATCACTTTTGGAACAAAAATAAGTGTGTTTAAAGTCATTTTAATGCCTGAAATTGGTCGAAATAGAAGCTTCTGAGTAGGCGAAAAAGTCTGTAAAAATGGCAATTTTGGTCACATTGAGGCTTTAAAAAGTAGTTATTCAACATGAGGCACAATCCAAGTGACATTTTGAATCAATTTTTCTACAGTCAAAAAAACCAATTTTCTGATGAAAAACGATGACCCGGGACCTGTTGAACTTTCTACAGATGGTCAGAAATGGAATTTTTTTAATTTTTAATTTTTTGACTGTAAATGACTATTGCATGTGAATTATAACTGTTGGAACAAAAATAAGTGTGTTTAGAGTCATTTTAACGCCTGAAATTGGTCTAAATAGAAGCTTCTGAGTAGGAGAAAAAGTCTGTAAAAATGGCAATTTTGGTCACATTGAGGCTTTAAAAAGTAGATATTCAACATGAGGCACAATCCAAGTGACATTTTGAATCAATTTTTCTACAGTCAAAAAAATCAATTTTCTGATGAAAAACGATGACCCGGGACCAGTTGAACTTTCTCCAGATGGTCAGAAATGGTAATTTATTAATGATTTTTTTTTTTACTGTAAATGACTATTGCATGTGAATTATCACTTTTGGAACACAAATAAGTGTGTTTAAAGTCATTTTAATGCCTGAAATTGGTCGAAATAGAAGCTTCTGAGTAGGAGAAAAAGTCTGTAAAAATGGCAATTTTGGTCACATTGAGGCTTTAAAAAGTAGATATTCAACATGAGGCACAATCCAAGTGACATTTTGAATCAATTTTTCTACAGTCAAAAAAATCAATTTTCTGATGAAAAACGATGACCCGGGACCTGTTGAACCTTCTCCAGATGGTCAGAAAAGGTAATTTTTTAATTTTTAATTTTTTGACTGTAAATGACTATTGTGCATGTGAATGATCACTTTTGGAACAACAATAAGTGTGTTTAAAGTCATTTTAATGCCTGAAATTGGTCGAAATAGAAGCTTCTGAGTAGGAGAAAAAGCCTGTAAAAATGGCAATTTTGGTCACATTGAGGCTTTAAAAAGTAGTAATCCAACATGAGGCACAATCCAAGTGACATTTTGAATCAATTTTTCTACAGTCAAAAAAATCAATTTTCTGATGAAAAACGATGACCCGGGACCTGTTGAACTTTCTCCAGATGGTCAGAAATGGTAATTTTTAAATTTTTAAATTTTTGACTGTAAATGACTATTGTGCATGTGAATTATCACTTTTGGAACAAAAATAAGTGTGTTTAAAGTCATTTTAATGCCTGAAATTGGTCGAAATAGAAGCTTCTGAGTAGGCGAAAATGTCTGTAAAAATGGCAATTTTGGTCACATTGAGGCTTTAAAAAGTAGTTATTCAACATGAGGCACAATCCAAGTGACATTTTGAATCAATTTTTCTACAGTCAAAAAAAACAATTTTCTGATGAAAAACGATGACCCGGGACCTGTTGAACTTTCTACAGATGGTCAGAAATGGAATTTTTTTAATTTTTAATTTTTTGACTGTAAATGACTATTGCATGTGAATTATAACTGTTGGAACACAAATAAGTGTGTTTAAAGTCATTTTAATGCCTGAAATTGGTCAAAAAAGAAGCTTCTGAGTAGGAGAAAAAGTCTGTAAAAATGGCAATTTTGGTCACATTGAGGCTTTAAAAAGTAGTTATTCAACATGAGGCACAATCCAAGTGACATTTTGAATCAATTTTTCTACAGTAAAAAAAAACAATTTTCTGATGAAAAACGATGACCCAGGACCTGTTGAACCTTCTCCAGATGGTCAGAAATGGTAATTTTTAAATTTTTAATTTTTTGATTGTAAATGACTATTGCATGTGAATTATCACTTTTGGGACAAAAATAAGTGTGTTTCGGGTCATTTTAAGGCCTGAAATTGGTCGAAATAGAAGCTTCTGAGTAGGAGAAAAAGTCTGTAAAAATGGCAATTTTGGTTACATTGAGGCTTTAAAAGGTAGTTATTCAACATGAGGCACAATCCAAGTGACATTTTGAATCAATTTTTCTACAGTCAAAAAAATCAATTTTCTGATGAAAAACGATGACCCGGGACCTGTTGAACATTCTCCAGATGGTCAGAAATGGTAATTTTTTAATGTTTAATTTTTTGACTGTAAATGACTATTGTGCATGTGAATTATCACTTTTGGAACAAAAATAAGTGTGTTTAAAGTCATTTTATGCCTGAAATTGGTCGAAATAGAAGCTTCTGAGTAGGAGAAAAAGTCTGTAAAAATGGCAATTTTGGTCACATTGAGGCTTTAAAAAGTAGTTATTCAACATGAGGCACAATCCAAGTGACATTTTGAGTCAATTTTTCTACAGTCCAAGAAATCAATTTTCTGATGAAAAATGATGATCCGTGACCTGTCGAACTTTCTCCAGATGGTCAGAAATGGTAATTTTTTAATGTTTAATTTTTGGACTGTAAATGACTATTGCATGTGAATTATCACTTTTGGAACAAAAATAAGTGTGTTTAAAGTCATTTTAATGCCTGAAATTGGTCGAAATAGAAGTTTCTGAGTAGGAGGAAAAGTCTGTAAAAATGGCAATTTTGGTCACATTGAGGCTTTAAAAAGTATTTATTCAACATGAGGCACAATCCAAATAACATTTTGAGTTTATTTTTCTACAGTCCTAAATATAAATTTCTGATGAAAAATGATGACCCGGGACCTGTCGAACTTTCTCCAGATGGTCAGAAATGGTAATTTTTTAATGTTTAATTTTTGGACTGTAAATGACTATTGTATGTGAATTATCACTTTTGGAACTAAAATAAGTGAGTTTAGAGTCATTTTAATGCCTGAAATTGGTTGAAATAGAAGCTTCTGAGTAGCAGAAGAAGTCTGTAAAAATGGCAATTTTGGTTACATTGAGGCTTTAAAAAGTAGTTATTCAACATGAGGCACAATCCAAATGACTTTTTGAGTCAATTTTTCTACAGTCCAAAAAACTAATTTTCTGATGAAAAACGATGACCCGTGACCTGTCGAACCTTCTCCAGATGGTCAGAAATGGTAATTTTTAATGTTTAATTTTTTGACTGTAAATGACTATTGCATGTGAATTATCACTTTTGGAACAAAAATAAGTGTGTTTAAAGTCATTTTAATGCCTGAAATCGGTCGAAATAGAAGCTTCTGAGTAGGAGAAAAAGTCTGGAAAAATGGAAATTTTGGTCACATTGAGGCTTTAAAAAGTAGTTATTCAACATGAGGCACAATCCAAGTGACATTATGAATCAATTTTTCTACAGTCAAAAAAATCAATTTTCTGATGAAAAACGATGACCCGTGACCTGTCGAACCTTCTCCAGAAATGTCAGAAATGGTAATTTTTTAATGTTTAATTTTTGGACTGTAAATGACTATTGCATGTGAATTATCACTTTTGGAACAAAAATAAGTGTGTTTAGAGTCATTTAATGGCTGAAATTGGTCGTAATGAAAGCTTCTGAGTAGGAGAAAAAGTCTGAAAAGTGGCAATTCTGGTCACATTGAGGCTTTAAAAAGTAGATATTCAACATGAGGCACAATCCAAATGACATTTTGAGTCAATTTTTCTACAGTCAAAAAAATCAATTTTCTGATGAAAAACGATGACCCAGGACCTGTTGAACCTTCTCCAGATGGTCAGAAAAGGTAATTTTTTAATTTTTAATTTTTTGACTGTAAATGACTATTGCATGTGAATTATCACTTTTGGAACAAAAATAAGTGTGTTTAAAGTCATGTTAATGCCTGAAATTGGTCGACATAGAAGCTTCTGAGTAGGAGAAAAAGCCTGTAAAAATTGCAATTTTGGTCACATTGAGGCTTTAAAAAGTAGTAATCCAACATGAGGCACAATCCAAGTGACATTTAAATCAATTTTTCTACAGTCAAAAAAATCAATTTTCTGATGAAAAACGATGACCCGGGACCTGTTGAACTTTCTCCAGATGGTCAGAAATGGTAATTTTTTAATGTTTAATTTTTTGACTGTAAATGACTATTGTGCATGTGAATGATCACTTTTGGAACAAAAATAAGTGTGTTTAAAGTCATTTTAATGCCTGAAATTGGTCGAAATAGAAGCTTCTGAGTAGGAGAAAAAGTCTGTAAAAATGGCAATTTTGGTCACATTGAGGCTTTAAAAAGTAGTTATTCAACATGAGGCACAATCCAAGTGACATTTTGAATCAATTTTTCTACAGTCAAAAAAATCAATTTTCTGATGAAAAACGATGACCCGGGACCTGTCGAACCTTCTCCAGATGGTCAGAAATGGTAATTTTTTAATTTTTAATTTTTTGACTGTAAATGACTATTGCATGTGAATTATCACTTTTGGAACAAAAATAAGTGTGTTTAAAGTCATTTTAATGCCTGAAATTGGTCGAAATAGAAGCTTCTGAGTAGGAGAAAAAGTCTGTAAAAATGGCAATTTTGGTCACATTGAGGCTTTAAAAAGTAGTTATTCAACATGAGGCACAATCCAAGTGACATTTTGAATAAATTTTTCTACAGTAAAAAAAAACAATTTTCTGATGAAAAACGATGACCCGTGACCTGTCGAACCTTCTCCAGATGGTCAGAAATGGTAATTTTTAATGTTTAATTTTTTGACTGTAAATGACTATTGCATGTGAATTATCACTTTTGGAACAAAAATAAGTGTGTTTAAAGTCATTTTAATGCCTGAAATCGGTCGAAATAGAAGCTTCTGAGTAGGAGAAAAAGTCTGGAAAAATGGAAATTTTGGTCACATTGAGGCTTTAAAAAGTAGTTATTCAACATGAGGCACAATCCAAGTGACATTATCAATCAATTTTTCTACAGTCAAAAAAATCAATTTTCTGATGAAAAACGATGACCCGTGACCTGTCGAACCTTCTCCAGAAATGTCAGAAATGATAATTTTTTAATGTTTAATTTTTAGACTGTAAATGACTATTGCATGTGAATTATCACTTTTGGAACAAAAATAAGTGTGTTTAGAGTCATTTAATGGCTGAAATTGGTCGTAATGAAAGCTTCTGAGTAGGAGAAAAAGTCTGAAAAATGGCAATTCTGGTCACATTGAGGCTTTAAAAAGTAGATATTCAACATGAGGCACAATCCAAATGACATTTTGAGTCAATTTTTCTACAGTCAAAAAAATCAATTTTCTGATGAAAAACGATGACCCAGGACCTGTTGAACTTTCTCCAGATGGTCAGAAATTGAATTTTTTTAATTTTTAATTTTTTGACTGTAAATGACTATTGCATGTGAATTATCACTTTTGGAACAAAAATAAGTGTGTTTAAAGTCATTTTAATGCCTGAAATTGGTCGAAAAAAAAGCTTCTGAGTAGGAGAAAAAGTCTGTAAAAATGGCAATTTTGGTCACATTGAGGCTTAAAAAGTAGATATTCAACATGAGGCACAATCCAAGTGACATTTTGAATCAATTTTTCTACAGTCAAAAAAATCAATTTTCTGATGAAAAACGATGACCCGGGACCTGTTGAACCTTCTCCAGATGGTCAGAAAAGGTAATTTTTTAATTTTTAATTTTTTGACTGTAAATGACTATTGCATGTGAATTATCACTTTTGGAACAAAAATAAGTGTGTTTAAAGTCATGTTAATGCCTGAAATTGGTCGACATAGAAGCTTCTGAGTAGGAGAAAAAGTCTGTAAAAATTGCAATTTTGGTCACATTGAGGCTTTAAAAAGTAGTAATCCAACATGAGGCACAATCCAAGTGACATTTTGAATCAATTTTTCTACAGTCAAAAAAATCAATTTTCTGATGAAAAACGATGACCCGGGACCTGTTGAACTTTCTCCAGATGGTCAGAAATGGTAATTTTTTAATGTTTAATTTTTTGACTGTAAATGACTATTGTGCATGTGAATGATCACTTTTGGAACAAAAATAAGTGTGTTTAAAGTCATTTTAATGCCTGAAATTGGTCGAAATAGAAGCTTTTGAGTAGGAGAAAAAGTCTGTAAAAATGGCAATTTTGGTCACATTGAGGCTTTAAAAAGTAGTTATTCAACATGAGGCACAATCCAAGTGACATTTTGAATCAATTTTTCTACAGTCAAAAAAATCAATTTTCTGATGAAAAACGATGACCCGGGACCTGTCGAACCTTCTCCAGATGGTCAGAAATGGTAATTTTTTAATTTTTAATTTTTTGACTGTAAATGACTATTGCATGTGAATTATCACTTTTGGAACAAAAATAAGTGTGTTTAAAGTCATTTTAATGCCTGAAATTGGTCGAAATAGAAGCTTCTGAGTAGGAGAAAAAGTCTGTAAAAATGGCAATTTTGGTCACATTGAGGCTTTAAAAAGTAGTAATCCAACATGAGGCACAATCCAAGTGACATTTTGAATCAATTTTTCTACAGTCAAAAAAAACAATTTTCTGTTGAAAAACGATGACCCGGGACCTGTTGAACTTTCTCCAGATGGTCAGAAATGGTAATTTTTTAATGTTTAATTTTTTGACTGTAAATGACTATTGTGCATGTGAATGATCACTTTTGGAACAAAAATAAGTGTGTTTAAAGTCATTTTAATGCCTGAAATTGGTCGAAATAGAAGCTTTTGAGTAGGAGAAAAAGTCTGTAAAAATGGCAATTTTGGTCACATTGAGGCTTTAAAAAGTAGTTATTCAACATGAGGCACAATCCAAGTGACATTTTGAATCAATTTTTCTACAGTCAAAAAAATCAATTTTCTGATGAAAAACGATGACCCGGGACCTGTCGAACCTTCTCCAGATGGTCAGAAATGGTAATTTTTTAATTTTTAATTTTTTGACTGTAAATGACTATTGCATGTGAATTATCACTTTTGGAACAAAAATAAGTGTGTTTAAAGTCATTTTAATGCCTGAAATTGGTCGAAATAGAAGCTTCTGAGTAGGAGAAAAAGTCTGTAAAAATGGCAATTTTGGTCACATTGAGGCTTTAAAAAGTAGTTATTCAACATGAGGCACAATCCAAGTGACATTTTGAATCAATTTTTCTACAGTCAAGAAAATCAATTTTCTGATGAAAAACGATGACCCGTGACCTGTCGAACCTTCTCCAGATGGTCAGAAATGGTAATTTTTTAATGTATATTTTTTTGACTGTAAATGACTATTGTATGTGAATTATCACTTTTGGAACAAAAATAAGTGTGTTTAGAGTCATTTTAATGCCTGAAATTGGTCGAAATAGAAGCTTCTGAGTAGGCGAAAAAGTCTGTAAAAATGGCAATTTTGGTCACATTGAGGCTTTAAAAAGTAGTTATTCAACATGAGGCACAATCCAAGTGACATTTTGAATCAATTTTTCTACAGTCAAAAAAATCAATTTTCAGATGAAAAACGATGACCCGGGACCTGTTGAACTTTCTCCAGATGGTCAGAAATGGTCACTTTTAAATTTTTAATTTTTTGACTGTAAATGACTATTGTGCATGTGAATTATCACTTTTGGAACAAAAATAAGTGTGTTTAAAGTCATTTTAATGCCTGAAATTGGTCGAAATAGAAGCTTCTGAGTAGGAGAAAAAGTCTGTAAAAATGGCAATTTTGGTCACATTGAGGCTTTAAAAAGTAGTTATTCAACATGAGGCACAATCCAAGTGACATTTTGAATCAATTTTTCTACAGTCAAGAAAATCAATTTTCTGATGAAAAACGATGACCCGTGACCTGTCGAACCTTCTCCAGATGGTCAGAAATGGTAATTTTTTAATGTATATTTTTTTGACTGTAAATGACTATTGTATGTGAATTATCACTTTTGGAACAAAAATAAGTGTGTTTAGAGTCATTTTAATGCCTGAAATTGGTCGAAATAGAAGCTTCTGAGTAGGCGAAAAAGTCTGTAAAAATGGCAATTTTGGTCACATTGAGGCTTTAAAAAGTAGTTATTCAACATGAGGCACAATCCAAGTGACATTTTGAATCAATTTTTCTACAGTCAAAAAAATCAATTTTCAGATGAAAAACGATGACCCGGGACCTGTTGAACTTTCTCCAGATGGTCAGAAATGGTCACTTTTAAATTTTTAATTTTTTGACTGTAAATGACTATTGTGCATGTGAATTATCACTTTTGGAACAAAAATAAGTGTGTTTAAAGTCATTTTAATGCCTGAAATTGGTCGAAATAGAAGCTTCTGAGTAGGAGAAAAAGTCTGTAAAAATGGCAATTTTGGTCACATTGAGGCTTTAAAAAGTAGTTATTCAACATGAGGCACAATCCAAGTGACATTTTGAATCAATTTTTCTACAGTCAAGAAAATCAATTTTCTGATGAAAAACGATGACCCGTGACCTGTCGAACCTTCTCCAGATGGTCAGAAATGGTAATTTTTAATGTTTAATTTTTTGACTGTAAATGACTATTGCATGTGAATTATCACTTTTGGAACAAAAATAAGTGTGTTTAAAGTCATTTTAATGCCTGAAATCGGTCGAAATAGAAGCTTCTGAGTAGGAGAAAAAGTCTGGAAAAATGGCAATTTTGGTCACATTGAGGCTTTAAAAAGTAGTTATTCAACATGAGGCACAATCCAAGTGACATTTTGAATCAATTTTTCTACAGTCAAAAAAATCAATTTTCAGATGAAAAACGATGACCCGGGACCTGTTGAACTTTCTCCAGATGGTCAGAAATGGTCACTTTTAAATTTTTAATTTTTTGACTGTAAATGACTATTGTGCATGTGAATTATCACTTTTGGAACAAAAATAAGTGTGTTTAAAGTCATTTTAATGCCTGAAATTGGTCGAAATAGAAGCTTCTGAGTAGGAGAAAAAGTCTGTAAAAATGGCAATTTTGGTCACATTGAGGCTTTAAAAAGTAGTTATTCAACATGAGGCACAATCCAAGTGACATTTTGAATCAATTTTTCTACAGTCAAAAAAATCAATTTTCAGATGAAAAACGATGACCCGGGACCTGTTGAACTTTCTCCAGATGGTCAGAAATGGTCACTTTTAAATTTTTAATTTTTTGACTGTAAATGACTATTGTGCATGTGAATTATCACTTTTGGAACAAAAATAAGTGTGTTTAAAGTCATTTTAATGCCTGAAATTGGTCGAAATAGAAGCTTCTGAGTAGGAGAAAAAGTCTGTAAAAATGGCAATTTTGGTCACATTGAGGCTTTAAAAAGTAGTTATTCAACATGAGGCACAATCCAAGTGACATTTTGAATCAATTTTTCTACAGTCAAGAAAATCAATTTTCTGATGAAAAACGATGACCCGTGACCTGTCGAACCTTCTCCAGATGGTCAGAAATGGTAATTTTTAATGTTTAATTTTTTGACTGTAAATGACTATTGCATGTGAATTATCACTTTTGGAACAAAAATAAGTGTGTTTAAAGTCATTTTAATGCCTGAAATCGGTCGAAATAGAAGCTTCTGAGTAGGAGAAAAAGTCTGGAAAAATGGAAATTTTGGTCACATTGAGGCTTTAAAAAGTAGTTATTCAACATGAGGCACAATCCAAGTGACATTATGAATCAATTTTTCTACAGTCAAAAAAATCAATTTTCTGATGAAAAACGATGACCCGTGACCTGTCGAACCTTCTCCAGAAATGTCAGAAATGGTAATTTTTTAATGTTTAATTTTTGGACTGTAAATGACTATTGCATGTGAATTATCACTTTTGGAACAAAAATAAGTGTGTTTAGAGTCATTTAATGGCTGAAATTGGTCGTAATGAAAGCTTCTGAGTAGGAGAAAAAGTCTGAAAAATGGCAATTCTGGTCACATTGAGGCTTTAAAAAGTAGATATTCAACATGAGGCACAATCCAAATGACATTTTGAGTCAATTTTTCTACAGTCAAAAAAATCAATTTTCTGATGAAAAACGATGACCCAGGACCTGTTGAACTTTCTCCAGATGGTCAGAAATTGAATTTTTTTAATTTTTAATTTTTTGACTGTAAATGACTATTGCATGTGAATTATCACTTTTGGAACAAAAATAAGTGTGTTTAAAGTCATTTTAATGCCTGAAATTGGTCGAAAAAAAAGCTTCTGAGTAGGAGAAAAAGTCTGTAAAAATGGCAATTTTGGTCACATTGAGGCTTAAAAAGTAGATATTCAACATGAGGCACAATCCAAGTGACATTTTGAATCAATTTTTCTACAGTCAAAAAAATCAATTTTCTGATGAAAAACGATGACCCGGGACCTGTTGAACCTTCTCCAGATGGTCAGAAAAGGTTATTTTTTAATTTTTAATTTTTTGACTGTAAATGACTATTGCATGTGAATTATCACTTTTGGAACAAAAATAAGTGTGTTTAAAGTCATGTTAATGCCTGAAATTGGTCGAAATAGAAGCTTCTGAGTAGGAGAAAAAGTCTGTAAAAATGGCAATTTTGGTCACATTGAGGATTTAAAAAGTAGTTATTCAACATGAGGCACAATCCAAGTGACATTTTGAATCAATTTTTCTACAGTCAATCAAATCAATTTTCTGATGAAAAAACGTTGACCCGGGACCTGTCGAACCTTCTCCAGATGGTCAGAAATGGTAATTTTTTAATTTTTAATTTTTTGACTGTAAATGACTATTGCATGTGAATTATCACTTTTGGAACAAAAATAAGTATGTTTAAAGTTATTTTAATGCCTGAAATTGGTCGAAATAGAAGCTTCTGAGTAGGAGAAAAAGCCTGTAAAAATTGCAATTTTGGTCACATTGAGGCTTTAAAAAGTAGTAATCCAACATGAGGCACAATCCAAGTGACATTTTGAATCAATTTTTCTACAGTCAAAAATATCAATTTTCTGATGAAAAACGATGACCCGGGACCTGTTGAACTTTCTCCAGATGGTCAGAAATGGTAATTTTTTAATGTTTAATTTTTTGACTGTAAATGACTATTGTGCATGTGAATGATCACTTTTGGAACAAAAATAAGTGTGTTTAAAGTCATTTTAATGCCTGAAATTGGTCGAAATAGAAGCTTCTGAGTAGGAGAAAAAGTCTGTAAAAATGGCAATTTTGGTCACATTGAGGCTTTAAAAAGTAGTTATTCAACATGAGGCACAATCCAAGTGACATTTTGAATCAATTTTTCTACAGTCAAAAAAATCAATTTTCTGATGAAAAACGATGACCCGGGACCTGTCGAACCTTCTCCAGATGGTCAGAAATGGTAATTTTTTAATTTTTAATTTTTTGACTGTAAATGACTATTGCATGTGAATTATCACTTTTGGAACAAAAATAAGTGTGTTTAAAGTCATTTTAATGCCTGAAATTGGTCGAAATAGAAGTTTCTGAGTAGGCGAAAAAGTCTGTAAAAATGGCAATTTTGGTCACATTGAGGCTTTAAAAAGTAGTTATTCAACATGAGGCACAATCCAAGTGACATTTTGAATAAATTTTTCCACAGTCAAAAAAAATCAATTTTCTGATGAAAAACGATGACCCGGGACCTGTTGAACTTTCTCCAGATGGTCAGAAATGGTCACTTTTAAATTTTTAATTTTTTGACTGTAAATGACTATTGTGCATGTGAATTATCACTTTTGGAACAAAAATAAGTGTGTTTAAAGTCATTTTAATGCCTGAAATTGGTCGAAATAGAAGCTTCTGAGTAGGAGAAAAAGTCTGTAAAAATGGCAATTTTGGTCACATTGAGGCTTTAAAAAGTAGTTATTCAACATGAGGCACAATCCAAGTGACATTTTGAATCAATTTTTCTACAGTCAAGAAAATCAATTTTCTGATGAAAAACGATGACCCGTGACCTGTCGAACCTTCTCCAGATGGTCAGAAATGGTAATTTTTTAATGTATATTTTTTTGACTGTAAATGACTATTGTATGTGAATTATCACTTTTGGAACAAAAATAAGTGTGTTGAGAGTCATTTTAATGCCTGAAATTGGTCGAAATAGAAGCTTCTGAGTAGGCGAAAAAGTCTGTAAAAATGGCAATTTTGGTCACATTGAGGCTTTAAAAAGTAGTTATTGAACATGAGGCACAATCCAAGTGACATTTTGAATCAATTTTTCTACAGTAAAAAAAAACAATTTTCTGATGAAAAACGATGACCCGTGACCTGTCGAACCTTTTCCAGATGGTCAGAAATGGTAATTTTTAATGTTTAATTTTTTGACTGTAAATGACTATTGCATGTGAATTATCACTTTTGGAACAAAAATAAGTGTGTTTAAAGTCATTTTAATGCCTGAAATCGGTCGAAATAGAAGCTTCTGAGTAGGAGAAAAAGTCTGGAAAAATGGAAATTTTGGTCACATTGAGGCTTTAAAAAGTAGTTATTCAACATGAGGCACAATCCAAGTGACATTATGAATCAATTGTTCTACAGTCAAAAAAATCTATTTTCTGATGAAAAACGATGACCCGTGACCTGTCGAACCTTCTCCAGAAATGTCAGAAATGGTAATTTTTTAATGTTTAATTTTTAGACTGTAAATGACTATTGCATGTGAATTATCACTTTTGGAACAAAAATAAGTGTGTTTAGAGTCATTTAATGGCTGAAATTGGTCGTAATGAAAGCTTCTGAGTAGGAGAAAAAGTCTGAAAAATGGCAATTCTGGTCACATTGAGGCTTTAAAAAGTAGATATTCAACATGAGGCACAATCCAAATGACATTTTGAGTCAATTTTTCTACAGTCAAAAAAATCAATTTTCTGATGAAAAACGATGACCCAGGACCTGTTGAACTTTCTCCAGATGGTCAGAAATTGAATTTTTTTAATTTTTAATTTTTTGAATGTAAATGACTATTGCATGTGAATTATCACTTTTGGAACAAAAATAAGTGTGTTTAAAGTCATTTTAATGCCTGAAATTGGTCGAAAAAAAAGCTTCTGAGTAGGAGAAAAAGTCTGTAAAAATGGCAATTTTGGTCACATTGAGGCTTAAAAAGTAGATATTCAACATGAGGCACAATCCAAGTGACATTTTGAATCAATTTTTCTACAGTCAAAAAAATCAATTTTCTGATGAAAAACGATGACCCAGGACCTGTTGAACCTTCTCCAGATGGTCAGAAAAGGTAATTTTTTAATTTTTAATTTTTTGACTGTAAATGACTATTGCATGTGAATTATCACTTTTGGAACAAAAATAAGTATGTTTAAAGTTATTTTAATGCCTGAAATTGGTCGAAATAGAAGCTTCTGAGTAGGAGAAAAAGTCTGTAAAAATGGCAATTTTGGTCACATTGAGGCTTTAAAAGGTAGTTATTCAACATGAGGCACAATCCAAGTGACATTTTGAATCAATTTTTCTACAGTCAAAAAAATCAATTTTCTGATGAAAAACGATGACCCGGGACCTGTTGAACATTCTCCAGATGGTCAGAAATGGTAATTTTTTAATGTTTAATTTTTTGACTGTAAATGACTATTGTGCATGTGAATTATCACTTTTGGAACAAAAATAAGTGTGTTTAAAGTCATTTTAATGCCTGAAATTGGTCGAAATAGAAGCTTCTGAGTAGGAGAAAAAGTCTGTAAAAATGGCAATTTTGGTCACATTGAGGCTTTAAAAAGTAGTTATTCAACATGAGGCACAATCCAAGTGACATTTTGAATCAATTTTTCCACAGTCAAAAAAAATCAATTTTCTGATGAAAAACGATGACCCGGGACCTGTCGAACCTTCTCCAGATGGTCAGAAATGGTAATTTTTTAATGATTACTTTTTTTACTGTAAATGACAATTGCATGTGAATTATCACTTTTGGAACAAAAAAAAGTGTGTTTAAAGTCATTTTAATGCCTGAAATTGGTCGAAATAGAAGCTTCTGAGTAGGAGAAAAAGTCTGTAAAAATGGCAATTTTGGTCACATTGAGGATTTAAAAAGTAGTTATTCAACATGAGGCACAATCCAAGTGACATTTTGAATCAATTTTTCTACAGTCAAAAAAATCAATTTTCTGATGAAAAACGATGACCCGTGACCTGTCGAACCTTCTCCAGAAATGTCAGAAATGGTAATTTTTTAATGTTTAATTTTTGGACTGTAAATGACTATTGCATGTGAATTATCACTTTTGGAACAAAAATAAGTGTGTTTAAAGTCATTTTAATGCCTGAAATTGGTCGAAATAGAAGCTTCTGAGTAGGAGAAAAAGTCTGTAAAAATGGCAATTTTGGTCACATTGAGGCTTTAAAAAGTAGTTATTCAACATGAGGCACAATCCAAGTGACATTTTGAATCAATTTTTCCACAGTCAAAAAAAATCAATTTTCTGATGAAAAACGATGACCCGGGACCTGTCGAACCTTCTCCAGATGGTCAGAAATGGTAATTTTTTAATGATTACTTTTTTTTACTGTAAATGACAATTGCATGTGAATTATCACTTTTGGAACAAAAAAAAGTGTGTTTAAAGTCATTTTAATGCCTGAAATTGGTCGAAATAGAAGCTTCTGAGTAGGAGAAAAAGTCTGTAAAAATGGCAATTTTGGTCACATTGAGGATTTAAAAAGTAGTTATTCAACATGAGGCACAATCCAAGTGACATTTTGAATCAATTTTTCTACAGTCAAAAAATCAATTTTCTGATGAAAAACGATGACCCGTGACCTGTCGAACCTTCTCCAGAAATGTCAGAAATGGTAATTTTTTAATGTTTAATTTTTGGACTGTAAATGACTATTGCATGTGAATTATCACTTTTGGAACAAAAATAAGTGTGTTTAGAGTCATTTAATGGCTGAAATTGGTCGCAATAGAAGCTTCTGAGTAGGAGAAAAAGTCTGTAAAAATGGAAATTTTGGTCACATTGAGGCTTTAAAAAGTAGATATTCAACATGAGGCACAATCTAAATGATATTTTGAGTCAATTTTTCTACAGTCAAAAAAATCTATTTTCTGATGAAAAACGATGACCCGTGACCTGTCGGACCTTCTCCAGATTGTCAGAAATGGTAATTTTTTAATGTTTAATTTTTTGACTGTAAATGACTATTGTATGTGAATTATCACTTTTGGAACTAAAATAATTGTGTTCAGAGTCATTTTAATGCCTGAAATTTGTTGAAATAGAAGATTCTGAGTAGGCGAAAAAGTCTATAAAAATGGCAATTTTGGTCACATTGAGGCTTTAAAAAGTAGTTATTCAACATGAGGCACAATCCAACTGACATTTTGAATCAATTTTTCTACAGTCAAAAAAACCAATTTTCTGATGAAAAACGATGACCCGGGACCTGTTGAACTTTCTACAGATGGTCAGAAATGGAATTTTTTTAATTTTTAATTTTTTGACTGTAAATGACTATTGCATGTGAATTATAACTGTTGGAACAAAAATAAGTGTGTTTACAGTCATTTTAATGCCTGAAATTTGTCAAAAAAGAAGCTTCTGAGTAGGAGAAAAAGTCTGTAAAAATGGCAATTTTGGTCACATTGAGGCTTTAAAAAGTAGTTATTCAACATGAGGCACAATCCAAGTGACATTTTGAATCAATTTTTCTACAGTAAAAAAAAACAATTTTCTGATGAAAAACGATGACCCGTGACCTGTCGAACCTTCTCCAGATGGTCAGAAATGGTAATTTTTAATGTTTAATTTTTTGACTGTAAATGACTATTGCATGTGAATTATCACTTTTGGAACAAAAATAAGTGTGTTTAAAGTCATTTTAATGCCTGAAATCGGTCGAAATAGAAGCTTCTGAGTAGGAGAAAAAGTCTGGAAAAATGGAAATTTTGGTCACATTGAGGCTTTAAAAAGTAGTTATTCAACATGAGGCACAATCCAAGTGACATTATGAATCAATTGTTCTACAGTCAAAAAAATCAATTTTCTGATGAAAAACGATGACCCGTGACCTGTCGAACCTTCTCCAGAAATGTCAGAAATGGTAATTTTTTAATGTTTAATTTTTAGACTGTAAATGACTATTGCATGTGAATTATCACTTTTGGAACAAAAATAAGTGTGTTTAGAGTCATTTAATGGCTGAAATTGGTCGTAATGAAAGCTTCTGAGTAGGAGAAAAAGTCTGAAAAATGGCAATTCTGGTCACATTGAGGCTTTAAAAAGTAGATATTCAACATGAGGCACAATCCAAATGACATTTTGAGTCAATTTTTCTACAGTCAAAAAAATCAATTTTCTGATGAAAAACGATGACCCAGGACCTGTTGAACTTTCTCCAGATGGTCAGAAATTGAATTTTTTTAATTTTTAATTTTTTGAATGTAAATGACTATTGCATGTGAATTATCACTTTTGGAACAAAAATAAGTGTGTTTAAAGTCATTTTAATGCCTGAAATTGGTCGAAAAAAAAGCTTCTGAGTAGGAGAAAAAGTCTGTAAAAATGGCAATTTTGGTCACATTGAGGCTTAAAAAGTAGATATTCAACATGAGGCACAATCCAAGTGACATTTTGAATCAATTTTTCTACAGTCAAAAAAATCAATTTTCTGATGAAAAACGATGACCCGGGACCTGTTGAACCTTCTCCAGATGGTCAGAAAAGGTAATTTTTTAATTTTTAATTTTTTGACTGTAAATGACTATTGCATGTGAATTATCACTTTTGGAACAAAAATAAGTATGTTTAAAGTTATTTTAATGCCTGAAATTGGTCGAAATAGAAGCTTCTGAGTAGGAGAAAAAGTCTGTAAAAATGGCAATTTTGGTCACATTGAGGCTTTAAAAGGTAGTTATTCAACATGAGGCACAATCCAAGTGACATTTTGAATCAATTTTTCTACAGTCAAAAAAATCAATTTTCTGATGAAAAACGATGACCCGGGACCTGTTGAACATTCTCCAGATGGTCAGAAATGGTAATTTTTTAATGTTTAATTTTTTGACTGTAAATGACTATTGTGCATGTGAATTATCACTTTTGGAACAAAAATAAGTGTGTTTAAAGTCATTTTAATGCCTGAAATTGGTCGAAATAGAAGCTTCTGAGTAGGAGAAAAAGTCTGTAAAAATGGCAATTTTGGTCACATTGAGGCTTTAAAAAGTAGTTATTCAACATGAGGCACAATCCAAGTGACATTTTGAATCAATTTTTCCACAGTCAAAAAAAATCAATTTTCTGATGAAAAACGATGACCCGGGACCTGTCGAACCTTCTCCAGATGGTCAGAAATGGTAATTTTTTCATGATTACTTTTTTACTGTAAATGACAATTGCATGTGAATTATCACTTTTGGAACAAAAAAAAGTGTGTTTAAAGTCATTTTAATGCCTGAAATTGGTCGAAATAGAAGCTTCTGAGTAGGAGAAAAAGTCTGTAAAAATGGCAATTTTGGTCACATTGAGGATTTAAAAAGTAGTTATTCAACATGAGGCACAATCCAAGTGACATTTTGAATCAATTTTTCTACAGTCAAAAAAATCAATTTTCTGATGAAAAACGATGACCCGTGACCTGTCAAACCTTCTCCAGAAATGTCAGAAATGGTAATTTTTTAATGTTTAATTTTTGGACTGTAAATGACTATTGCATGTGAATTATCACTTTTGGAACAAAAATAAGTGTGTTTAGAGTCATTTAATGGCTGAAATTGGTCGCAATAGAAGCTTCTGAGTAGGAGAAAAAGTCTGTAAAAATGGAAATTTTGGTCACATTGAGGCTTTAAAAAGTAGATATTCAACATGAGGCACAATCTAAATGATATTTTGAGTCAATTTTTCTACAGTCAAAAAAATCTATTTTCTGATGAAAAACGATGACCCGTGACCTGTCGGACCTTCTCCAGATTGTCAGAAATGGTAATTTTTTAATGTTTAATTTTTTGACTGTAAATGACTATTGTATGTGAATTATCACTTTTGGAACTAAAATAATTGTGTTCAGAGTCATTTTAATGCCTGAAATTTGTTGAAATAGAAGATTCTGAGTAGGCGAAAAAGTCTATAAAAATGGCAATTTTGGTCACATTGAGGCTTTAAAAAGTAGTTATTCAACATGAGGCACAATCCAACTGACATTTTGAATCAATTTTTCTACAGTCAAAAAAATCAATTTTCTGATGAAAAACGATGACCCGTGACCTGTCGAACCTTCTCCAGATGGTCAGAAATGGTAATTTTTTAATGTTTAATTTTTGGACTGTAAATGACTATTGCATGTGAATTATCACTTTTGGAACAAAAATAAGTGTGTTTAGAGTCATTTTAATAGATGAAATTGGTCGTAATGAAAGCTTCTGAGTAGGAGAAAAAGTCTGTAAAAATGGCAATTTTGGTCACATTGAGGCTTCAAAAAGTAGTAATCCAACATGAGGCACAATCCAAGTGACATTTTGAATCAATTTTTCTACAGTCAAAAAAATCAATTTTCAGATGAAAAACGATGACCCGGGACCTGTTGAACCTTCTCCAGATGGTCAGAAAAGGTAATTTTTTAATTTTTAATTTTTTGACTGTAAATTACTATTGCATGTGAATTATCACTTTTGGAACAAAAATAAGTGTGTTTAAAGTCATTTTAATGCCTGAAATTGGTCGAAATAGAAGCTTCTGAGTAGGCGAAAAAGTCTGTAAAAATGGCAATTTTGGTCACATTGAGGCTTTAAAAAGTAGTTATTCAACATGAGGCACAATCCAAGTGACATTTTGAATAAATTTTTCTACAGTCAAAAAAATCAATTTTCTGATGAAAAACGATGACCCGGGACCTGTTGAACTTTCTCCAGATGGTCAGAAATGGTCACTTTTAAATTTTTAATTTTTTGACTGTAAATGACTATTGTGCATGTGAATTATCACTTTTGGAACAAAAATAAGTGTGTTTAAAGTCATTTTAATGCCTGAAATTGGTCGAAATAGAAGCTTCTGAGTAGGAGAAAAAGTCTGTAAAAATGGCAATTTTGGTCACATTGAGGCTTTAAAAAGTAGTTATTCAACATGAGGCACAATCCAAGTGACATTTTGAATCAATTTTTCTACAGTCAAGAAAATCAATTTTCTGATGAAAAACGATGACCCGTGACCTGTCGAACCTTCTCCAGATGGTCAGAAATGGTAATTTTTAATGTTTAATTTTTTGACTGTAAATGACTATTGCATGTGAATTATCACTTTTGGAACAAAAATAAGTGTGTTTAAAGTCATGTTAATGCCTGAAATTGGTCGAAATAGAAGCTTCTGAGTAGGAGAAAAAGTCTGTAAAAATGGCAATTTTGGTCACATTGAGGCTTAAAAAGTAGTTATTCAACATGAGGCACAATCCAAGTGACATTTTGAATCAATTTTTCTACAGTCAAGCAAATCAATTTTTTGATGAAAAACGTTGACCCGGGACCTGTCGAACCTTCTCCAGATGGTCAGAAAAGGTAATTTTTTAATTTTTAATTTTTTGACTGTAAATGACTATTGCATGTGAATTATCACTTTTGGAACAAAAATAAGTGTGTTTAAAGTCATTTTAATGCCTGAAATTGGTCGAAATAGAAGCTTCTGAGTAGGCGAAAAAGTCTGTAAAAATGGCAATTTTGGTCACATTGAGGCTTTAAAAAGTAGTTATTCAACATGAGGCACAATCCAAGTGACATTTTGAATAAATTTTTCTACAGTCAAAAAAATCAATTTTCTGATGAAAAACGATGACCCGGGACCTGTTGAACTTTCTCCAGATGGTCAGAAATGGTCACTTTTAAATTTTTAATTTTTTGACTGTAAATGACTATTGTGCATGTGAATTATCACTTTTGGAACAAAAATAAGTGTGTTTAAAGTCATTTTAATGCCTGAAATTGGTCGAAATAGAAGCTTCTGAGTAGGAGAAAAAGTCTGTAAAAATGGCAATTTTGGTCACATTGAGGCTTTAAAAAGTAGTTATTCAACATGAGGCACAATCCAAGTGACATTTTGAATCAATTTTTCTACAGTCAAGAAAATCAATTTTCTGATGAAAAACGATGACCCGTGACCTGTCGAACCTTCTCCAGATGGTCAGAAATGGTAATTTTTTAATGTATATTTTTTTGACTGTAAATGACTATTGTATGTGAATTATCACTTTTGGAACAAAAATAAGTGTGTTTAGAGTCATTTTAATGCCTGAAATTGGTCGAAATAGAAGCTTCTGAGTAGGCGAAAAAGTCTGTAAAAATGGCAATTTTGGTCACATTGAGGCTTTAAAAAGTAGTTATTGAACATGAGGCACAATCCAAGTGACATTTTGAATCAATTTTTCTACAGTCAAAAAAACCAATTTTCTGATGAAAAACGATGACCCGGGACCTGTTGAACTTTCTACAGATGGTCAGAAATGGAATTTTTTTAATTTTTAATTTTTTGACTGTAAATGACTATTGCATGTGAATTATAACTGTTGGAACAAAAATAAGTGTGTTTAAAGTCATTTTAATGCCTGAAATTGGTCAAAAAAGAAGCTTCTGAGTAGGAGAAAAAGTCTGTAAAAATGGCAATTTTGGTCACATTGAGGCTTTAAAAAGTAGTTATTCAACATGAGGCACAATCCAAGTGACATTTTGAATCAATTTTTCTACAGTAAAAAAAACAATTTTCTGATGAAAAACGATGACCCGTGACCTGTCGAACCTTCTCCAGATGGTCAGAAATGGTAATTTTTAATGTTTAATTTTTTGGCTGTAAATGACTATTGCATGTGAATTATCACTTTTGGAACAAAAATAAGTGTGTTTAAAGTCATTTTAATGCCTGAAATCGGTCGAAATAGAAGCTTCTGAGTAGGAGAAAAAGTCTGGAAAAATGGAAATTTTGGTCACATTGAGGCTTTAAAAAGTAGTTATTCAACATGAGGCACAATCCAAGTGACATTATGAATCAATTTTTCTACAGTCAAAAAAATCAATTTTCTGATGAAAAACGATGACCCGTGACCTGTCGAACCTTCTCCAGAAATGTCAGAAATGGTAATTTTTTAATGTTTAATTTTTAGACTGTAAATGACTATTGCATGTGAATTATCACTTTTGGAGCAAAAATAAGTGTGTTTAGAGTCATTTAATGGCTGAAATTGGTCGTAATGAAAGCTTCTGAGTAGGAGAAAAAGTCTGAAAAATGGCAATTCTGGTCACATTGAGGCTTTAAAAAGTAGATATTCAACATGAGGCACAATCCAAATGACATTTTGAGTCAATTTTTCTACAGTCAAAAAAATCAATTTTCTGATGAAAAACGATGACCCAGGACCTGTTGAACTTTCTCCAGATGGTCAGAAATTGATTTTTTTTAATTTTTAATTTTTTGACTGTAAATGACTATTGCATGTGAATTATCACTTTTGGAACAAAAATAAGTGTGTTTAAAGTC
This sequence comes from Triturus cristatus, assembly GCF_964204655.1. Taxonomy (NCBI): domain Eukaryota; kingdom Metazoa; phylum Chordata; class Amphibia; order Caudata; family Salamandridae; genus Triturus; species Triturus cristatus. The sequence goes on along the minus strand of NC_140594.1, from coordinate 897,622,410 downwards.
ATTTTAATGCCTGAAATTGGTCGAAAAAAAAGCTTCTGAGTAGGAGAAAAAGTCTGTAAAAATGGCAATTTTGGTCACATTGAGGCTTTAAAAAGTAGTTATTCAACATGAGGCACAATCCAAGTGACATTTTGAATCAATTTTTCTACAGTAAAAAAAAACAATTTTCTGATGAAAAACGATGACCCGTGACCTGTCGAACCTTCTCCAGATGGTCAGAAATGGTAATTTTTAATGTTTAATTTTTTGACTGTAAATGACTATTGCATGTGAATTATCACTTTTGGAACAAAAATAAGTGTGTTTAAAGTCATGTTAATGCCTGAAATTGGTCGAAATAGAAGCTTCTGAGTAGGAGAAAAAGTCTGTAAAAATGGCAATTTTGGTCACATTGAGGCTTAAAAAGTAGTTATTCAACATGAGGCACAATCCAAGTGACATTTTGAATCAATTTTTCTACAGTCAAGCAAATCAATTTTCTGATGAAAAACGTTGACCCGGGACCTGTCGAACCTTCTCCAGATGGTTAGAAATGGTAATTTTTTAATTTTAAATTTTTTGACTGTAAATGACTATTGCATGTGAATTATCACTTTTGGAACAAAAATAAGTATGTTTAAAGTTATTTTAATGCCTGAAATTGGTCGAAATAGAAGCTTCTGAGTAGGAGAAAAAGCCTGTAAAAATTGCAATTTTGGTCACATTGAGGCTTTAAAAAGTAGTAATCCAACATGAGGCACAATCCAAGTGACATTTTGAATCAATTTTTCTACAGTCAAAAAAATCAATTTTCTGATGAAAAACGATGACCCGGGACCTGTTGAACTTTCTCCAGATGGTCAGAAATGGTAATTTTTTAATGTTTAATTTTTTGACTGTAAATGACTATTGTGCATGTGAATGATCACTTTTGGAACAAAAATAAGTGTGTTTAAAGTCATTTTAATGCCTGAAATTGGTCGAAATAGAAGCTTCTGAGTAGGAGAAAAAGTCTGTAAAAATGGCAATTTTGGTCACATTGAGGCTTTAAAAAGTAGTTATTCAACATGAGGCACAATCCAAGTGACATTTTGAATCAATTTTTCTACAGTCAAAAAAACCAATTTTCTGATGAAAAACGATGACCCGGGACCTGTTGAACTTTCTACAGATGGTCAGAAATGGAATTTTTTTAATTTTTAATTTTTTGACTGTAAATGACTATTGCATGTGAATTATAACTGTTGGAACAAAAATAAGTGTGTTTAAAGTCATTTTAATGCCTGAAATTGGTCGAAATAGAAGCTTCTGAGTAGGAGAAAAAGTCTGTAAAAATGGCAATTTTGGTCACATTGAGGCTTTAAAAAGTAGTTATTCAACATGAGGCACAATCCAAGTGACATTTTGAATCAATTTTTCTACAGTAAAAAAAAACAATTTTCTGATGAAAAACGATGACCCGTGACCTGTCGAACCTTCTCCAGATGGTCAGAAATGGTAATTTTTAATGTTTAATTTTTTGGCTGTAAATGACTATTGCATGTGAATTATCACTTTTGGAACAAAAATAAGTGTGTTTAAAGTCATTTTAATGCCTGAAATCGGTCGAAATAGAAGCTTCTGAGTAGGAGAAAAAGTCTGGAAAAATGGAAATTTTGGTCACATTGAGGCTTTAAAAAGTAGTTATTCAACATGAGGCACAATCCAAGTGACATTATGAATCAATTTTTCTACAGTCAAAAAAATCAATTTTCTGATGAAAAACGATGACCCGTGACCTGTCGAACCTTCTCCAGAAATGTCAGAAATGGTAATTTTTTAATGTTTAATTTTTAGACTGTAAATGACTATTGCATGTGAATTATCACTTTTGGAGCAAAAATAAGTGTGTTTAGAGTCATTTAATGGCTGAAATTGGTCGTAATGAAAGCTTCTGAGTAGGAGAAAAAGTCTGAAAAATGGCAATTCTGGTCACATTGAGGCTTTAAAAAGTAGATATTCAACATGAGGCACAATCCAAATGACATTTTGAGTCAATTTTTCTACAGTCAAAAAAATCAATTTTCTGATGAAAAACGATGACCCAGGACCTGTTGAACTTTCTCCAGATGGTCAGAAATTGAATTTTTTTAATTTTTAATTTTTTGACTGTAAATGACTATTGCATGTGAATTATCACTTTTGGAACAAAAATAAGTGTGTTTAAAGTCATTTTAATGCCTGAAATTGGTCGAAATAGAAGCTTCTGAGTAGGAGAAAAAGTCTGTAAAAATGGCAATTTTGGTCACATTGAGGCTTTAAAAAGTAGTTATTCAACATGAGGCACAATCCAAGTGACATTTTGAATCAATTTTTCTACAGTCAAGAAAATCAATTTTCTGATGAAAAACGATGACCCGTGACCTGTCGAACCTTCTCCAGATGGTCAGAAATGGTAATTTTTTAATGTATATTTTTTTGACTGTAAATGACTATTGTATGTGAATTATCACTTTTGGAACAAAAATAAGTGTGTTTAGAGTCATTTTAATGCCTGAAATTGGTCGAAATAGAAGCTTCTGAGTAGGCGAAAAAGTCTGTAAAAATGGCAATTTTGGTCACATTGAGGCTTTAAAAAGTAGTTATTGAACATGAGGCACAATCCAAGTGACATTTTGAATCAATTTTTCTACAGTCAAAAAAACCAATTTTCTGATGAAAAACGATGACCCGGGACCTGTTGAACTTTCTACAGATGGTCAGAAATGGAATTTTTTTAATTTTTAATTTTTTGACTGTAAATGACTATTGCATGTGAATTATAACTGTTGGAACAAAAATAAGTGTGTTTAAAGTCATTTTAATGCCTGAAATTGGTCAAAAAAGAAGCTTCTGAGTAGGAGAAAAAGTCTGTAAAAATGGCAATTTTGGTCACATTGAGGCTTTAAAAAGTAGTTATTCAACATGAGGCACAATCCAAGTGACATTTTGAATCAATTTTTCTACAGTAAAAAAAACAATTTTCTGATGAAAAACGATGACCCGTGACCTGTCGAACCTTCTCCAGATGGTCAGAAATGGTAATTTTTAATGTTTAATTTTTTGGCTGTAAATGACTATTGCATGTGAATTATCACTTTTGGAACAAAAATAAGTGTGTTTAAAGTCATTTTAATGCCTGAAATCGGTCGAAATAGAAGCTTCTGAGTAGGAGAAAAAGTCTGGAAAAATGGAAATTTTGGTCACATTGAGGCTTTAAAAAGTAGTTATTCAACATGAGGCACAATCCAAGTGACATTATGAATCAATTTTTCTACAGTCAAAAAAATCAATTTTCTGATGAAAAACGATGACCCGTGACCTGTCGAACCTTCTCCAGAAATGTCAGAAATGGTAATTTTTTAATGTTTAATTTTTAGACTGTAAATGACTATTGCATGTGAATTATCACTTTTGGAGCAAAAATAAGTGTGTTTAGAGTCATTTAATGGCTGAAATTGGTCGTAATGAAAGCTTCTGAGTAGGAGAAAAAGTCTGAAAAATGGCAATTCTGGTCACATTGAGGCTTTAAAAAGTAGATATTCAACATGAGGCACAATCCAAATGACATTTTGAGTCAATTTTTCTACAGTCAAAAAAATCAATTTTCTGATGAAAAACGATGACCCAGGACCTGTTGAACTTTCTCCAGATGGTCAGAAATTGAATTTTTTTAATTTTTAATTTTTTGACTGTAAATGACTATTGCATGTGAATTATCACTTTTGGAACAAAAATAAGTGTGTTTAAAGTCATTTTAATGCCTGAAATTGGTCGAAAAAAAAGCTTCTGAGTAGGAGAAAAAGTCTGTAAAAATGGCAATTTTGGTCACATTGAGGCTTTAAAAAGTAGTTATTCAACATGAGGCACAATCCAAGTGACATTTTGAATCAATTTTTCTACAGTAAAAAAAAACAATTTTCTGATGAAAAACGATGACCCGTGACCTGTCGAACCTTCTCCAGATGGTCAGAAATGGTAATTTTTAATGTTTAATTTTTTGACTGTAAATGACTATTGCATGTGAATTATCACTTTTGGAACAAAAATAAGTGTGTTTAAAGTCATGTTAATGCCTGAAATTGGTCGAAATAGAAGCTTCTGAGTAGGAGAAAAAGTCTGTAAAAATGGCAATTTTGGTCACATTGAGGCTTAAAAAGTAGTTATTCAACATGAGGCACAATCCAAGTGACATTTTGAATCAATTTTTCTACAGTCAAGCAAATCAATTTTCTGATGAAAAACGTTGACCCGGGACCTGTCGAACCTTCTCCAGATGGTCAGAAATGGTAATTTTTAAATTTTAAATTTTTTGACTGTAAATGACTATTGCATGTGAATTATCACTTTTGGAACAAAAATAAGTATGTTTAAAGTTATTTTAATGCCTGAAATTGGTCGAAATAGAAGCTTCTGAGTAGGAGAAAAAGCCTGTAAAAATTGCAATTTTGGTCACATTGAGGCTTTAAAAAGTAGTAATCCAACATGAGGCACAATCCAAGTGACATTTTGAATCAATTTTTCTACAGTAAAAAAAATCAATTTTCTGATGAAAAACGATGACCCGGGACCTGTTGAACTTTCTCCAGATGGTCAGAAATGGTAATTTTTTAATGTTTAATTTTTTGACTGTAAATGACTATTGTGCATGTGAATGATCACTTTTGGAACAAAAATAAGTGTGTTTAAAGTCATTTTAATGCCTGAAATTGGTCGAAATAGAAGCTTCTGAGTAGGAGAAAAAGTCTGTAAAAATGGCAATTTTGGTCACATTGAGGCTTAAAAAGTAGTTATTCAACATGAGGCACAATCCAAGTGACATTTTGAATCAATTTTTCTACAGTCAAGCAAATCAATTTTCTGATGAAAAACGTTGACCCGGGACCTGTCGAACCTTCTCCAGATGGTCAGAAATGGTAATTTTTTAATTTTTAATTTTTTGACTGTAAATGACTATTGCATGTGAATTATCACTTTTGGAACAAAAATAAGTATGTTTAAAGTTATTTTAATGCCTGAAATTGGTCGAAATAGAAGCTTCTGAGTAGGAGAAAAAGCCTGTAAAAATTGCAATTTTGGTCACATTGAGGCTTTAAAAAGTAGTAATCCAACATGAGGCACAATCCAAGTGACATTTTGAATCAATTTTTCTACAGTCAAAAAAATCAATTTTCTGATGAAAAACGATGACCCGGGACCTGTTGAACTTTCTCCAGATGGTCAGAAATGGTAATTTTTTAATGTTTAATTTTTTGACTGTAAATGACTATTGTGCATGTGAATGATCACTTTTGGAACAAAAATAAGTGTGTTTAAAGTCATTTTAATGCCTGAAATTGGTCGAAATAGAAGCTTCTGAGTAGGAGAAAAAGTCTGTAAAAATGGCAATTTTGGTCACATTGAGGCTTTAAAAAGTAGTTATTCAACATGAGGCACAATCCAAGTGACATTTTGAATCAATTTTTCTACAGTCAAAAAAACCAATTTTCTGATGAAAAACGATGACCCGGGACCTGTTGAACTTTCTACAGATGGTCAGAAATGGAATTTTTTTAATTTTTAATTTTTTGACTGTAAATGACTATTGCATGTGAATTATAACTGTTGGAACAAAAATAAGTGTGTTTAAAGTCATTTTAATGCCTGAAATTGGTCGAAATAGAAGCTTCTGAGTAGGAGAAAAAGTCTGTAAAAATGGCAATTTTGGTCACATTGAGGCTTTAAAAAGTAGTTATTCAACATGAGGCACAATCCAAGTGACATTATGAATCAATTTTTCTACAGTCAAAAAAATCAATTTTCTGATGAAAAACGATGACCCGTGACCTGTCGAACCTTCTCCAGAAATGTCAGAAATGGTAATTTTTTAATGTTTAATTTTTAGACTGTAAATGACTATTGCATGTGAATTATCACTTTTGGAACAAAAATAAGTGTGTTTAGAGTCATTTAATGGCTGAAATTGGTCGTAATGAAAGCTTCTGAGTAGGAGAAAAAGTCTGAAAAATGGCAATTCTGGTCACATTGAGGCTTTAAAAAGTAGATATTCAACATGAGGCACAATCCAAATGACATTTTGAGTCAATTTTTCTACAGTCAAAAAAATCAATTTTCTGATGAAAAACGATGACCCAGGACCTGTTGAACTTTCTCCAGATGGTCAGAAATTGAATTTTTTTAATTTTTAATTTTTTGAATGTAAATGACTATTGCATGTGAATTATCACTTTTGGAACAAAAATAAGTGTGTTTAAAGTCATTTTAATGCCTGAAATTGGTCGAAAAAAAAGCTTCTGAGTAGGAGAAAAAGTCTGTAAAAATGGCAATTTTGGTCACATTGAGGCTTAAAAAGTAGATATTCAACATGAGGCACAATCCAAGTGACATTTTGAATCAATTTTTCTACAGTCAAAAAAATCTATTTTCTGATGAAAAACGATGACCCGGGACCTGTTGAACCTTCTCCAGATGGTCAGAAAAGGTAATTTTTTAATTTTTAATTTTTTGACTGTAAATGACTATTGCATGTGAATTATAACTGTTGGAACAAAAATAAGTGTGTTTAAAGTCATTTTAATGCCTGAAATTGGTCAAAAAAGAAGCTTCTGAGTAGGAGAAAAAGTCTGTAAAAATGGCAATTTTGGTCACATTGAGGCTTTAAAAAGTAGTTATTCAACATGAGGCACAATCCAAGTGACATTTTGAATCAATTTTTCTACAGTAAAAAAAACAATTTTCTGATGAAAAACGATGACCCGTGACCTGTCGAACCTTCTCCAGATGGTCAGAAATGGTAATTTTTAATGTTTAATTTTTTGGCTGTAAATGACTATTGCATGTGAATTATCACTTTTGGAACAAAAATAAGTGTGTTTAAAGTCATTTTAATGCCTGAAATCAGTCGAAATAGAAGCTTCTGAGTAGGAGAAAAAGTCTGGAAAAATGGAAATTTTGGTCACATTGAGGCTTTAAAAAGTAGTTATTCAACATGAGGCACAATCCAAGTGACATTATGAATCAATTTTTCTACAGTCAAAAAAATCAATTTTCTGATGAAAAACGATGACCCGTGACCTGTCGAACCTTCTCCAGAAATGTCAGAAATGGTAATTTTTTAATGTTTAATTTTTAGACTGTAAATGACTATTGCATGTGAATTATCACTTTTGGAGCAAAAATAAGTGTGTTTAGAGTCATTTAATGGCTGAAATTGGTCGTAATGAAAGCTTCTGAGTAGGAGAAAAAGTCTGAAAAATGGCAATTCTGGTCACATTGAGGCTTTAAAAAGTAGATATTCAACATGAGGCACAATCCAAATGACATTTTGAGTCAATTTTTCTACAGTCAAAAAAATCAATTTTCTGATGAAAAACGATGACCCAGGACCTGTTGAACTTTCTCCAGATGGTCAGAAATTGAATTTTTTTAATTTTTAATTTTTTGACTGTAAATGACTATTGCATGTGAATTATCACTTTTGGAACAAAAATAAGTGTGTTTAAAGTCATTTTAATGCCTGAAATTGGTCGAAAAAAAAGCTTCTGAGTAGGAGAAAAAGTCTGTAAAAATGGCAATTTTGGTCACATTGAGGCTTTAAAAAGTAGTTATTCAACATGAGGCACAATCCAAGTGACATTTTGAATCAATTTTTCTACAGTAAAAAAAAACAATTTTCTGATGAAAAACGATGACCCGTGACCTGTCGAACCTTCTCCAGATGGTCAGAAATGGTAATTTTTAATGTTTAATTTTTTGACTGTAAATGACTATTGCATGTGAATTATCACTTTTGGAACAAAAATAAGTGTGTTTAAAGTCATGTTAATGCCTGAAATTGGTCGAAATAGAAGCTTCTGAGTAGGAGAAAAAGTCTGTAAAAATGGCAATTTTGGTCACATTGAGGCTTAAAAAGTAGTTATTCAACATGAGGCACAATCCAAGTGACATTTTGAATCAATTTTTCTACAGTCAAGCAAATCAATTTTCTGATGAAAAACGTTGACCCGGGACCTGTCGAACCTTCTCCAGATGGTCAGAAATGGTAATTTTTTAATTTTAAATTTTTTGACTGTAAATGACTATTGCATGTGAATTATCACTTTTGGAACAAAAATAAGTATGTTTAAAGTTATTTTAATGCCTGAAATTGGTCGAAATAGAAGCTTCTGAGTAGGAGAAAAAGCCTGTAAAAATTGCAATTTTGGTCACATTGAGGCTTTAAAAAGTAGTAATCCAACATGAGGCACAATCCAAGTGACATTTTGAATCAATTTTTCTACAGTCAAAAAAATCAATTTTCTGATGAAAAACGATGACCCGGGACCTGTTGAACTTTCTCCAGATGGTCAGAAATGGTAATTTTTTAATGTTTAATTTTTTGACTGTAAATGACTATTGTGCATGTGAATGATCACTTTTGGAACAAAAATAAGTGTGTTTAAAGTCATTTTAATGCCTGAAATTGGTCGAAATAGAAGCTTCTGAGTAGGAGAAAAAGCCTGTAAAAATTGCAATTTTGGTCACATTGAGGCTTTAAAAAGTAGTAATCCAACATGAGGCACAATCCAAGTGACATTTTGAATCAATTTTTCTACAGTCAAAAAAATCAATTTTCTGATGAAAAACGATGACCCGGGACCTGTTGAACTTTCTCCAGATGGTCAGAAATGGTAATTTTTTAATGTTTAATTTTTTGACTGTAAATGACTATTGTGCATGTGAATGATCACTTTTGGAACAAAAATAAGTGTGTTTAAAGTCATTTTAATGCCTGAAATTGGTCGAAATAGAAGCTTCTGAGTAGGAGAAAAAGTCTGTAAAAATGGCAATTTTGGTCACATTGAGGCTTTAAAAAGTAGTTATTCAACATGAGGCACAATCCAAGTGACATTATGAATCAATTTTTCTACAGTCAAAAAAATCAATTTTCTGATGAAAAACGATGACCCGTGACCTGTCGAACCTTCTCCAGAAATGTCAGAAATGGTAATTTTTTAATGTTTAATTTTTAGACTGTAAATGACTATTGCATGTGAATTATCACTTTTGGAACAAAAATAAGTGTGTTTAGAGTCATTTAATGGCTGAAATTGGTCGTAATGAAAGCTTCTGAGTAGGAGAAAAAGTCTGAAAAATGGCAATTCTGGTCACATTGAGGCTTTAAAAAGTAGATATTCAACATGAGGCACAATCCAAATGACATTTTGAGTCAATTTTTCTACAGTCAAAAAAATCAATTTTCTGATGAAAAACGATGACCCAGGACCTGTTGAACTTTCTCCAGATGGTCAGAAATTGAATTTTTTTAATTTTTAATTTTTTGAATGTAAATGACTATTGCATGTGAATTATCACTTTTGGAACAAAAATAAGTGTGTTTAAAGTCATTTTAATGCCTGAAATTGGTCGAAAAAAAAGCTTCTGAGTAGGAGAAAAAGTCTGTAAAAATGGCAATTTTGGTCACATTGAGGCTTAAAAAGTAGATATTCAACATGAGGCACAATCCAAGTGACATTTTAAATCAATTTTTCTACAGTCAAAAAAATCTATTTTCTGATGAAAAACGATGACCCGGGACCTGTTGAACCTTCTCCAGATGGTCAGAAAAGGTAATTTTTTAATTTTTAATTTTTTGACTGTAAATGACTATTGCATGTGAATTATAACTGTTGGAACAAAAATAAGTGTGTTTAAAGTCATTTTAATGCCTGAAATTGGTCAAAAAAGAAGCTTCTGAGTAGGAGAAAAAGTCTGTAAAAATGGCAATTTTGGTCACATTGAGGCTTTAAAAAGTAGTTATTCAACATGAGGCACAATCCAAGTGACATTTTGAATCAATTTTTCTACAGTAAAAAAAACAATTTTCTGATGAAAAACGATGACCCGTGACCTGTCGAACCTTCTCCAGATGGTCAGAAATGGTAATTTTTAATGTTTAATTTTTTGGCTGTAAATGACTATTGCATGTGAATTATCACTTTTGGAACAAAAATAAGTGTGTTTAAAGTCATTTTAATGCCTGAAATCGGTCGAAATAGAAGCTTCTGAGTAGGAGAAAAAGTCTGGAAAAATGGAAATTTTGGTCACATTGAGGCTTTAAAAAGTAGTTATTCAACATGAGGCACAATCCAAGTGACATTATGAATCAATTTTTCTACAGTCAAAAAAATCAATTTTCTGATGAAAAACGATGACCCGTGACCTGTCGAACCTTCTCCAGAAATGTCAGAAATGGTAATTTTTTAATGTTTAATTTTTAGACTGTAAATGACTATTGCATGTGAATTATCACTTTTGGAGCAAAAATAAGTGTGTTTAGAGTCATTTAATGGCTGAAATTGGTCGTAATGAAAGCTTCTGAGTAGGAGAAAAAGTCTGAAAAATGGCAATTCTGGTCACATTGAGGCTTTAAAAAGTAGATATTCAACATGAGGCACAATCCAAATGACATTTTGAGTCAATTTTTCTACAGTCAAAAAAATCAATTTTCTGATGAAAAACGATGACCCAGGACCTGTTGAACTTTCTCCAGATGGTCAGAAATTGAATTTTTTTAATTTTTAATTTTTTGACTGTAAATGACTATTGCATGTGAATTATCACTTTTGGAACAAAAATAAGTGTGTTTAAAGTCATTTTAATGCCTGAAATTGGTCGAAAAAAAAGCTTCTGAGTAGGAGAAAAAGTCTGTAAAAATGGCAATTTTGGTCACATTGAGGCTTTAAAAAGTAGTTATTCAACATGAGGCACAATCCAAGTGACATTTTGAATCAATTTTTCTACAGTAAAAAAAAACAATTTTCTGATGAAAAACGATGACCCGTGACCTGTCGAACCTTCTCCAGATGGTCAGAAATGGTAATTTTTAATGTTTAATTTTTTGACTGTAAATGACTATTGCATGTGAATTATCACTTTTGGAACAAAAATAAGTGTGTTTAAAGTCATGTTAATGCCTGAAATTGGTCGAAATAGAAGCTTCTGAGTAGGAGAAAAAGTCTGTAAAAATGGCAATTTTGGTCACATTGAGGCTTTAAAAAGTAGTAATCCAACATGAGGCACAATCCAAGTGACATTTTGAATCAATTTTTCTACAGTCAAAAAAATCAATTTTCTGATGAAAAACGATGACCCGGGACCTGTTGAACTTTCTCCAGATGGTCAGAAATGGTAATTTTTTAATGTTTAATTTTTTGACTGTAAATGACTATTGTGCATGTGAATGATCACTTTTGGAACAAAAATAAGTGTGTTTAAAGTCATTTTAATGCCTGAAATTGGTCGAAATAGAAGCTTCTGAGTAGGAGAAAAAGCCTGTAAAAATTGCAATTTTGGTCACATTGAGGCTTTAAAAAGTAGTAATCCAACATGAGGCACAATCCAAGTGACATTTTGAATCAATTTTTCTACAGTCAAAAAAATCAATTTTCTGATGAAAAACGATGACCCGGGACCTGTTGAACTTTCTCCAGATGGTCAGAAATGGTAATTTTTTAATGTTTAATTTTTTGACTGTAAATGACTATTGTGCATGTGAATGATCACTTTTGGAACAAAAATAAGTGTGTTTAAAGTCATTTTAATGCCTGAAATTGGTCGAAATAGAAGCTTCTGAGTAGGAGAAAAAGTCTGTAAAAATGGCAATTTTGGTCACATTGAGGCTTTAAAAAGTAGTTATTCAACATGAGGCACAATCCAAGTGACATTTTGAATCAATTTTTCTACAGTCAAAAAAACCAATTTTCTGATGAAAAACGATGACCCGGGACCTGTTGAACTTTCTACAGATGGTCAGAAATGGAATTTTTTTAATTTTTAATTTTTTGACTGTAAATGACTATTGCATGTGAATTATAACTGTTGGAACAAAAATAAGTGTGTTTAAAGTCATTTTAATGCCTGAAATTGGTCGAAATAGAAGCTTCTGAGTAGGAGAAAAAGTCTGTAAAAATGGCAATTTTGGTCACATTGAGGCTTTAAAAAGTAGTTATTCAACATGAGGCACAATCCAAGTGACATTATGAATCAATTTTTCTACAGTCAAAAAAATCAATTTTCTGATGAAAAACGATGACCCGTGACCTGTCGAACCTTCTCCAGAAATGTCAGAAATGGTAATTTTTTAATGTTTAATTTTTAGACTGTAAATGACTATTGCATGTGAATTATCACTTTTGGAACAAAAATAAGTGTGTTTAGAGTCATTTAATGGCTGAAATTGGTCGTAATGAAAGCTTCTGAGTAGGAGAAAAAGTCTGAAAAATGGCAATTCTGGTCACATTGAGGCTTTAAAAAGTAGATATTCAACATGAGGCACAATCCAAATGACATTTTGAGTCAATTTTTCTACAGTCAAAAAAATCAATTTTCTGATGAAAAACGATGACCCAGGACCTGTTGAACTTTCTCCAGATGGTCAGAAATTGAATTTTTTTAATTTTTAATTTTTTGAATGTAAATGACTATTGCATGTGAATTATCACTTTTGGAACAAAAATAAGTGTGTTTAAAGTCATTTTAATGCCTGAAATTGGTCGAAAAAAAAGCTTCTGAGTAGGAGAAAAAGTCTGTAAAAATGGCAATTTTGGTCACATTGAGGCTTAAAAAGTAGATATTCAACATGAGGCACAATCCAAGTGACATTTTAAATCAATTTTTCTACAGTCAAAAAAATCTATTTTCTGATGAAAAACGATGACCCGGGACCTGTTGAACCTTCTCCAGATGGTCAGAAAAGGTAATTTTTTAATTTTTAATTTTTTGACTGTAAATGACTATTGCATGTGAATTATAACTGTTGGAACAAAAATAAGTGTGTTTAAAGTCATTTTAATGCCTGAAATTGGTCAAAAAAGAAGCTTCTGAGTAGGAGAAAAAGTCTGTAAAAATGGCAATTTTGGTCACATTGAGGCTTTAAAAAGTAGTTATTCAACATGAGGCACAATCCAAGTGACATTTTGAATCAATTTTTCTACAGTAAAAAAAACAATTTTCTGATGAAAAACGATGACCCGTGACCTGTCGAACCTTCTCCAGATGGTCAGAAATGGTAATTTTTAATGTTTAATTTTTTGGCTGTAAATGACTATTGCATGTGAATTATCACTTTTGGAACAAAAATAAGTGTGTTTAAAGTCATTTTAATGCCTGAAATCGGTCGAAATAGAAGCTTCTGAGTAGGAGAAAAAGTCTGGAAAAATGGAAATTTTGGTCACATTGAGGCTTTAAAAAGTAGTTATTCAACATGAGGCACAATCCAAGTGACATTATGAATCAATTTTTCTACAGTCAAAAAAATCAATTTTCTGATGAAAAACGATGACCCGTGACCTGTCGAACCTTCTCCAGAAATGTCAGAAATGGTAATTTTTTAATGTTTAATTTTTAGACTGTAAATGACTATTGCATGTGAATTATCACTTTTGGAGCAAAAATAAGTGTGTTTAGAGTCATTTAATGGCTGAAATTGGTCGTAATGAAAGCTTCTGAGTAGGAGAAAAAGTCTGAAAAATGGCAATTCTGGTCACATTGAGGCTTTAAAAAGTAGATATTCAACATGAGGCACAATCCAAATGACATTTTGAGTCAATTTTTCTACAGTCAAAAAAATCAATTTTCTGATGAAAAACGATGACCCAGGACCTGTTGAACTTTCTCCAGATGGTCAGAAATTGAATTTTTTTAATTTTTAATTTTTTGACTGTAAATGACTATTGCATGTGAATTATCACTTTTGGAACAAAAATAAGTGTGTTTAAAGTCATTTTAATGCCTGAAATTGGTCGAAAAAAAAGCTTCTGAGTAGGAGAAAAAGTCTGTAAAAATGGCAATTTTGGTCACATTGAGGCTTTAAAAAGTAGTTATTCAACATGAGGCACAATCCAAGTGACATTTTGAATCAATTTTTCTACAGTAAAAAAAAACAATTTTCTGATGAAAAACGATGACCCGTGACCTGTCGAACCTTCTCCAGATGGTCAGAAATGGTAATTTTTAATGTTTAATTTTTTGACTGTAAATGACTATTGCATGTGAATTATCACTTTTGGAACAAAAATAAGTGTGTTTAAAGTCATGTTAATGCCTGAAATTGGTCGAAATAGAAGCTTCTGAGTAGGAGAAAAAGTCTGTAAAAATGGCAATTTTGGTCACATTGAGGCTTAAAAAGTAGTTATTCAACATGAGGCACAATCCAAGTGACATTTTGAATCAATTTTTCTACAGTCAAGCAAATCAATTTTCTGATGAAAAACGTTGACCCGGGACCTGTCGAACCTTCTCCAGATGGTCAGAAATGGTAATTTTTTAATTTTAAATTTTTTGACTGTAAATGACTATTGCATGTGAATTATCACTTTTGGAACAAAAATAAGTATGTTTAAAGTTATTTTAATGCCTGAAATTGGTCGAAATAGAAGCTTCTGAGTAGGAGAAAAAGCCTGTAAAAATTGCAATTTTGGTCACATTGAGGCTTTAAAAAGTAGTAATCCAACATGAGGCACAATCCAAGTGACATTTTGAATCAATTTTTCTACAGTCAAAAAAATCAATTTTCTGATGAAAAACGATGACCCGGGACCTGTTGAACTTTCTCCAGATGGTCAGAAATGGTAATTTTTTAATGTTTAATTTTTTGACTGTAAATGACTATTGTGCATGTGAATGATCACTTTTGGAACAAAAATAAGTGTGTTTAAAGTCATTTTAATGCCTGAAATTGGTCGAAATAGAAGCTTCTGAGTAGGAGAAAAAGTCTGTAAAAATGGCAATTTTGGTCACATTGAGGCTTAAAAAGTAGTTATTCAACATGAGGCACAATCCAAGTGACATTTTGAATCAATTTTTCTACAGTCAAGCAAATCAATTTTCTGATGAAAAACGTTGACCCGGGACCTGTCGAACCTTCTCCAGATGGTCAGAAATGGTAATTTTTTAATTTTTAATTTTTTGACTGTAAATGACTATTGCATGTGAATTATCACTTTTGGAACAAAAATAAGTATGTTTAAAGTTATTTTAATGCCTGAAATTGGTCGAAATAGAAGCTTCTGAGTAGGAGAAAAAGCCTGTAAAAATTGCAATTTTGGTCACATTGAGGCTTTAAAAAGTAGTAATCCAACATGAGGCACAATCCAAGTGACATTTTGAATCAATTTTTCTACAGTCAAAAAAATCAATTTTCTGATGAAAAACGATGACCCGGGACCTGTTGAACTTTCTCCAGATGGTCAGAAATGGTAATTTTTTAATGTTTAATTTTTTGACTGTAAATGACTATTGTGCATGTGAATGATCACTTTTGGAACAAAAATAAGTGTGTTTAAAGTCATTTTAATGCCTGAAATTGGTCGAAATAGAAGCTTCTGAGTAGGAGAAAAAGTCTGTAAAAATGGCAATTTTGGTCACATTGAGGCTTTAAAAAGTAGTTATTCAACATGAGGCACAATCCAAGTGACATTTTGAATCAATTTTTCTACAGTCAAAAAAACCAATTTTCTGATGAAAAACGATGACCCGGGACCTGTTGAACTTTCTACAGATGGTCAGAAATGGAATTTTTTTAATTTTTAATTTTTTGACTGTAAATGACTATTGCATGTGAATTATAACTGTTGGAACAAAAATAAGTGTGTTTAAAGTCATTTTAATGCCTGAAATTGGTCGAAATAGAAGCTTCTGAGTAGGAGAAAAAGTCTGTAAAAATGGCAATTTTGGTCACATTGAGGCTTTAAAAAGTAGTTATTCAACATGAGGCACAATCCAAGTGACATTATGAATCAATTTTTCTACAGTCAAAAAAATCAATTTTCTGATGAAAAACGATGACCCGTGACCTGTCGAACCTTCTCCAGAAATGTCAGAAATGGTAATTTTTTAATGTTTAATTTTTAGACTGTAAATGACTATTGCATGTGAATTATCACTTTTGGAACAAAAATAAGTGTGTTTAGAGTCATTTAATGGCTGAAATTGGTCGTAATGAAAGCTTCTGAGTAGGAGAAAAAGTCTGAAAAATGGCAATTCTGGTCACATTGAGGCTTTAAAAAGTAGATATTCAACATGAGGCACAATCCAAATGACATTTTGAGTCAATTTTTCTACAGTCAAAAAAATCAATTTTCTGATGAAAAACGATGACCCAGGACCTGTTGAACTTTCTCCAGATGGTCAGAAATTGAATTTTTTTAATTTTTAATTTTTTGAATGTAAATGACTATTGCATGTGAATTATCACTTTTGGAACAAAAATAAGTGTGTTTAAAGTCATTTTAATGCCTGAAATTGGTCGAAAAAAAAGCTTCTGAGTAGGAGAAAAAGTCTGTAAAAATGGCAATTTTGGTCACATTGAGGCTTAAAAAGTAGATATTCAACATGAGGCACAATCCAAGTGACATTTTGAATCAATTTTTCTACAGTCAAAAAAATCTATTTTCTGATGAAAAACGATGACCCGGGACCTGTTGAACCTTCTCCAGATGGTCAGAAAAGGTAATTTTTTAATTTTTAATTTTTTGACTGTAAATGACTATTGCATGTGAATTATCACGTTTGGAACAAAAATAAGTATGTTTAAAGTTATTTTAATGCCTGAAATTGGTCGAAATAGAAGCTTCTGAGTAGGAGAAAAAGCCTGTAAAAATTGCAATTTTGGTCACATTGAGGCTTTAAAAAGTAGTAATCCAACATGAGGCACAATCCAAGTGACATTTTGAATCAATTTTTCTACAGTCAAAAAAATCAATTTTCTGATGAAAAACGATGACCCGGGACCTGTTGAACTTTCTCCAGATGGTCAGAAATGGTAATTTTTTAATGTTTAATTTTTTGACTGTAAATGACTATTGTGCATGTGAATGATCACTTTTGGAACAAAAATAAGTGTGTTTAAAGTCATTTTAATGCCTGAAATTGGTCGAAATAGAAGCTTCTGAGTAGGAGAAAAAGTCTGTAAAAATGGCAATTTTGGTCACATTGAGGCTTTAAAAAGTAGTTATTCAACATGAGGCACAATCCAAGTGACATTTTGAATCAATTTTTCTACAGTCAAAAAAATCAATTTTCTGATGAAAAACGATGACCCGGGACCTGTCGAACCTTCTCCAGATGGTCAGAAATGGTAATTTTTTAATTTTTAATTTTTTGACTGTAAATGACTATTGCATGTGAATTATCACTTTTGGAACAAAAATAAGTGTGTTTAAAGTCATTTTAATGCCTGAAATTGGTCGAAATAGAAGCTTCTGAGTAGGAGAAAAAGTCTGTAAAAATGGCAATTTTGGTCACATTGAGGCTTTAAAAAGTAGTTATTCAACATGAGGCACAATCCAAGTGACATTTTGAATCAATTTTTCTACAGTCAAGAAAATCAATTTTCTGATGAAAAACGATGACCCGTGACCTGTCGAACCTTCTCCAGATGGTCAGAAATGGTAATTTTTTAATGTATATTTTTTTGACTGTAAATGACTATTGTATGTGAATTATCACTTTTGGAACAAAAATAAGTGTGTTTAGAGTCATTTTAATGCCTGAAATTGGTCGAAATAGAAGCTTCTGAGTAGGCGAAAAAGTCTGTAAAAATGGCAATTTTGGTCACATTGAGGCTTTAAAAAGTAGTTATTCAACATGAGGCACAATCCAAGTGACATTTTGAATCAATTTTTCTACAGTCAAAAAAATCAATTTTCAGATGAAAAACGATGACCCGGGACCTGTTGAACTTTCTCCAGATGGTCAGAAATGGTCACTTTTAAATTTTTAATTTTTTGACTGTAAATGACTATTGTGCATGTGAATTATCACTTTTGGAACAAAAATAAGTGTGTTTAAAGTCATTTTAATGCCTGAAATTGGTCGAAATAGAAGCTTCTGAGTAGGAGAAAAAGTCTGTAAAAATGGCAATTTTGGTCACATTGAGGCTTTAAAAAGTAGTTATTCAACATGAGGCACAATCCAAGTGACATTTTGAATCAATTTTTCTACAGTCAAGAAAATCAATTTTCTGATGAAAAACGATGACCCGTGACCTGTCAAACCTTCTCCAGATGGTCAGAAATGGTAATTTTTTAATGTATATTTTTTTTACTGTAAATGACTATTGTATGTGAATTATCACTTTTGGAACAAAAATAAGTGTGTTTAGAGTCATTTTAATGCCTGAAATTGGTCGAAATAGAAGCTTCTGAGTAGGCGAAAAAGTCTGTAAAAATGGCAATTTTGATCACATTGAGGCTTTAAAAAGTAGTTATTGAACATGAGGCACAATCCAAGTGACATTTTGAATCAATTTTTCTACAGTCAAAAAAACCAATTTTCTGATGAAAAACGATGACCCGGGACCTGTTGAACTTTCTACAGATGGTCAGAAATGGAATTTTTTTAATTTTTAATTTTTTGACTGTAAATGACTATTGCATGTGAATTATAACTGTTGGAACAAAAATAAGTGTGTTTAAAGTCATTTTAATGCCTGAAATTGGTCAAAAAAGAAGCTTCTGAGTAGGAGAAAAAGTCTGTAAAAATGGCAATTTTGGTCACATTGAGGCTTTAAAAAGTAGTTATTCAACATGAGGCACAATCCAAGTGACATTTTGAATCAATTTTTCTACAGTAAAAAAAACAATTTTCTGATGAAAAACGATGACCCGGGACCTGTTGAACCTTCTCCAGATGGTCAGAAATGGTAATTTTTTAATTTTTAATTTTTTGATTGTAAATGACTATTGCATGTGAATCATCACTTTTGGGAAAAAAATAAGTGTGTTTCGGGTCATTTTAAGGCCTGAAATTGGTCGAAATAGAAGCTTCTGAGTAGGAGAAAAAGTCTGTAAAAATGGCAATTTTGGTCACATTGAGGCTTTAAAAGGTAGTTATTCAACATGAGGCACAATCCAAGTGACATTTTGAATCAATTTTTCTACAGTCAAAAAAATCAATTTTCTGATGAAAAACGATGACCCGGGACCTGTTGAACATTCTCCAGATGGTCAGAAATGGTAATTTTTTAATGTTTAATTTTTTGACTGTAAATGACTATTGTGCATGTGAATTATCACTTTTGGAACAAAAATAAGTGTGTTTAAAGTCATTTTAATGCCTGAAATTGGTCGAAATAGAAGCTTCTGAGTAGGAGAAAAAGTCTGGAAAAATGGAAATTTTGGTCACATTGAGGCTTTAAAAAGTAGTTATTCAACATGAGGCACAATCCAAGTGACATTATGAATCAATTTTTCTACAGTCAAAAAAATCAATTTTCTGATGAAAAACGATGACCCGTGACCTGTCGAACCTTCTCCAGAAATGTCAGAAATGGTAATTTTTTAATGTTTAATTTTTAGACTGTAAATGACTATTGCATGTGAATTATCACTTTTGGAGCAAAAATAAGTGTGTTTAGAGTCATTTAATGGCTGAAATTGGTCGTAATGAAAGCTTCTGAGTAGGAGAAAAAGTCTGAAAAATGGCAATTCTGGTCACATTGAGGCTTTAAAAAGTAGATATTCAACATGAGGCACAATCCAAATGACATTTTGAGTCAATTTTTCTACAGTCAAAAAAATCAATTTTCTGATGAAAAACGATGACCCAGGACCTGTTGAACTTTCTCCAGATGGTCAGAAATTGAATTTTTTTAATTTTTAATTTTTTGACTGTAAATGACTATTGCATGTGAATTATCACTTTTGGAACAAAAATAAGTGTGTTTAAAGTCATTTTAATGCCTGAAATTGGTCGAAAAAAAAGCTTCTGAGTAGGAGAAAAAGTCTGTAAAAATGGCAATTTTGGTCACATTGAGGCTTTAAAAAGTAGTTATTCAACATGAGGCACAATCCAAGTGACATTTTGAATCAATTTTTCTACAGTAAAAAAAAACAATTTTCTGATGAAAAACGATGACCCGTGACCTGTCGAACCTTCTCCAGATGGTCAGAAATGGTAATTTTTAATGTTTAATTTTTTGACTGTAAATGACTATTGCATGTGAATTATCACTTTTGGAACAAAAATAAGTGTGTTTAAAGTCATGTTAATGCCTGAAATTGGTCGAAATAGAAGCTTCTGAGTAGGAGAAAAAGTCTGTAAAAATGGCAATTTTGGTCACATTGAGGCTTAAAAAGTAGTTATTCAACATGAGGCACAATCCAAGTGACATTTTGAATCAATTTTTCTACAGTCAAGCAAATCAATTTTCTGATGAAAAACGTTGACCCGGGACCTGTCGAACCTTCTCCAGATGGTCAGAAATGGTAATTTTTTAATTTTAAATTTTTTGACTGTAAATGACTATTGCATGTGAATTATCACTTTTGGAACAAAAATAAGTATGTTTAAAGTTATTTTAATGCCTGAAATTGGTCGAAATAGAAGCTTCTGAGTAGGAGAAAAAGCCTGTAAAAATTGCAATTTTGGTCACATTGAGGCTTTAAAAAGTAGTAATCCAACATGAGGCACAATCCAAGTGACATTTTGAATCAATTTTTCTACAGTCAAAAAAATCAATTTTCTGATGAAAAACGATGACCCGGGACCTGTTGAACTTTCTCCAGATGGTCAGAAATGGTAATTTTTTAATGTTTAATTTTTTGACTGTAAATGACTATTGTGCATGTGAATGATCACTTTTGGAACAAAAATAAGTGTGTTTAAAGTCATTTTAATGCCTGAAATTGGTCGAAATAGAAGCTTCTGAGTAGGAGAAAAAGTCTGTAAAAATGGCAATTTTGGTCACATTGAGGCTTAAAAAGTAGTTATTCAACATGAGGCACAATCCAAGTGACATTTTGAATCAATTTTTCTACAGTCAAGCAAATCAATTTTCTGATGAAAAACGTTGACCCGGGACCTGTCGAACCTTCTCCAGATGGTCAGAAATGGTAATTTTTTAATTTTTAATTTTTTGACTGTAAATGACTATTGCATGTGAATTATCACTTTTGGAACAAAAATAAGTATGTTTAAAGTTATTTTAATGCCTGAAATTGGTCGAAATAGAAGCTTCTGAGTAGGAGAAAAAGCCTGTAAAAATTGCAATTTTGGTCACATTGAGGCTTTAAAAAGTAGTAATCCAACATGAGGCACAATCCAAGTGACATTTTGAATCAATTTTTCTACAGTCAAAAAAATCAATTTTCTGATGAAAAACGATGACCCGGGACCTGTTGAACTTTCTCCAGATGGTCAGAAATGGTAATTTTTTAATGTTTAATTTTTTGACTGTAAATGACTATTGTGCATGTGAATGATCACTTTTGGAACAAAAATAAGTGTGTTTAAAGTCATTTTAATGCCTGAAATTGGTCGAAATAGAAGCTTCTGAGTAGGAGAAAAAGTCTGTAAAAATGGCAATTTTGGTCACATTGAGGCTTTAAAAAGTAGTTATTCAACATGAGGCACAATCCAAGTGACATTTTGAATCAATTTTTCTACAGTCAAAAAAACCAATTTTCTGATGAAAAACGATGACCCGGGACCTGTTGAACTTTCTACAGATGGTCAGAAATGGAATTTTTTTAATTTTTAATTTTTTGACTGTAAATGACTATTGCATGTGAATTATAACTGTTGGAACAAAAATAAGTGTGTTTAAAGTCATTTTAATGCCTGAAATTGGTCGAAATAGAAGCTTCTGAGTAGGAGAAAAAGTCTGTAAAAATGGCAATTTTGGTCACATTGAGGCTTTAAAAAGTAGTTATTCAACATGAGGCACAATCCAAGTGACATTATGAATCAATTTTTCTACAGTCAAAAAAATCAATTTTCTGATGAAAAACGATGACCCGTGACCTGTCGAACCTTCTCCAGAAATGTCAGAAATGGTAATTTTTTAATGTTTAATTTTTAGACTGTAAATGACTATTGCATGTGAATTATCACTTTTGGAACAAAAATAAGTGTGTTTAGAGTCATTTAATGGCTGAAATTGGTCGTAATGAAAGCTTCTGAGTAGGAGAAAAAGTCTGAAAAATGGCAATTCTGGTCACATTGAGGCTTTAAAAAGTAGATATTCAACATGAGGCACAATCCAAATGACATTTTGAGTCAATTTTTCTACAGTCAAAAAAATCAATTTTCTGATGAAAAACGATGACCCAGGACCTGTTGAACTTTCTCCAGATGGTCAGAAATTGAATTTTTTTAATTTTTAATTTTTTGAATGTAAATGACTATTGCATGTGAATTATCACTTTTGGAACAAAAATAAGTGTGTTTAAAGTCATTTTAATGCCTGAAATTGGTCGAAAAAAAAGCTTCTGAGTAGGAGAAAAAGTCTGTAAAAATGGCAATTTTGGTCACATTGAGGCTTAAAAAGTAGATATTCAACATGAGGCACAATCCAAGTGACATTTTGAATCAATTTTTCTACAGTCAAAAAAATCTATTTTCTGATGAAAAACGATGACCCGGGACCTGTTGAACCTTCTCCAGATGGTCAGAAAAGGTAATTTTTTAATTTTTAATTTTTTGACTGTAAATGACTATTGCATGTGAATTATCACTTTTGGAACAAAAATAAGTATGTTTAAAGTTATTTTAATGCCTGAAATTGGTCGAAATAGAAGCTTCTGAGTAGGAGAAAAAGCCTGTAAAAATTGCAATTTTGGTCACATTGAGGCTTTAAAAAGTAGTAATCCAACATGAGGCACAATCCAAGTGACATTTTGAATCAATTTTTCTACAGTCAAAAAAATCAATTTTCTGATGAAAAACGATGACCCGGGACCTGTTGAACTTTCTCCAGATGGTCAGAAATGGTAATTTTTTAATGTATATTTTTTTTACTGTAAATGACTATTGTATGTGAATTATCACTTTTGGAACAAAAATAAGTGTGTTTAGAGTCATTTTAATGCCTGAAATTGGTCGAAATAGAAGCTTCTGAGTAGGCGAAAAAGTCTGTAAAAATGGCAATTTTGATCACATTGAGGCTTTAAAAAGTAGTTATTGAACATGAGGCACAATCCAAGTGACATTTTGAATCAATTTTTCTACAGTCAAAAAAACCAATTTTCTGATGAAAAACGATGACCCGGGACCTGTTGAACTTTCTACAGATGGTCAGAAATGGAATTTTTTTAATTTTTAATTTTTTGACTGTAAATGACTATTGCATGTGAATTATAACTGTTGGAACAAAAATAAGTGTGTTTAAAGTCATTTTAATGCCTGAAATTGGTCAAAAAAGAAGCTTCTGAGTAGGAGAAAAAGTCTGTAAAAATGGCAATTTTGGTCACATTGAGGCTTTAAAAAGTAGTTATTCAACATGAGGCACAATCCAAGTGACATTTTGAATCAATTTTTCTACAGTAAAAAAAACAATTTTCTGATGAAAAACGATGACCCGGGACCTGTTGAACCTTCTCCAGATGGTCAGAAATGGTAATTTTTTAATTTTTAATTTTTTGATTGTAAATGACTATTGCATGTGAATCATCACTTTTGGGAAAAAAATAAGTGTGTTTCGGGTCATTTTAAGGCCTGAAATTGGTCGAAATAGAAGCTTCTGAGTAGGAGAAAAAGTCTGTAAAAATGGCAATTTTGGTCACATTGAGGCTTTAAAAGGTAGTTATTCAACATGAGGCACAATCCAAGTGACATTTTGAATCAATTTTTCTACAGTCAAAAAAATCAATTTTCTGATGAAAAACGATGACCCGGGACCTGTTGAACATTCTCCAGATGGTCAGAAATGGTAATTTTTTAATGTTTAATTTTTTGACTGTAAATGACTATTGTGCATGTGAATTATCACTTTTGGAACAAAAATAAGTGTGTTTAAAGTCATTTTAATGCCTGAAATTGGTCGAAATAGAAGCTTCTGAGTAGGAGAAAAAGTCTGGAAAAATGGAAATTTTGGTCACATTGAGGCTTTAAAAAGTAGTTATTCAACATGAGGCACAATCCAAGTGACATTATGAATCAATTTTTCTACAGTCAAAAAAATCAATTTTCTGATGAAAAACGATGACCCGTGACCTGTCGAACCTTCTCCAGAAATGTCAGAAATGGTAATTTTTTAATGTTTAATTTTTAGACTGTAAATGACTATTGCATGTGAATTATCACTTTTGGAGCAAAAATAAGTGTGTTTAGAGTCATTTAATGGCTGAAATTGGTCGTAATGAAAGCTTCTGAGTAGGAGAAAAAGTCTGAAAAATGGCAATTCTGGTCACATTGAGGCTTTAAAAAGTAGATATTCAACATGAGGCACAATCCAAATGACATTTTGAGTCAATTTTTCTACAGTCAAAAAAATCAATTTTCTGATGAAAAACGATGACCCAGGACCTGTTGAACTTTCTCCAGATGGTCAGAAATTGAATTTTTTTAATTTTTAATTTTTTGACTGTAAATGACTATTGCATGTGAATTATCACTTTTGGAACAAAAATAAGTGTGTTTAAAGTCATTTTAATGCCTGAAATTGGTCGAAAAAAAAGCTTCTGAGTAGGAGAAAAAGTCTGTAAAAATGGCAATTTTGGTCACATTGAGGCTTTAAAAAGTAGTTATTCAACATGAGGCACAATCCAAGTGACATTTTGAATCAATTTTTCTACAGTAAAAAAAAACAATTTTCTGATGAAAAACGATGACCCGTGACCTGTCGAACCTTCTCCAGATGGTCAGAAATGGTAATTTTTAATGTTTAATTTTTTGACTGTAAATGACTATTGCATGTGAATTATCACTTTTGGAACAAAAATAAGTGTGTTTAAAGTCATGTTAATGCCTGAAATTGGTCGAAATAGAAGCTTCTGAGTAGGAGAAAAAGTCTGTAAAAATGGCAATTTTGGTCACATTGAGGCTTAAAAAGTAGTTATTCAACATGAGGCACAATCCAAGTGACATTTTGAATCAATTTTTCTACAGTCAAGCAAATCAATTTTCTGATGAAAAACGTTGACCCGGGACCTGTCGAACCTTCTCCAGATGGTCAGAAATGGTAATTTTTTAATTTTAAATTTTTTGACTGTAAATGACTATTGCATGTGAATTATCACTTTTGGAACAAAAATAAGTATGTTTAAAGTTATTTTAATGCCTGAAATTGGTCGAAATAGAAGCTTCTGAGTAGGAGAAAAAGCCTGTAAAAATTGCAATTTTGGTCACATTGAGGCTTTAAAAAGAAGTAATCCAACATGAGGCACAATCCAAGTGACATTTTGAATCAATTTTTCTACAGTCAAAAAAATCAATTTTCTGATGAAAAACGATGACCCGGGACCTGTTGAACTTTCTCCAGATGGTCAGAAATGGTAATTTTTTAATGTTTAATTTTTTGACTGTAAATGACTATTGTGCATGTGAATGATCACTTTTGGAACAAAAATAAGTGTGTTTAAAGTCATTTTAATGCCTGAAATTGGTCGAAATAGAAGCTTCTGAGTAGGAGAAAAAGTCTGTAAAAATGGCAATTTTGGTCACATTGAGGCTTAAAAAGTAGTTATTCAACATGAGGCACAATCCAAGTGACATTTTGAATCAATTTTTCTACAGTCAAGCAAATCAATTTTCTGATGAAAAACGTTGACCCGGGACCTGTCGAACCTTCTCCAGATGGTCAGAAATGGTAATTTTTTAATTTTTAATTTTTTGACTGTAAATGACTATTGCATGTGAATTATCACTTTTGGAACAAAAATAAGTATGTTTAAAGTTATTTTAATGCCTGAAATTGGTCGAAATAGAAGCTTCTGAGTAGGAGAAAAAGCCTGTAAAAATTGCAATTTTGGTCACATTGAGGCTTTAAAAAGTAGTAATCCAACATGAGGCACAATCCAAGTGACATTTTGAATCAATTTTTCTACAGTCAAAAAAATCAATTTTCTGATGAAAAACGATGACCCGGGACCTGTTGAACTTTCTCCAGATGGTCAGAAATGGTAATTTTTTAATGTTTAATTTTTTGACTGTAAATGACTATTGTGCATGTGAATGATCACTTTTGGAACAAAAATAAGTGTGTTTAAAGTCATTTTAATGCCTGAAATTGGTCGAAATAGAAGCTTCTAAGTAGGAGAAAAAGTCTGTAAAAATGGCAATTTTGGTCACATTGAGGCTTTAAAAAGTAGTTATTCAACATGAGGCACAATCCAAGTGACATTTTGAATCAATTTTTCTACAGTCAAAAAAACCAATTTTCTGATGAAAAACGATGACCCGGGACCTGTTGAACTTTCTACAGATGGTCAGAAATGGAATTTTTTTAATTTTTAATTTTTTGACTGTAAATGACTATTGCATGTGAATTATAACTGTTGGAACAAAAATAAGTGTGTTTAAAGTCATTTTAATGCCTGAAATTGGTCGAAATAGAAGCTTCTGAGTAGGAGAAAAAGTCTGTAAAAATGGCAATTTTGGTCACATTGAGGCTTTAAAAAGTAGTTATTCAACATGAGGCACAATCCAAGTGACATTATGAATCAATTTTTCTACAGTCAAAAAAATCAATTTTCTGATGAAAAACGATGACCCGTGACCTGTCGAACCTTCTCCAGAAATGTCAGAAATGGTAATTTTTTAATGTTTAATTTTTAGACTGTAAATGACTATTGCATGTGAATTATCACTTTTGGAACAAAAATAAGTGTGTTTAGAGTCATTTAATGGCTGAAATTGGTCGTAATGAAAGCTTCTGAGTAGGAGAAAAAGTCTGAAAAATGGCAATTCTGGTCACATTGAGGCTTTAAAAAGTAGATATTCAACATGAGGCACAATCCAAATGACATTTTGAGTCAATTTTTCTACAGTCAAAAAAATCAATTTTCTGATGAAAAACGATGACCCAGGACCTGTTGAACTTTCTCCAGATGGTCAGAAATTGAATTTTTTTAATTTTTAATTTTTTGAATGTAAATGACTATTGCATGTGAATTATCACTTTTGGAACAAAAATAAGTGTGTTTAAAGTCATTTTAATGCCTGAAATTGGTCGAAAAAAAAGCTTCTGAGTAGGAGAAAAAGTCTGTAAAAATGGCAATTTTGGTCACATTGAGGCTTAAAAAGTAGATATTCAACATGAGGCACAATCCAAGTGACATTTTGAATCAATTTTTCTACAGTCAAAAAAATCTATTTTCTGATGAAAAACGATGACCCGGGACCTGTTGAACCTTCTCCAGATGGTCAGAAAAGGTAATTTTTTAATTTTTAATTTTTTGACTGTAAATGACTATTGCATGTGAATTATCACTTTTGGAACAAAAATAAGTATGTTTAAAGTTATTTTAATGCCTGAAATTGGTCGAAATAGAAGCTTCTGAGTAGGAGAAAAAGCCTGTAAAAATTGCAATTTTGGTCACATTGAGGCTTTAAAAAGTAGTAATCCAACATGAGGCACAATCCAAGTGACATTTTGAATCAATTTTTCTACAGTCAAAAAAATCAATTTTCTGATGAAAAACGATGACCCGGGACCTGTTGAACTTTCTCCAGATGGTCAGAAATGGTAATTTTTTAATGTTTAATTTTTTGACTGTAAATGACTATTGTGCATGTGAATGATCACTTTTGGAACAAAAATAAGTGTGTTTAAAGTCATTTTAATGCCTGAAATTGGTCGAAATAGAAGCTTCTGAGTAGGAGAAAAAGTCTGTAAAAATGGCAATTTTGGTCACATTGAGGCTTTAAAAAGTAGTTATTCAACATGAGGCACAATCCAAGTGACATTTTGAATCAATTTTTCTACAGTCAAAAAAATCAATTTTCTGATGAAAAACGATGACCCGGGACCTGTCGAACCTTCTCCAGATGGTCAGAAATGGTAATTTTTTAATTTTTAATTTTTTGACTGTAAATGACTATTGCATGTGAATTATCACTTTTGGAACAAAAATAAGTGTGTTTAAAGTCATTTTAATGCCTGAAATTGGTCGAAATAGAAGCTTCTGAGTAGGAGAAAAAGTCTGTAAAAATGGCAATTTTGGTCACATTGAGGCTTTAAAAAGTAGTTATTCAACATGAGGCACAATCCAAGTGACATTTTGAATCAATTTTTCTACAGTCAAGAAAATCAATTTTCTGATGAAAAACGATGACCCGTGACCTGTCGAACCTTCTCCAGATGGTCAGAAATGGTAATTTTTTAATGTATATTTTTTTGACTGTAAATGACTATTGTATGTGAATTATCACTTTTGGAACAAAAATAAGTGTGTTTAGAGTCATTTTAATGCCTGAAATTGGTCGAAATAGAAGCTTCTGAGTAGGCGAAAAAGTCTGTAAAAATGGCAATTTTGGTCACATTGAGGCTTTAAAAAGTAGTTATTCAACATGAGGCACAATCCAAGTGACATTTTGAATCAATTTTTCTACAGTCAAAAAAATCAATTTTCAGATGAAAAACGATGACCCGGGACCTGTTGAACTTTCTCCAGATGGTCAGAAATGGTCACTTTTAAATTTTTAATTTTTTGACTGTAAATGACTATTGTGCATGTGAATTATCACTTTTGGAACAAAAATAAGTGTGTTTAAAGTCATTTTAATGCCTGAAATTGGTCGAAATAGAAGCTTCTGAGTAGGAGAAAAAGTCTGTAAAAATGGCAATTTTGGTCACATTGAGGCTTTAAAAAGTAGTTATTCAACATGAGGCACAATCCAAGTGACATTTTGAATCAATTTTTCTACAGTCAAGAAAATCAATTTTCTGATGAAAAACGATGACCCGTGACCTGTCAAACCTTCTCCAGATGGTCAGAAATGGTAATTTTTTAATGTATATTTTTTTTACTGTAAATGACTATTGTATGTGAATTATCACTTTTGGAACAAAAATAAGTGTGTTTAGAGTCATTTTAATGCCTGAAATTGGTCGAAATAGAAGCTTCTGAGTAGGCGAAAAAGTCTGTAAAAATGGCAATTTTGGTCACATTGAGGCTTTAAAAAGTAGTTATTGAACATGAGGCACAATCCAAGTGACATTTTGAATCAATTTTTCTACAGTCAAAAAAAACAATTTTCTGATGAAAAACGATGACCCGGGACCTGTTGAACTTTCTACAGATGGTCAGAAATGGAATTTTTTTAATTTTTAATTTTTTGACTGTAAATGACTATTGCATGTGAATTATAACTGTTGGAACAAAAATAAGTGTGTTTAAAGTCATTTTAATGCCTGAAATTGGTCAAAAAAGAAGCTTCTGAGTAGGAGAAAAAGTCTGTAAAAATGGCAATTTTGGTCACATTGAGGCTTTAAAAAGTAGTTATTCAACATGAGGCACAATCCAAGTGACATTTTGAATCAATTTTTCTACAGTAAAAAAAACAATTTTCTGATGAAAAACGATGACCCGGGACCTGTTGAACCTTCTCCAGATGGTCAGAAATGGTAATTTTTTAATTTTTAATTTTTTGATTGTAAATGACTATTGCATGTGAATCATCACTTTTGGGAAAAAAATAAGTGTGTTTCGGGTCATTTTAAGGCCTGAAATTGGTCGAAATAGAAGCTTCTGAGTAGGAGAAAAAGTCTGTAAAAATGGCAATTTTGGTCACATTGAGGCTTTAAAAGGTAGTTATTCAACATGAGGCACAATCCAAGTGACATTTTGAATCAATTTTTCTACAGTCAAAAAAATCAATTTTCTGATGAAAAACGATGACCCGGGACCTGTTGAACATTCTCCAGATGGTCAGAAATGGTAATTTTTTAATGTTTAATTTTTTGACTGTAAATGACTATTGTGCATGTGAATTATCACTTTTGGAACAAAAATAAGTGTGTTTAAAGTCATTTTAATGCCTGAAATTGGTCGAAATAGAAGCTTCTGAGTAGGAGAAAAAGTCTGTAAAAATGGCAATTTTGGTCACATTGAGGCTTTAAAAAGTAGTTATTCAACATGAGGCACAATCCAAGTGACATTTTGAATCAATTTTTCCACAGTCAAAAAAAATCAATTTTCTGATGAAAAACGATGACCCGGGACCTGTCGAACCTTCTCCAGATGGTCAGAAATGGTAATTTTTTAATGATTACTTTTTTTACTGTAAATGACAATTGCATGTGAATTATCACTTTTGGAACAAAAAAAAGTGTGTTTAAAGTCATTTTAATGCCTGAAATTGGTCGAAATAGAAGCTTCTGAGTAGGAGAAAAAGTCTGTAAAAATGGCAATTTTGGTCACATTGAGGATTTAAAAAGTAGTTATTCAACATGAGGCACAATCCAAGTGACATTTTGAATCAATTTTTCTACAGTCAAAAAAATCAATTTTCTGATGAAAAACGATGACCCGTGACCTGTCGAACCTTCTCCAGAAATGTCAGAAATGGTAATTTTTTAATGTTTAATTTTTGGACTGTAAATGACTATTGCATGTGAATTATCACTTTTGGAACAAAAATAAGTGTGTTTAGAGTCATTTAATGGCTGAAATTGGTCGCAATAGAAGCTTCTGAGTAGGAGAAAAAGTCTGTAAAAATGGAAATTTTGGTCACATTGAGGCTTTAAAAAGTAGATATTCAACATGAGGCACAATCTAAATGATATTTTGAGTCAATTTTTCTACAGTCAAAAAAATCTATTTTCTGATGAAAAACGATGACCCGTGCGTGACCTGTCGGACCTTCTCCAGATTGTCAGAAATGGTAATTTTTTAATGTTTAATTTTTTGACTGTAAATGACTATTGTATGTGAATTATCACTTTTGGAACTAAAATAATTGTGTTCAGAGTCATTTTAATGCCTGAAATTTGTTGAAATAGAAGATTCTGAGTAGGCGAAAAAGTCTATAAAAATGGCAATTTTGGTCACATTGAGGCTTCAAAAAGTAGTAATCCAACATGAGGCACAATCCAAGTGACATTTTGAATCAATTTTTCTACAGTCAAAAAAATCAATTTTCAGATGAAAAACGATGACCCGGGACCTGTTGAACCTTCTCCAGATGGTCAGAAAAGGTAATTTTTTAATTTTTAATTTTTTGACTGTAAATGACTATTGCATGTGAATTATCACTTTTGGAACAAAAATAAGTGTGTTTAAAGTCATTTTAATGCCTGAAATTGGTCGAAATAGAAGCTTCTGAGTAGGCGAAAAAGTCTGTAAAAATGGCAATTTTGGTCACATTGAGGCTTTAAAAAGTAGTTATTCAACATGAGGCACAATCCAAGTGACATTTTGAATAAATTTTTCTACAGTCAAAAAAAGCAATTTTCTGATGAAAAACGATGACCCGGGACCTGTTGAACTTTCTCCAGATGGTCAGAAATGGTCACTTTTAAATTTTTAATTTTTTGACTGTAAATGACTATTGTGCATGTGAATTATCACTTTTGGAACAAAAATAAGTGTGTTTAAAGTCATTTTAATGCCTGAAATTGGTCGAAATAGAAGCTTCTGAGTAGGAGAAAAAGTCTGTAAAAATGGCAATTTTGGTCACATTGAGGCTTTAAAAAGTAGTTATTCAACATGAGGCACAATCCAAGTGACATTTTGAATCAATTTTTCTACAGTCAAGAAAATCAATTTTCTGATGAAAAACGATGACCCGTGACCTGTCGAACCTTCTCCAGATGGTCAGAAATGGTAATTTTTTAATGTATATTTTTTTGACTGTAAATGACTATTGTATGTGAATTATCACTTTTGGAACAAAAATAAGTGTGTTTAGAGTCATTTTAATGCCTGAAATTGGTCGAAATAGAAGCTTCTGAGTAGGCGAAAAAGTCTGTAAAAATGGCAATTTTGGTCACATTGAGGCTTTAAAAAGTAGTTATTGAACATGAGGCACAATCCAAGTGACATTTTGAATCAATTTTTCTACAGTCAAAAAAACCAATTTTCTGATGAAAAACGATGACCCGGGACCTGTTGAACTTTCTACAGATGGTCAGAAATGGAATTTTTTTAATTTTTAATTTTTTGACTGTAAATGACTATTGCATGTGAATTATAACTGTTGGAACAAAAATAAGTGTGTTTAAAGTCATTTTAATGCCTGAAATTGGTCAAAAAAGAAGCTTCTGAGTAGGAGAAAAAGTCTGTAAAAATGGCAATTTTGGTCACATTGAGGCTTTAAAAAGTAGTTATTCAACATGAGGCACAATCCAAGTGACATTTTGAATCAATTTTTCTACAGTAAAAAAAAACAATTTTCTGATGAAAAACGATGACCCGTGACCTGTCGAACCTTCTCCAGATGGTCAGAAATGGTAATTTTTAATGTTTAATTTTTTGGCTGTAAATGACTATTGCATGTGAATTATCACTTTTGGAACAAAAATAAGTGTGTTTAAAGTCATTTTAATGCCTGAAATCGGTCGAAATAGAAGCTTCTGAGTAGGAGAAAAAGTCTGGAAAAATGGAAATTTTGGTCACATTGAGGCTTTAAAAAGTAGTTATTCAACATGAGGCACAATCCAAGTGACATTATGAATCAATTTTTCTACAGTCAAAAAAATCAATTTTCTGATGAAAAACGATGACCCGTGACCTGTCGAACCTTCTCCAGAAATGTCAGAAATGGTAATTTTTTAATGTTTAATTTTTAGACTGTAAATGACTATTGCATGTGAATTATCACTTTTGGAGCAAAAATAAGTGTGTTTAGAGTCATTTAATGGCTGAAATTGGTCGTAATGAAAGCTTCTGAGTAGGAGAAAAAGTCTGAAAAATGGCAATTCTGGTCACATTGAGGCTTTAAAAAGTAGATATTCAACATGAGGCACAATCCAAATGACATTTTGAGTCAATTTTTCTACAGTCAAAAAAATCAATTTTCTGATGAAAAACGATGACCCAGGACCTGTTGAACTTTCTCCAGATGGTCAGAAATTGAATTTTTTTAATTTTTAATTTTTTGACTGTAAATGACTATTGCATGTGAATTATCACTTTTGGAACAAAAATAAGTCTGTTTAAAGTCATTTTAATGCCTGAAATTGGTCGAAATAGAAGCTTCTGAGTAGGAGAAAAAGTCTGTAAAAATGGCAATTTTGGTCACATTGAGGCTTTAAAAAGTAGTTATTCAACATGAGGCACAATCCAAGTGACATTTTGAATCAATTTGTCTACAGTCAAGAAAATCAATTTTTTGATGAAAAACGATGACCCGTGACCTGTCGAACCTTCTCCAGATGGTCAGAAATGGTAATTTTTTAATGTATATTTTTTTGACTGTAAATGACTATTGTATGTGAATTATCACTTTTGGAACAAAAATAAGTGTGTTTAGAGTCATTTTAATGCCTGAAATTGGTCGAAATAGAAGCTTCTGAGTAGGCGAAAAAGTCTGTAAAAATGGCAATTTTGGTCACATTGAGGCTTTAAAAAGTAGTTATTGAACATGAGGCACAATCCAAGTGACATTTTGAATCAATTTTTCTACAGTCAAAAAAACCAATTTTCTGATGAAAAACGATGACCCGGGACCTGTTGAACTTTCTACAGATGGTCAGAAATGGAATTTTTTTAATTTTTAATTTTTTGACTGTAAATGACTATTGCATGTGAATTATAACTGTTGGAACAAAAATAAGTGTGTTTAAAGTCATTTTAATGCCTGAAATTGGTCAAAAAAGAAGCTTCTGAGTAGGAGAAAAAGTCTGTAAAAATGGCAATTTTGGTCACATTGAGGCTTTAAAAAGTAGTTATTCAACATGAGGCACAATCCAAGTGACATTTTGAATCAATTTTTCTACAGTAAAAAAAACAATTTTCTGATGAAAAACGATGACCCGTGACCTGTCGAACCTTCTCCAGATGGTCAGAAATGGTAATTTTTAATGTTTAATTTTTTGGCTGTAAATGACTATTGCATGTGAATTATCACTTTTGGAGCAAAAATAAGTGTGTTTAGAGTCATTTAATGGCTGAAATTGGTCGTAATGAAAGCTTCTGAGTAGGAGAAAAAGTCTGAAAAATGGCAATTCTGGTCACATTGAGGCTTTAAAAAGTAGATATTCAACATGAGGCACAATCCAAATGACATTTTGATTCAATTTTTCTACAGTCAAAAAAATCAATTTTCTGATGAAAAACGATGACCCAGGACCTGTTGAACTTTCTCCAGATGGTCAGAAATTGAATTTTTTTAATTTTTAATTTTTTGACTGTAAATGACTATTGCATGTGAATTATCACTTTTGGAACAAAAATAAGTGTGTTTAAAGTCATTTTAATGCCTGAAATTGGCCGAAAAAAAAGCTTCTGAGTAGGAGAAAAAGTCTGTAAAAATGGCAATTTTGGTCACATTGAGGCTTTAAAAAGTAGTTATTCAACATGAGGCACAATCCAAGTGACATTTTGAATCAATTTTTCTACAGTAAAAAAAAACAATTTTCTGATGAAAAACGATGACCCGTGACCTGTCGAACCTTCTCCAGATGGTCAGAAATGGTAATTTTTAATGTTTAATTTTTTGACTGTAAATGACTATTGCATGTGAATTATCACTTTTGGAACAAAAATAAGTGTGTTTAAAGTCATGTTAATGCCTGAAATTGGTCGAAATAGAAGCTTCTGAGTAGGAGAAAAAGTCTGTAAAAATGGCAATTTTGGTCACATTGAGGCTTAAAAAGTAGTTATTCAACATGAGGCACAATCCAAGTGACATTTTGAATCAATTTTTCTACAGTCAAGCAAATCAATTTTCTGATGAAAAACGTTGACCCGGGACCTGTCGAACCTTCTCCAGATGGTCAGAAATGGTAATTTTTTAATTTTAAATTTTTTGACTGTAAATGACTATTGCATGTGAATTATCACTTTTGGAACAAAAATAAGTATGTTTAAAGTTATTTTAATGCCTGAAATTGGTCGAAATAGAAGCTTCTGAGTAGGAGAAAAAGCCTGTAAAAATTGCAATTTTGGTCACATTGAGGCTTTAAAAAGTAGTAATCCAACATGAGGCACAATCCAAGTGACATTTTGAATCAATTTTTCTACAGTCAAAAAAATCAATTTTCTGATGAAAAACGATGACCCGGGACCTGTTGAACTTTCTCCAGATGGTCAGAAATGGTAATTTTTAATGTTTAATTTTTTGACTGTAAATGACTATTGCATGTGAATTATCACTTTTGGAACAAAAATAAGTGTGTTTAAAGTCATTTTAATGCCTGAAATCGGTCGAAATAGAAGCTTCTGAGTAGGAGAAAAAGTCTGGAAAAATGGAAATTTTGGTCACATTGAGGCTTTAAAAAATAGTTATTCAACATGAGGCACAATCCAAGTGACATTATGAATCAATTTTTCTACAGTCAAAAAAATCAATTTTCTGATGAAAAACGATGACCCGTGACCTGTCGAACCTTCTCCAGAAATGTCAGAAATGGTAATTTTTTAATGTTTAATTTTTAGACTGTAAATGACTATTGCATGTGAATTATCACTTTTGGAACAAAAATAAGTGTGTTTAGAGTCATTTAATGGCTGAAATTGGTCGTAATGAAAGCTTCTGAGTAGGAGAAAAAGTCTGAAAAATGTCAATTCTGGTCACATTGAGGCTTTAAAAAGTAGATATTCAACATGAGGCACAATCCAAATGACATTTTGAGTCAATTTTTCTACAGTCAAAAAAATCAATTTTCTGATGAAAAACGATGACCCAGGACCTGTTGAACTTTCTCCAGATGGTCAGAAATTGAATTTTTTTAATTTTTAATTTTTTGAATGTAAATGACTATTGCATGTGAATTATCACTTTTGGAACAAAAATAAGTGTGTTTAAAGTCATTTTAATGCCTGAAATTGGTCGAAAAAAAAGCTTCTGAGTAGGAGAAAAAGTCTGTAAAAATGGCAATTTTGGTCACATTGAGGCTTAAAAAGTAGATATTCAACATGAGGCACAATCCAAGTGACATTTTGAATCAATTTTTCTACAGTCAAAAAAATCAATTTTCTGATGAAAAACGATGACCCGGGACCTGTTGAACCTTCTCCAGATGGTCAGAAAAGGTAATTTTTTAATTTTTAATTTTTTGACTGTAAATGACTATTGCATGTGAATTATCACTTTTGGAACAAAAATAAGTATGTTTAAAGTTATTTTAATGCCTGAAATTGGTCGAAATAGAAGCTTCTGAGTAGGAGAAAAAGCCTGTAAAAATTGCAATTTTGGTCACATTGAGGCTTTAAAAAGTAGTAATCCAACATGAGGCACAATCCAAGTGACATTTTGAATCAATTTTTCTACAGTCAAAAAAATCAATTTTCTGATGAAAAACGATGACCCGGGACCTGTTGAACTTTCTCCAGATGGTCAGAAATGGTAATTTTTTAATGTTTAATTTTTTGACTGTAAATGACTATTGTGCATGTGAATGATCACTTTTGGAACAAAAATAAGTGTGTTTAAAGTCATTTTAATGCCTGAAATTGGTCGAAATAGAAGCTTCTGAGTAGGAGAAAAAGTCTGTAAAAATGGCAATTTTGGTCACATTGAGGCTTTAAAAAGTAGTTATTCAACATGAGGCACAATCCAAGTGACATTTTGAATCAATTTTTCTACAGTCAAAAAAATCAATTTTCTGATGAAAAACGATGACCCGGGACCTGTCGAACCTTCTCCAGATGGTCAGAAATGGTAATTTTTTAATTTTTAATTTTTTGACTGTAAATGACTATTGCATGTGAATTATCACTTTTGGAACAAAAATAAGTGTGTTTAAAGTCATTTTAATGCCTGAAATTGGTCGAAATAGAAGCTTCTGAGTAGGAGAAAAAGTCTGTAAAAATGGCAATTTTGGTCACATTGAGGCTTTAAAAAGTAGTTATTCAACATGAGGCACAATCCAAGTGACATTTTGAATCAATTTTTCTACAGTCAAG
Organism: Triturus cristatus; assembly: GCF_964204655.1. Classification (NCBI taxonomy): domain Eukaryota; kingdom Metazoa; phylum Chordata; class Amphibia; order Caudata; family Salamandridae; genus Triturus; species Triturus cristatus. The sequence continues at coordinate 897,585,643 of NC_140594.1, read as the reverse complement.
AAAATCAATTTTCTGATGAAAAACGATGACCCGTGACCTGTCGAACCTTCTCCAGATGGTCAGAAATGGTAATTTTTTAATGTATATTTTTTTGACTGTAAATGACTATTGTATGTGAATTATCACTTTTGGAACAAAAATAAGTGTGTTTAGAGTCATTTTAATGCCTGAAATTGGTCGAAATAGAAGCTTCTGAGTAGGCGAAAAAGTCTGTAAAAATGGCAATTTTGGTCACATTGAGGCTTTAAAAAGTAGTTATTCAACATGAGGCACAATCCAAGTGACATTTTGAATCAATTTTTCTACAGTCAAAAAAATCAATTTTCAGATGAAAAACGATGACCCGGGACCTGTTGAACTTTCTCCAGATGGTCAGAAATGGTCACTTTTAAATTTTTAATTTTTTGACTGTAAATGACTATTGTGCATGTGAATTATCACTTTTGGAACAAAAATAAGTGTGTTTAAAGTCATTTTAATGCCTGAAATTGGTCGAAATAGAAGCTTCTGAGTAGGAGAAAAAGTCTGTAAAAATGGCAATTTTGGTCACATTGAGGCTTTAAAAAGTAGTTATTCAACATGAGGCACAATCCAAGTGACATTTTGAATCAATTTTTCTACAGTCCAGAAAATCAATTTTCTGATGAAAAACGATGACCCGTGACCTGTCAAACCTTCTCCAGATGGTCAGAAATGGTAATTTTTTAATGTATATTTTTTTTACTGTAAATGACTATTGTATGTGAATTATCACTTTTGGAACAAAAATAAGTGTGTTTAGAGTCATTTTAATGCCTGAAATTGGTCGAAATAGAAGCTTCTGAGTAGGCGAAAAAGTCTGTAAAAATGGCAATTTTGGTCACATTGAGGCTTTAAAAAGTAGTTATTGAACATGAGGCACAATCCAAGTGACATTTTGAAACAATTTTTCTACAGTCAAAAAAACCAATTTTCTGATGAAAAACGATGACCCGGGACCTGTTGAACTTTCTACAGATGGTCAGAAATGGAATTTTTTTAATTTTTAATTTTTTGACTGTAAATGACTATTGCATGTGAATTATAACTGTTGGAACAAAAATAAGTGTGTTTAAAGTCATTTTAATGCCTGAAATTGGTCAAAAAAGAAGCTTCTGAGTAGGAGAAAAAGTCTGTAAAAATGGCAATTTTGGTCACATTGAGGCTTTAAAAAGTAGTTATTCAACATGAGGCACAATCCAAGTGACATTTTGAATCAATTTTTCTACAGTAAAAAAAACAATTTTCTGATGAAAAACGATGACCCGGGACCTGTTGAACCTTCTCCAGATGGTCAGAAATGGTAATTTTTTAATTTTTAATTTTTTGATTGTAAATGACTATTGCATGTGAATCATCACTTTTGGGAAAAAAATAAGTGTGTTTCGGGTCATTTTAAGGCCTGAAATTGGTCGAAATAGAAGCTTCTGAGTAGGAGAAAAAGTCTGTAAAAATGGCAATTTTGGTCACATTGAGGCTTTAAAAGGTAGTTATTCAACATGAGGCACAATCCAAGTGACATTTTGAATCAATTTTTCTACAGTCAAAAAAATCAATTTTCTGATGAAAAACGATGACCCGGGACCTGTTGAACATTCTCCAGATGGTCAGAAATAGTAATTTTTTAATGTTTAATTTTTTGACTGTAAATGACTATTGTGCATGTGAATTATCACTTTTGGAACAAAAATAAGTGTGTTTAAAGTCATTTTAATGCCTGAAATTGGTCGAAATAGAAGCTTCTGAGTAGGAGAAAAAGTCTGTAAAAATGGCAATTTTGGTCACATTGAGGCTTTAAAAATTAGTTTTTCAACATGAGGCACAATCCAAGTGACATTTTGAATCAATTTTTCCACAGTCAAAAAAAATCAATTTTCTGATGAAAAACGATGACCCGGGACCTGTCGAACCTTCTCCAGATGGTCAGAAATGGTAATTTTTTAATGATTACTTTTTTTACTGTAAATGACAATTGCATGTGAATTATCACTTTTGGAACAAAAAAAAGTGTGTTTAAAGTCATTTTAATGCCTGAAATTGGTCGAAATAGAAGCTTCTGAGTAGGAGAAAAAGTCTGTAAAAATGGCAATTTTGGTCACATTGAGGATTTAAAAAGTAGTTATTCAACATGAGGCACAATCCAAGTGACATTTTGAATAAATTTTTCTACAGTCAAAAAAATCAATTTTCTGATGAAAAACGATGACCCGTGACCTGTCGAACCTTCTCCAGAAATGTCAGAAATGGTAATTTTTTAATGTTTAATTTTTGGACTGTAAATGACTATTGCATGTGAATTATCACTTTTGGAACAAAAATAAGTGTGTTTAGAGTCATTTAATGGCTGAAATTGGTCGCAATAGAAGCTTCTGAGTAGGAGAAAAAGTCTGTAAAAATGGAAATTTTGGTCACATTGAGGCTTTAAAAAGTAGATATTCAACATGAGGCACAATCTAAATGATATTTTGAGTCAATTTTTCTACAGTCAAAAAAATCTATTTTCTGATGAAAAACGATGACCCGTGACCTGTCGGACCTTCTCCAGATTGTCAGAAATGGTAATTTTTTAATGTTTAATTTTTTGACTGTAAATGACTATTGTATGTGAATTATCACTTTTGGAACTAAAATAATTGTGTTCAGAGTCATTTTAATGCCTGAAATTTGTTGAAATAGAAGATTCTGAGTAGGCGAAAAAGTCTATAAAAATGGCAATTTTGGTCACATTGAGGCTTCAAAAAGTAGTAATCCAACATGAGGCACAATCCAAGTGACATTTTGAATCAATTTTTCTACAGTCAAAAAAATCAATTTTCAGATGAAAAACGATGACCCGGGACCTGTTGAACCTTCTCCAGATGGTCAGAAAAGGTAATTTTTTAATTTTTAATTTTTTGACTGTAAATGACTATTGCATGTGAATTATCACTTTTGGAACAAAAATAAGTGTGTTTAAAGTCATTTTAATGCCTGAAATTGGTCGAAATAGAAGCTTCTGAGTAGGCGAAAAAGTCTGTAAAAATGGCAATTTTGGTCACATTGAGGCTTTAAAAAGTAGTTATTCAACATGAGGCACAATCCAAGTGACATTTTGAATAAATTTTTCTACAGTCAAAAAAATCAATTTTCTGATGAAAAACGATGACCCGGGACCTGTTGAACTTTCTCCAGATGGTCAGAAATGGTCACTTTTAAATTTTTAATTTTTTGACTGTAAATGACTATTGTGCATGTGAATTATCACTTTTGGAACAAAAATAAGTGTGTTTAAAGTCATTTTAATGCCTGAAATTGGTCGAAATAGAAGCTTCTGAGTAGGAGAAAAAGTCTGTAAAAATGGCAATTTTGGTCACATTGAGGCTTTAAAAAGTAGTTATTCAACATGAGGCACAATCCAAGTGACATTTTGAATCAATTTTTCTACAGTCAAGAAAATCAATTTTCTGATGAAAAACGATGACCCGTGACCTGTCGAACCTTCTCCAGATGGTCAGAAATGGTAATTTTTTAATGTATATTTTTTTGACTGTAAATGACTATTGTATGTGAATTATCACTTTTGGAACAAAAATAAGTGTGTTTAGAGTCATTTTAATGCCTGAAATTGGTCGAAATAGAAGCTTCTGAGTAGGCGAAAAAGTCTGTAAAAATGGCAATTTTGGTCACATTGAGGCTTTAAAAAGTAGTTATTGAACATGAGGCACAATCCAAGTGACATTTTGAATCAATTTTTCTACAGTCAAAAAAACCAATTTTCTGATGAAAAACGATGACCCGGGACCTGTTGAACTTTCTACAGATGGTCAGAAATGGAATTTTTTTAATTTTTAATTTTTTGACTGTAAATGACTATTGCATGTGAATTATAACTGTTGGAACAAAAATAAGTGTGTTTAAAGTCATTTTAATGCCTGAAATTGGTCAAAAAAGAAGCTTCTGAGTAGGAGAAAAAGTCTGTAAAAATGGCAATTTTGGTCACATTGAGGCTTTAAAAAGTAGTTATTCAACATGAGGCACAATCCAAGTGACATTTTGAATCAATTTTTCTACAGTAAAAAAAAACAATTTTCTGATGAAAAACGATGACCCGTGACCTGTCGAACCTTCTCCAGATGGTCAGAAATGGTAATTTTTAATGTTTAATTTTTTGGCTGTAAATGACTATTGCATGTGAATTATCACTTTTGGAACAAAAATAAGTGTGTTTAAAGTCATTTTAATGCCTGAAATCGGTCGAAATAGAAGCTTCTGAGTAGGAGAAAAAGTCTGGAAAAATGGAAATTTTGGTCACATTGAGGCTTTAAAAAGTAGTTATTCAACATGAGGCACAATCCAAGTGACATTTTGAATCAATTTTTCTACAGTCAAGAAAATCAATTTTCTGATGAAAAACGATGACCCGTGACCTGTCGAACCTTCTCCAGATGGTCAGAAATGGTAATTTTTTAATGTATATTTTTTTGACTGTAAATGACTATTGTATGTGAATTATCACTTTTGGAACAAAAATAAGTGTGTTTAGAGTCATTTTAATGCCTGAAATTGGTCGAAATAGAAGCTTCTGAGTAGGCGAAAAAGTCTGTAAAAATGGCAATTTTGGTCACATTGAGGCTTTAAAAAGTAGTTATTCAACATGAGGCACAATCCAAGTGACATTTTGAATCAATTTTTCTACAGTCAAAAAAATCAATTTTCAGATGAAAAACGATGACCCGGGACCTGTTGAACTTTCTCCAGATGGTCAGAAATGGTCACTTTTAAATTTTTAATTTTTTGACTGTAAATGACTATTGTGCATGTGAATTATCACTTTTGGAACAAAAATAAGTGTGTTTAAAGTCATTTTAATGCCTGAAATTGGTCGAAATAGAAGCTTCTGAGTAGGAGAAAAAGTCTGTAAAAATGGCAATTTTGGTCACATTGAGGCTTTAAAAAGTAGTTATTCAACATGAGGCACAATCCAAGTGACATTTTGAATCAATTTTTCTACAGTCAAGAAAATCAATTTTCTGATGAAAAACGATGACCCGTGACCTGTCAAACCTTCTCCAGATGGTCAGAAATGGTAATTTTTTAATGTATATTTTTTTTACTGTAAATGACTATTGTATGTGAATTATCACTTTTGGAACAAAAATAAGTGTGTTTAGAGTCATTTTAATGCCTGAAATTGGTCGAAATAGAAGCTTCTGAGTAGGCGAAAAAGTCTGTAAAAATGGCAATTTTGGTCACATTGAGGCTTTAAAAAGTAGTTATTGAACATGAGGCACAATCCAAGTGACATTTTGAATCAATTTTTCTACAGTCAAAAAAACCAATTTTCTGATGAAAAACGATGACCCGGGACCTGTTGAACTTTCTACAGATGGTCAGAAATGGAATTTTTTTAATTTTTAATTTTTTGACTGTAAATGACTATTGCATGTGAATTATAACTGTTGGAACAAAAATAAGTGTGTTTAAAGTCATTTTAATGCCTGAAATTGGTCAAAAAAGAAGCTTCTGAGTAGGAGAAAAAGTCTGTAAAAATGGCAATTTTGGTCACATTGAGGCTTTAAAAAGTAGTTATTCAACATGAGGCACAATCCAAGTGACATTTTGAATCAATTTTTCTACAGTAAAAAAAACAATTTTCTGATGAAAAACGATGACCCGGGACCTGTTGAACCTTCTCCAGATGGTCAGAAATGGTAATTTTTTAATTTTTAATTTTTTGATTGTAAATGACTATTGCATGTGAATCATCACTTTTGGGAAAAAAATAAGTGTGTTTCGGGTCATTTTAAGGCCTGAAATTGGTCGAAATAGAAGCTTCTGAGTAGGAGAAAAAGTCTGTAAAAATGGCAATTTTGGTCACATTGAGGCTTTAAAAGGTAGTTATTCAACATGAGGCACAATCCAAGTGACATTTTGAATCAATTTTTCTACAGTCAAAAAAATCAATTTTCTGATGAAAAACGATGACCCGGGACCTGTTGAACATTCTCCAGATGGTCAGAAATGGTAATTTTTTAATGTTTAATTTTTTGACTGTAAATGACTATTGTGCATGTGAATTATCACTTTTGGAACAAAAATAAGTGTGTTTAAAGTCATTTTAATGCCTGAAATTGGTCGAAATAGAAGCTTCTGAGTAGGAGAAAAAGTCTGTAAAAATGGCAATTTTGGTCACATTGAGGCTTTAAAAAGTAGTTATTCAACATGAGGCACAATCCAAGTGACATTTTGAATCAATTTTTCCACAGTCAAAAAAAATCAATTTTCTGATGAAAAACGATGACCCGGGACCTGTCGAACCTTCTCCAGATGGTCAGAAATGGTAATTTTTTAATGATTACTTTTTTTACTGTAAATGACAATTGCATGTGAATTATCACTTTTGGAACAAAAAAAAGTGTGTTTAAAGTCATTTTAATGCCTGAAATTGGTCGAAATAGAAGCTTCTGAGTAGGAGAAAAAGTCTGTAAAAATGGCAATTTTGGTCACATTGAGGATTTAAAAAGTAGTTATTCAACATGAGGCACAATCCAAGTGACATTTTGAATCAATTTTTCTACAGTCAAAAAAATCAATTTTCTGATGAAAAACGATGACCCGTGACCTGTCGAACCTTCTCCAGAAATGTCAGAAATGGTAATTTTTTAATGTTAAATTTTTGGACTGTAAATGACTATTGCATGTGAATTATCACTTTTGGAACAAAAATAAGTGTGTTTAGAGTCATTTAATGGCTGAAATTGGTCGCAATAGAAGCTTCTGAGTAGGAGAAAAAGTCTGTAAAAATGGAAATTTTGGTCACATTGAGGCTTTAAAAAGTAGATATTCAACATGAGGCACAATCTAAATGATATTTTGAGTCAATTTTTCTACAGTCAAAAAAATCTATTTTCTGATGAAAAACGATGACCCGTGACCTGTCGGACCTTCTCCAGATTGTCAGAAATGGTAATTTTTTAATGTTTAATTTTTTGACTGTAAATGACTATTGTATGTGAATTATCACTTTTGGAACTAAAATAATTGTGTTCAGAGTCATTTTAATGCCTGAAATTTGTTGAAATAGAAGATTCTGAGTAGGCGAAAAAGTCTATAAAAATGGCAATTTTGGTCACATTGAGGCTTCAAAAAGTAGTAATCCAACATGAGGCACAATCCAAGTGACATTTTGAATCAATTTTTCTACAGTCAAAAAAATCAATTTTCAGATGAAAAACGATGACCCGGGACCTGTTGAACCTTCTCCAGATGGTCAGAAAAGGTAATTTTTTAATTTTTAATTTTTTGACTGTAAATGACTATTGCATGTGAATTATCACTTTTGGAACAAAAATAAGTGTGTTTAAAGTCATTTTAATGCCTGAAATTGGTCGAAATAGAAGCTTCTGAGTAGGCGAAAAAGTCTGTAAAAATGGCAATTTTGGTCACATTGAGGCTTTAAAAAGTAGTTATTCAACATGAGGCACAATCCAAGTGACATTTTGAATAAATTTTTCTACAGTCAAAAAAATCAATTTTCTGATGAAAAACGATGACCCGGGACCTGTTGAACTTTCTCCAGATGGTCAGAAATGGTCACTTTTAAATTTTTAATTTTTTGACTGTAAATGACTATTGTGCATGTGAATTATCACTTTTGGAACAAAAATAAGTGTGTTTAAAGTCATTTTAATGCCTGAAATTGGTCGAAATAGAAGCTTCTGAGTAGGAGAAAAAGTCTGTAAAAATGGCAATTTTGGTCACATTGAGGCTTTAAAAAGTAGTTATTCAACATGAGGCACAATCCAAGTGACATTTTGAATCAATTTTTCTACAGTCAAGAAAATCAATTTTCTGATGAAAAACGATGACCCGTGACCTGTCGAACCTTCTCCAGATGGTCAGAAATGGTAATTTTTTAATGTATATTTTTTTGACTGTAAATGACTATTGTATGTGAATTATCACTTTTGGAACAAAAATAAGTGTGTTTAGAGTCATTTTAATGCCTGAAATTGGTCGAAATAGAAGCTTCTGAGTAGGCGAAAAAGTCTGTAAAAATGGCAATTTTGGTCACATTGAGGCTTTAAAAAGTAGTTATTGAACATGAGGCACAATCCAAGTGACATTTTGAATCAATTTTTCTACAGTCAAAAAAACCAATTTTCTGATGAAAAACGATGACCCGGGACCTGTTGAACTTTCTACAGATGGTCAGAAATGGAATTTTTTTAATTTTTAATTTTTTGACTGTAAATGACTATTGCATGTGAATTATAACTGTTGGAACAAAAATAAGTGTGTTTAAAGTCATTTTAATGCCTGAAATTGGTCAAAAAAGAAGCTTCTGAGTAGGAGAAAAAGTCTGTAAAAATGGCAATTTTGGTCACATTGAGGCTTTAAAAAGTAGTTATTCAACATGAGGCACAATCCAAGTGACATTTTGAATCAATTTTTCTACAGTAAAAAAAAACAATTTTCTGATGAAAAACGATGACCCGTGACCTGTCGAACCTTCTCCAGATGGTCAGAAATGGTAATTTTTAATGTTTAATTTTTTGGCTGTAAATGACTATTGCATGTGAATTATCACTTTTGGAACAAAAATAAGTGTGTTTAAAGTCATTTTAATGCCTGAAATCGGTCGAAATAGAAGCTTCTGAGTAGGAGAAAAAGTCTGGAAAAATGGAAATTTTGGTCACATTGAGGCTTTAAAAAGTAGTTATTCAACATGAGGCACAATCCAAGTGACATTATGAATCAATTTTTCTACAGTCAAAAAAATCAATTTTCTGATGAAAAACGATGACCCGTGACCTGTCGAACCTTCTCCAGAAATGTCAGAAATGGTAATTTTTTAATGTTTAATTTTTAGACTGTAAATGACTATTGCATGTGAATTATCACTTTTGGAGCAAAAATAAGTGTGTTTAGAGTCATTTAATGGCTGAAATTGGTCGTAATGAAAGCTTCTGAGTAGGAGAAAAAGTCTGAAAAATGGCAATTCTGGTCACATTGAGGCTTTAAAAAGTAGATATTCAACATGAGGCACAATCCAAATGACATTTTGAGTCAATTTTTCTACAGTCAAAAAAATCAATTTTCTGATGAAAAACGATGACCCAGGACCTGTTGAACTTTCTCCAGATGGTCAGAAATTGAATTTTTTTAATTTTTAATTTTTTGACTGTAAATGACTATTGCATGTGAATTATCACTTTTGGAACAAAAATAAGTGTGTTTAAAGTCATTTTAATGCCTGAAATTGGTCGAAATAGAAGCTTCTGAGTAGGAGAAAAAGTCTGTAAAAATGGCAATTTTGGTCACATTGAGGCTTTAAAAAGTAGTTATTCAACATGAGGCACAATCCAAGTGACATTTTGAATCAATTTTTCTACAGTCATGAAAATCAATTTTCTGATGAAAAACGATGACCCGTGACCTGTCGAACCTTCTCCAGATGGTCAGAAATGGTAATTTTTTAATGTATATTTTTTTGACTGTAAATGACTATTGTATGTGAATTATCACTTTTGGAACAAAAATAAGTGTGTTTAGAGTCATTTTAATGCCTGAAATTGGTCGAAATAGAAGCTTCTGAGTAGGCGAAAAAGTCTGTAAAAATGGCAATTTTGGTCACATTGAGGCTTTAAAAAGTAGTTATTGAACATGAGGCACAATCCAAGTGACATTTTGAATCAATTTTTCTACAGTCAAAAAAACCAATTTTCTGATGAAAAACGATGACCCGTGACCTGTCGAACCTTCTCCAGATGGTCAGAAATGGTAATTTTTAATGTTTAATTTTTTGGCTGTAAATGACTATTGCATGTGAATTATCACTTTTGGAACAAAAATAAGTGTGTTTAAAGTCATTTTAATGCCTGAAATCGGTCGAAATAGAAGCTTCTGAGTAGGAGAAAAAGTCTGGAAAAATGGAAATTTTGGTCACATTGAGACTTTAAAAAGTAGTTATTCAACATGAGGCACAATCCAAGTGACATTATGAATCAATTTTTCTACAGTCAAAAAAATCAATTTTCTGATGAAAAACGATGACCCGTGACCTGTCGAACCTTCTCCAGAAATGTCAGAAATGGTAATTTTTTAATGTTTAATTTTTAGACTGTAAATGACTATTGCATGTGAATTATCACTTTTGGAGCAAAAATAAGTGTGTTTAGAGTCATTTAATGGCTGAAATTGGTCGTAATGAAAGCTTCTGAGTAGGAGAAAAAGTCTGAAAAATGGCAATTCTGGTCACATTGAGGCTTTAAAAAGTAGATATTCAACATGAGGCACAATCCAAATGACATTTTGAGTCAATTTTTCTACAGTCAAAAAAATCAATTTTCTGATGAAAAACGATGACCCAGGACCTGTTGAACTTTCTCCAGATGGTCAGAAATTGAATTTTTTTAATTTTTAATTTTTTGACTGTAAATGACTATTGCATGTGAATTATCACTTTTGGAACAAAAATAAGTGTGTTTAAAGTCATTTTAATGCCTGAAATTGGTTGAAAAAAAAGCTTCTGAGTAGGAGAAAAAGTCTGTAAAAATGGCAATTTTGGTCACATTGAGGCTTTAAAAAGTAGTTATTCAACATGAGGCACAATCCAAGTGACATTTTGAATCAATTTTTCTACAGTAAAAAAAAACAATTTTCTGATGAAAAACGATGACCCGTGACCTGTCGAACCTTCTCCAGATGGTCAGAAATGGTAATTTTTAATGTTTAATTTTTTGACTGTAAATGACTATTGCATGTGAATTATCACTTTTGGAACAAAAATAAGTGTGTTTAAAGTCATGTTAATGCCTGAAATTGGTCGAAATAGAAGCTTCTGAGTAGGAGAAAAAGTCTGTAAAAATGGCAATTTTGGTCACATTGAGGCTTAAAAAGTAGTTATTCAACATGAGGCACAATCCAAGTGACATTTTGAATCAATTTTTCTACAGTCAAGCAAATCAATTTTCTGATGAAAAACGTTGACCCGGGACCTGTCGAACCTTCTCCAGATGGTCAGAAAAGGTAATTTTTTAATTTTTAATTTTTTGACTGTAAATGACTATTGCATGTGAATTATCACTTTTGGAACAAAAATAAGTGTGTTTAAAGTCATTTTAATGCCTGAAATTGGTCGAAATAGAAGCTTCTGAGTAGGCGAAAAAGTCTGTAAAAATGGCAATTTTGGTCACATTGAGGCTTTAAAAAGTAGTTATTCAACATGAGGCACAATCCAAGTGACATTTTGAATAAATTTTTCTACAGTCAAAAAAATCAATTTTCTGATGAAAAACGATGACCCGGGACCTGTTGAACTTTCTCCAGATGGTCAGAAATGGTCACTTTTAAATTTTTAATTTTTTGACTGTAAATGACTATTGTGCATGTGAATTATCACTTTTGGAACAAAAATAAGTGTGTTTAAAGTCATTTTAATGCCTGAAATTGGTCGAAATAGAAGCTTCTGAGTAGGAGAAAAAGTCTGTAAAAATGGCAATTTTGGTCACATTGAGGCTTTAAAAAGTAGTTATTCAACATGAGGCACAATCCAAGTGACATTTTGAATCAATTTTTCTACAGTCAAGAAAATCAATTTTCTGATGAAAAACGATGACCCGTGACCTGTCGAACCTTCTCCAGATGGTCAGAAATGGTAATTTTTTAATGTATATTTTTTTGACTGTAAATGACTATTGTATGTGAATTATCACTTTTGGAACAAAAATAAGTGTGTTTAGAGTCATTTTAATGCCTGAAATTGGTCGAAATAGAAGCTTCTGAGTAGGCGAAAAAGTCTGTAAAAATGGCAATTTTGGTCACATTGAGGCTTTAAAAAGTAGTTATTGAACATGAGGCACAATCCAAGTGACATTTTGAATCAATTTTTCTACAGTCAAAAAAACCAATTTTCTGATGAAAAACGATGACCCGGGACCTGTTGAACTTTCTACAGATGGTCAGAAATGGAATTTTTTTAATTTTTAATTTTTTGACTGTAAATGACTATTGCATGTGAATTATAACTGTTGGAACAAAAATAAGTGTGTTTAGAGTCATTTTAATGCCTGAAATTGGTCAAAAAAGAAGCTTCTGAGTAGGAGAAAAAGTCTGTAAAAATGGCAATTTTGGTCACATTGAGGCTTTAAAAAGTAGTTATTCAACATGAGGCACAATCCAAGTGACATTTTGAATCAATTTTTCTACAGTAAAAAAAACAATTTTCTGATGAAAAACGATGACCCGTGACCTGTCGAACCTTCTCCAGATGGTCAGAAATGGTAATTTTTAATGTTTAATTTTTTGGCTGTAAATGACTATTGCATGTGAATTATCACTTTTGGAACAAAAATAAGTGTGTTTAAAGTCATTTTAATGCCTGAAATCGGTCGAAATAGAAGCTTCTGAGTAGGAGAAAAAGTCTGGAAAAATGGAAATTTTGGTCACATTGAGGCTTTAAAAAGTAGTTATTCAACATGAGGCACAATCCAAGTGACATTATGAATCAATTTTTCTACAGTCAAAAAAATCAATTTTCTGATGAAAAACGATGACCCGTGACCTGTCGAACCTTCTCCAGAAATGTCAGAAATGGTAATTTTTTAATGTTTAATTTTTAGACTGTAAATGACTATTGCATGTGAATTATCACTTTTGGAGCAAAAATAAGTGTGTTTAGAGTCATTTAATGGCTGAAATTGGTCGTAATGAAAGCTTCTGAGTAGGAGAAAAAGTCTGAAAAATGGCAATTCTGGTCACATTGAGGCTTTAAAAAGTAGATATTCAACATGAGGCACAATCCAAATGACATTTTGAGTCAATTTTTCTACAGTCAAAAAAATCAATTTTCTGATGAAAAACGATGACCCAGGACCTGTTGAACTTTCTCCAGATGGTCAGAAATTGAATTTTTTTAATTTTTAATTTTTTGACTGTAAATGACTATTGCATGTGAATTATCACTTTTGGAACAAAAATAAGTGTGTTTAAAGTCATTTTAATGCCTGAAATTGGTCGAAAAAAAAGCTTCTGAGTAGGAGAAAAAGTCTGTAAAAATGGCAATTTTGGTCACATTGAGGCTTTAAAAAGTAGTTATTCAACATGAGGCACAATCCAAGTGACATTTTGAATCAATTTTTCTACAGTAAAAAAAAACAATTTTCTGATGAAAAACGATGACCCGTGACCTGTCGAACCTTCTCCAGATGGTCAGAAATGGTAATTTTTAATGTTTAATTTTTTGACTGTAAATGACTATTGCATGTGAATTATCACTTTTGGAACAAAAATAAGTGTGTTTAAAGTCATGTTAATGCCTGAAATTGGTCGAAATAGAAGCTTCTGAGTAGGAGAAAAAGTCTGTAAAAATGGCAATTTTGGTCACATTGAGGCTTAAAAAGTAGTTATTCAACATGAGGCACAATCCAAGTGACATTTTGAATCAATTTTTCTACAGTCAAGCAAATCAATTTTCTGATGAAAAACGTTGACCCGGGACCTGTCGAACCTTCTCCAGATGGTCAGAAAAGGTAATTTTTTAATTTTTAATTTTTTGACTGTAAATGACTATTGCATGTGAATTATCACTTTTGGAACAAAAATAAGTGTGTTTAAAGTCATTTTAATGCCTGAAATTGGTCGAAATAGAAGCTTCTGAGTAGGCGAAAAAGTCTGTAAAAATGGCAATTTTGGTCACATTGAGGCTTTAAAAAGTAGTTATTCAACATGAGGCACAATCCAAGTGACATTTTGAATAAATTTTTCTACAGTCAAAAAAATCAATTTTCTGATGAAAAACGATGACCCGGGACCTGTTGAACTTTCTCCAGATGGTCAGAAATGGTCACTTTTAAATTTTTAATTTTTTAGCTGTAAATGACTATTGTGCATGTGAATTATCACTTTTGGAACAAAAATAAGTGTGTTTAAAGTCATTTTAATGCCTGAAATTGGTCGAAATAGAAGCTTCTGAGTAGGAGAAAAAGTCTGTAAAAATGGCAATTTTGGTCACATTGAGGCTTTAAAAAGTAGTTATTCAACATGAGGCACAATCCAAGTGACATTTTGAATCAATTTTTCTACAGTCAAGAAAATCAATTTTCTGATGAAAAACGATGACCCGTGACCTGTCGAACCTTCTCCAGATGGTCAGAAATGGTAATTTTTTAATGTATATTTTTTTGACTGTAAATGACTATTGTATGTGAATTATCACTTTTGGAACAAAAATAAGTGTGTTTAGAGTCATTTTAATGCCTGAAATTGGTCGAAATAGAAGCTTCTGAGTAGGCGAAAAAGTCTGTAAAAATGGCAATTTTGGTCACATTGAGGCTTTAAAAAGTAGTTATTGAACATGAGGCACAATCCAAGTGACATTTTGAATCAATTTTTCTACAGTCAAAAAAACCAATTTTCTGATGAAAAACGATGACCCGGGACCTGTTGAACTTTCTACAGATGGTCAGAAATGGAATTTTTTTAATTTTTAATTTTTTGACTGTAAATGACTATTGCATGTGAATTATAACTGTTGGAACAAAAATAAGTGTGTTTAAAGTCATTTTAATGCCTGAAATTGGTCAAAAAAGAAGCTTCTGAGTAGGAGAAAAAGTCTGTAAAAATGGCAATTTTGGTCACATTGAGGCTTTAAAAAGTAGTTATTCAACATGAGGCACAATCCAAGTGACATTTTGAATCAATTTTTCTACAGTAAAAAAAACAATTTTCTGATGAAAAACGATGACCCGTGACCTGTCGAACCTTCTCCAGATGGTCAGAAATGGTAATTTTTAATGTTTAATTTTTTGGCTGTAAATGACTATTGCATGTGAATTATCACTTTTGGAACAAAAATAAGTGTGTTTAAAGTCATTTTAATGCCTGAAATCGGTCGAAATAGAAGCTTCTGAGTAGGAGAAAAAGTCTGGAAAAATGGAAATTTTGGTCACATTGAGGCTTTAAAAAGTAGTTATTCAACATGAGGCACAATCCAAGTGACATTATGAATCAATTTTTCTACAGTCAAAAAAATCAATTTTCTGATGAAAAACGATGACCCGTGACCTGTCGAACCTTCTCCAGAAATGTCAGAAATGGTAATTTTTTAATGTTTAATTTTTAGACTGTAAATGACTATTGCATGTGAATTATCACTTTTGGAGCAAAAATAAGTGTGTTTAGAGTCATTTAATGGCTGAAATTGGTCGTAATGAAAGCTTCTGAGTAGGAGAAAAAGTCTGAAAAATGGCAATTCTGGTCACATTGAGGCTTTAAAAAGTAGATATTCAACATGAGGCACAATCCAAATGACATTTTGAGTCAATTTTTCTACAGTCAAAAAAATCAATTTTCTGATGAAAAACGATGACCCAGGACCTGTTGAACTTTCTCCAGATGGTCAGAAATTGAATTTTTTTAATTTTTAATTTTTTGACTGTAAATGACTATTGCATGTGAATTATCACTTTTGGAACAAAAATAAGTGTGTTTAAAGTCATTTTAATGCCTGAAATTGGTCGAAATAGAAGCTTCTGAGTAGGAGAAAAAGTCTGTAAAAATGGCAATTTTGGTCACATTGAGGCTTTAAAAAGTAGTTATTCAACATGAGGCACAATCCAAGTGACATTTTGAATCAATTTTTCTACAGTCAAGAAAATCAATTTTCTGATGAAAAACGATGACCCGTGACCTGTCGAACCTTCTCCAGATGGTCAGAAATGGTAATTTTTTAATGTATATTTTTTTGACTGTAAATGACTATTGTATGTGAATTATCACTTTTGGAACAAAAATAAGTGTGTTTAGAGTCATTTTAATGCCTGAAATTGGTCGAAATAGAAGCTTCTGAGTAGGCGAAAAAGTCTGTAAAAATGGCAATTTTGGTCACATTGAGGCTTTAAAAAGTAGTTATTGAACATGAGGCACAATCCAAGTGACATTTTGAATCAATTTTTCTACAGTCAAAAAAACCAATTTTCTGATGAAAAACGATGACCCGGGACCTGTTGAACTTTCTACAGATGGTCAGAAATGGAATTTTTTTAATTTTTAATTTTTTGACTGTAAATGACTATTGCATGTGAATTATAACTGTTGGAACAAAAATAAGTGTGTTTAAAGTCATTTTAATGCCTGAAATTGGTCAAAAAAGAAGCTTCTGAGTAGGAGAAAAAGTCTGTAAAAATGGCAATTTTGGTCACATTGAGGCTTTAAAAAGTAGTTATTCAACATGAGGCACAATCCAAGTGACATTTTGAATCAATTTTTCTACAGTAAAAAAAACAATTTTCTGATGAAAAACGATGACCCGTGACCTGTCGAACCTTCTCCAGATGGTCAGAAATGGTAATTTTTAATGTTTAATTTTTTGGCTGTAAATGACTATTGCATGTGAATTATCACTTTTGGAACAAAAATAAGTGTGTTTAAAGTCATTTTAATGCCTGAAATCGGTCGAAATAGAAGCTTCTGAGTAGGAGAAAAAGTCTGGAAAAATGGAAATTTTGGTCACATTGAGGCTTTAAAAAGTAGTTATTCAACATGAGGCACAATCCAAGTGACATTATGAATCAATTTTTCTACAGTCAAAAAAATCAATTTTCTGATGAAAAACGATGACCCGTGACCTGTCGAACCTTCTCCAGAAATGTCAGAAATGGTAATTTTTTAATGTTTAATTTTTAGACTGTAAATGACTATTGCATGTGAATTATCACTTTTGGAGCAAAAATAAGTGTGTTTAGAGTCATTTAATGGCTGAAATTGGTCGTAATGAAAGCTTCTGAGTAGGAGAAAAAGTCTGAAAAATGGCAATTCTGGTCACATTGAGGCTTTAAAAAGTAGATATTCAACATGAGGCACAATCCAAATGACATTTTGAGTCAATTTTTCTACAGTCAAAAAAATCAATTTTCTGATGAAAAACGATGACCCAGGACCTGTTGAACTTTCTCCAGATGGTCAGAAATTGAATTTTTTTAATTTTTAATTTTTTGACTGTAAATGACTATTGCATGTGAATTATCACTTTTGGAACAAAAATAAGTGTGTTTAAAGTCATTTTAATGCCTGAAATTGGTCGAAATAGAAGCTTCTGAGTAGGAGAAAAAGTCTGTAAAAATGGCAATTTTGGTCACATTGAGGCTTTAAAAAGTAGTTATTCAACATGAGGCACAATCCAAGTGACATTTTGAATCAATTTTTCTACAGTCAAGAAAATCAATTTTCTGATGAAAAACGATGACCCGTGACCTGTCGAACCTTCTCCAGATGGTCAGAAATGGTAATTTTTTAATGTATATTTTTTTGACTGTAAATGACTATTGTATGTGAATTATCACTTTTGGAACAAAAATAAGTGTGTTTAGAGTCATTTTAATGCCTGAAATTGGTCGAAATAGAAGCTTCTGAGTAGGCGAAAAAGTCTGTAAAAATGGCAATTTTGGTCACATTGAGGCTTTAAAAAGTAGTTATTGAACATGAGGCACAATCCAAGTGACATTTTGAATCAATTTTTCTACAGTCAAAAAAACCAATTTTCTGATGAAAAACGATGACCCGGGACCTGTTGAACTTTCTACAGATGGTCAGAAATGGAATTTTTTTAATTTTTAATTTTTTGACTGTAAATGACTATTGCATGTGAATTATAACTGTTGGAACAAAAATAAGTGTGTTTAAAGTCATTTTAATGCCTGAAATTGGTCAAAAAAGAAGCTTCTGAGTAGGAGAAAAAGTCTGTAAAAATGGCAATTTTGGTCACATTGAGGCTTTAAAAAGTAGTTATTCAACATGAGGCACAATCCAAGTGACATTTTGAATCAATTTTTCTACAGTAAAAAAAACAATTTTCTGATGAAAAACGATGACCCGTGACCTGTCGAACCTTCTCCAGATGGTCAGAAATGGTAATTTTTAATGTTTAATTTTTTGGCTGTAAATGACTATTGCATGTGAATTATCACTTTTGGAACAAAAATAAGTGTGTTTAAAGTCATTTTAATGCCTGAAATCGGTCGAAATAGAAGCTTCTGAGTAGGAGAAAAAGTCTGGAAAAATGGAAATTTTGGTCACATTGAGGCTTTAAAAAGTAGTTATTCAACATGAGGCACAATCCAAGTGACATTATGAATCAATTTTTCTACAGTCAAAAAAATCAATTTTCTGATGAAAAACGATGACCCGTGACCTGTCGAACCTTCTCCAGAAATGTCAGAAATGGTAATTTTTTAATGTTTAATTTTTAGACTGTAAATGACTATTGCATGTGAATTATCACTTTTGGAGCAAAAATAAGTGTGTTTAGAGTCATTTAATGGCTGAAATTGGTCGTAATGAAAGCTTCTGAGTAGGAGAAAAAGTCTGAAAAATGGCAATTCTGGTCACATTGAGGCTTTAAAAAGTAGATATTCAACATGAGGCACAATCCAAATGACATTTTGAGTCAATTTTTCTACAGTCAAAAAAATCAATTTTCTGATGAAAAACGATGACCCAGGACCTGTTGAACTTTCTCCAGATGGTCAGAAATTGAATTTTTTTAATTTTTAATTTTTTGACTGTAAATGACTATTGCATGTGAATTATCACTTTTGGAACAAAAATAAGTGTGTTTAAAGTCATTTTAATGCCTGAAATTGGTCGAAATAGAAGCTTCTGAGTAGGAGAAAAAGTCTGTAAAAATGGCAATTTTGGTCACATTGAGGCTTTAAAAAGTAGTTATTCAACATGAGGCACAATCCAAGTGACATTTTGAATCAATTTTTCTACAGTCATGAAAATCAATTTTCTGATGAAAAACGATGACCCGTGACCTGTCGAACCTTCTCCAGATGGTCAGAAATGGTAATTTTTTAATGTATATTTTTTTGACTGTAAATGACTATTGTATGTGAATTATCACTTTTGGAACAAAAATAAGTGTGTTTAGAGTCATTTTAATGCCTGAAATTGGTCGAAATAGAAGCTTCTGAGTAGGCGAAAAAGTCTGTAAAAATGGCAATTTTGGTCACATTGAGGCTTTAAAAAGTAGTTATTGAACATGAGGCACAATCCAAGTGACATTTTGAATCAATTTTTCTACAGTCAAAAAAACCAATTTTCTGATGAAAAACGATGACCCGGGACCTGTTGAACTTTCTACAGATGGTCAGAAATGGAATTTTTTTAATTTTTAATTTTTTGACTGTAAATGACTATTGCATGTGAATTATAACTGTTGGAACAAAAATAAGTGTGTTTAGAGTCATTTTAATGCCTGAAATTGGTCAAAAAAGAAGCTTCTGAGTAGGAGAAAAAGTCTGTAAAAATGGCAATTTTGGTCACATTGAGGCTTTAAAAAGTAGTTATTCAACATGAGGCACAATCCAAGTGACATTTTGAATCAATTTTTCTACAGTAAAAAAAACAATTTTCTGATGAAAAACGATGACCCGTGACCTGTCGAACCTTCTCCAGATGGTCAGAAATGGTAATTTTTAATGTTTAATTTTTTGGCTGTAAATGACTATTGCATGTGAATTATCACTTTTGGAACAAAAATAAGTGTGTTTAAAGTCATTTTAATGCCTGAAATCGGTCGAAATAGAAGCTTCTGAGTAGGAGAAAAAGTCTGGAAAAATGGAAATTTTGGTCACATTGAGACTTTAAAAAGTAGTTATTCAACATGAGGCACAATCCAAGTGACATTATGAATCAATTTTTCTACAGTCAAAAAAATCAATTTTCTGATGAAAAACGATGACCCGTGACCTGTCGAACCTTCTCCAGAAATGTCAGAAATGGTAATTTTTTAATGTTTAATTTTTAGACTGTAAATGACTATTGCATGTGAATTATCACTTTTGGAGCAAAAATAAGTGTGTTTAGAGTCATTTAATGGCTGAAATTGGTCGTAATGAAAGCTTCTGAGTAGGAGAAAAAGTCTGAAAAATGGCAATTCTGGTCACATTGAGGCTTTAAAAAGTAGATATTCAACATGAGGCACAATCCAAATGACATTTTGAGTCAATTTTTCTACAGTCAAAAAAATCAATTTTCTGATGAAAAACGATGACCCAGGACCTGTTGAACTTTCTCCAGATGGTCAGAAATTGAATTTTTTTAATTTTTAATTTTTTGACTGTAAATGACTATTGCATGTGAATTATCACTTTTGGAACAAAAATAAGTGTGTTTAAAGTCATTTTAATGCCTGAAATTGGTCGAAAAAAAAGCTTCTGAGTAGGAGAAAAAGTCTGTAAAAATGGCAATTTTGGTCACATTGAGGCTTTAAAAAGTAGTTATTCAACATGAGGCACAATCCAAGTGACATTTTGAATCAATTTTTCTACAGTAAAAAAAAACAATTTTCTGATGAAAAACGATGACCCGTGACCTGTCGAACCTTCTCCAGATGGTCAGAAATGGTAATTTTTAATGTTTAATTTTTTGACTGTAAATGACTATTGCATGTGAATTATCACTTTTGGAACAAAAATAAGTGTGTTTAAAGTCATGTTAATGCCTGAAATTGGTCGAAATAGAAGCTTCTGAGTAGGAGAAAAAGTCTGTAAAAATGGCAATTTTGGTCACATTGAGGCTTAAAAAGTAGTTATTCAACATGAGGCACAATCCAAGTGACATTTTGAATAAATTTTTCTACAGTCAAAAAAATCAATTTTCTGATGAAAAACGATGACCCGGGACCTGTTGAACTTTCTCCAGATGGTCAGAAATGGTCACTTTTAAATTTTTAATTTTTTGACTGTAAATGACTATTGTGCATGTGAATTATCACTTTTGGAACAAAAATAAGTGTGTTTAAAGTCATTTTAATGCCTGAAATTGGTCGAAATAGAAGCTTCTGAGTAGGAGAAAAAGTCTGTAAAAATGGCAATTTTGGTCACATTGAGGCTTTAAAAAGTAGTTATTCAACATGAGGCACAATCCAAGTGACATTTTG
Organism: Triturus cristatus; assembly: GCF_964204655.1. Classification (NCBI taxonomy): domain Eukaryota; kingdom Metazoa; phylum Chordata; class Amphibia; order Caudata; family Salamandridae; genus Triturus; species Triturus cristatus. Next base: position 897,564,702 of record NC_140594.1, on the reverse strand, counting down.
AATCAATTTTTCTACAGTCAAGAAAATCAATTTTCTGATGAAAAACGATGACCCGTGACCTGTCGAACCTTCTCCAGATGGTCAGAAATGGTAATTTTTTAATGTATATTTTTTTGACTGTAAATGACTATTGTATGTGAATTATCACTTTTGGAACAAAAATAAGTGTGTTTAGAGTCATTTTAATGCCTGAAATTGGTCGAAATAGAAGCTTCTGAGTAGGCGAAAAAGTCTGTAAAAATGGCAATTTTGGTCACATTGAGGCTTTAAAAAGTAGTTATTGAACATGAGGCACAATCCAAGTGACATTTTGAATCAATTTTTCTACAGTCAAAAAAACCAATTTTCTGATGAAAAACGATGACCCGGGACCTGTTGAACTTTCTACAGATGGTCAGAAATGGAATTTTTTTAATTTTTAATTTTTTGACTGTAAATGACTATTGCATGTGAATTATAACTGTTGGAACAAAAATAAGTGTGTTTAGAGTCATTTTAATGCCTGAAATTGGTCAAAAAAGAAGCTTCTGAGTAGGAGAAAAAGTCTGTAAAAATGGCAATTTTGGTCACATTGAGGCTTTAAAAAGTAGTTATTCAACATGAGGCACAATCCAAGTGACATTTTGAATCAATTTTTCTACAGTAAAAAAAACAATTTTCTGATGAAAAACGATGACCCGTGACCTGTCGAACCTTCTCCAGATGGTCAGAAATGGTAATTTTTAATGTTTAATTTTTTGGCTGTAAATGACTATTGCATGTGAATTATCACTTTTGGAACAAAAATAAGTGTGTTTAAAGTCATTTTAATGCCTGAAATCGGTCGAAATAGAAGCTTCTGAGTAGGAGAAAAAGTCTGGAAAAATTGAAATTTTGGTCACATTGAGGCTTTAAAAAGTAGTTATTCAACATGAGGCACAATCCAAGTGACATTATGAATCAATTTTTCTACAGTCAAAAAAATCAATTTTCTGATGAAAAACGATGACCCGTGACCTGTCGAACCTTCTCCAGAAATGTCAGAAATGGTAATTTTTTAATGTTTAATTTTTAGACTGTAAATGACTATTGCATGTGAATTATCACTTTTGGAGCAAAAATAAGTGTGTTTAGAGTCATTTAATGGCTGAAATTGGTCGTAATGAAAGCTTCTGAGTAGGAGAAAAAGTCTGAAAAATGGCAATTCTGGTCACATTGAGGCTTTAAAAAGTAGATATTCAACATGAGGCACAATCCAAATGACATTTTGAGTCAATTTTTCTACAGTCAAAAAAATCAATTTTCTGATGAAAAACGATGACCCAGGACCTGTTGAACTTTCTCCAGATGGTCAGAAATTGAATTTTTTTAATTTTTAATTTTTTGACTGTAAATGACTATTGCATGTGAATTATCACTTTTGGAACAAAAATAAGTGTGTTTAAAGTCATTTTAATGCCTGAAATTGGTCGAAATAGAAGCTTCTGAGTAGGAGAAAAAGTCTGTAAAAATGGCAATTTTGGTCACATTGAGGCTTTAAAAAGTAGTTATTCAACATGAGGCACAATCCAAGTGACATTTTGAATCAATTTTTCTACAGTCAAGAAAATCAATTTTCTGATGAAAAACGATGACCCGTGACCTGTCGAACCTTCTCCAGATGGTCAGAAATGGTAATTTTTTAATGTATATTTTTTTGACTGTAAATGACTATTGTATGTGAATTATCACTTTTGGAACAAAAATAAGTGTGTTTAGAGTCATTTTAATGCCTGAAATTGGTCGAAATAGAAGCTTCTGAGTAGGCGAAAAAGTCTGTAAAAATGGCAATTTTGGTCACATTGAGGCTTTAAAAAGTAGTTATTGAACATGAGGCACAATCCAAGTGACATTTTGAATCAATTTTTCTACAGTCAAAAAAACCAATTTTCTGATGAAAAACGATGACCCGGGACCTGTTGAACTTTCTACAGATGGTCAGAAATGGAATTTTTTTAATTTTTAATTTTTTGACTGTAAATGACTATTGCATGTGAATTATAACTGTTGGAACAAAAATAAGTGTGTTTAAAGTCATTTTAATGCCTGAAATTGGTCAAAAAAGAAGCTTCTGAGTAGGAGAAAAAGTCTGTAAAAATGGCAATTTTGGTCACATTGAGGCTTTAAAAAGTAGTTATTCAACATGAGGCACAATCCAAGTGACATTTTGAATCAATTTTTCTACAGTAAAAAAAACAATTTTCTGATGAAAAACGATGACCCGTGACCTGTCGAACCTTCTCCAGATGGTCAGAAATGGTAATTTTTAATGTTTAATTTTTTGGCTGTAAATGACTATTGCATGTGAATTATCACTTTTGGAACAAAAATAAGTGTGTTTAAAGTCATTTTAATGCCTGAAATCGGTCGAAATAGAAGCTTCTGAGTAGGAGAAAAAGTCTGGAAAAATGGAAATTTTGGTCACATTGAGGCTTTAAAAAGTAGTTATTCAACATGAGGCACAATCCAAGTGACATTATGAATCAATTTTTCTACAGTCAAAAAAATCAATTTTCTGATGAAAAACGATGACCCGTGACCTGTCGAACCTTCTCCAGAAATGTCAGAAATGGTAATTTTTTAATGTTTAATTTTTAGACTGTAAATGACTATTGCATGTGAATTATCACTTTTGGAGCAAAAATAAGTGTGTTTAGAGTCATTTAATGGCTGAAATTGGTCGTAATGAAAGCTTCTGAGTAGGAGAAAAAGTCTGAAAAATGGCAATTCTGGTCACATTGAGGCTTTAAAAAGTAGATATTCAACATGAGGCACAATCCAAATGACATTTTGAGTCAATTTTTCTACAGTCAAAAAAATCAATTTTCTGATGAAAAACGATGACCCAGGACCTGTTGAACTTTTTCCAGATGGTCAGAAATTGAATTTTTTTAATTTTTAATTTTTTGACTGTAAATGACTATTGCATGTGAATTATCACTTTTGGAACAAAAATAAGTGTGTTTAAAGTCATTTTAATGCCTGAAATTGGTCGAAAAAAAAGCTTCTGAGTAGGAGAAAAAGTCTGTAAAAATGGCAATTTTGGTCACATTGAGGCTTTAAAAAGTAGTTATTCAACATGAGGCACAATCCAAGTGACATTTTGAATCAATTTTTCTACAGTAAAAAAAAACAATTTTCTGATGAAAAACGATGACCCGTGACCTGTCGAACCTTCTCAAGATGGTCAGAAATGGTAATTTTTAATGTTTAATTTTTTGACTCTAAATGACTATTGCATGTGAATTATCACTTTTGGAACAAAAATAAGTGTGTTTAAAGTCATGTTAATGCCTGAAATTGGTCGAAATAGAAGCTTCTGAGTAGGAGAAAAAGTCTGTAAAAATGGCAATTTTGGTCACATTGAGGCTTAAAAAGTAGTTATTCAACATGAGGCACAATCCAAGTGACATTTTGAATCAATTTTTCTACAGTCAAGCAAATCAATTTTCTGATGAAAAACGTTGACCCGGGACCTGTCGAACCTTCTCCAGATGGTCAGAAATGGTAATTTTTTAATTTTTAATTTTTTGACTGTAAATGACTATTGCATGTGAATTATCACTTTTGGAACAAAAATAAGTATGTTTAAAGTTATTTTAATGCCTGAAATTGGTCGAAATAGAAGCTTCTGAGTAGGAGAAAAAGCCTGTAAAAATTGCAATTTTGGTCACATTGAGGCTTTAAAAAGTAGTAATCCAACATGAGGCACAATCCAAGTGACATTTTGAATCAATTTTTCTACAGTCAAAAAAATCAATTTTCTGATGAAAAACGATGACCCGGGACCTGTTGAACTTTCTCCAGATGGTCAGAAATGGTAATTTTTTAATGTTTAATTTTTTGACTGTAAATGACTATTGTGCATGTGAATGATCACTTTTGGAACAAAAATAAGTGTGTTTAAAGTCATTTTAATGCCTGAAATTGGTCGAAATAGAAGCTTCTGAGTAGGAGAAAAAGTCTGTAAAAATGGCAATTTTGGTCACATTGAGGCTTTAAAAAGTAGTTATTCAACATGAGGCACAATCCAAGTGACATTTTGAATCAATTTTTCTACAGTAAAAAAAAACAATTTTCTGATGAAAAACGATGACCCGTGACCTGTCGAACCTTCTCCAGATGGTCAGAAATGGTAATTTTTAATGTTTAATTTTTTGACTGTAAATGACTATTGCATGTGAATTATCACTTTTGGAACAAAAATAAGTGTGTTTAAAGTCATGTTAATGCCTGAAATTGGTCGAAATAGAAGCTTCTGAGTAGGAGAAAAAGTCTGTAAAAATGGCAATTTTGGTCACATTGAGGCTTAAAAAGTAGTTATTCAACATGAGGCACAATCCAAGTGACATTTTGAATCAATTTTTCTACAGTCAAGCAAATCAATTTTCTGATGAAAAACGTTGACCCGGGACCTGTCGAACCTTCTCCAGATGGTCAGAAATGGTAATTTTTTAATTTTTAATTTTTTGACTGTAAATGACTATTGTATGTGAATTATCACTTTTGGAACAAAAATAAGTGTGTTTAGAGTCATTTTAATGCCTGAAATTGGTCGAAATAGAAGCTTCTGAGTAGGCGAAAAAGTCTGTAAAAATGGCAATTTTGGTCACATTGAGGCTTTAAAAAGTAGTTATTGAACATGAGGCACAATCCAAGTGACATTTTGAATCAATTTTTCTACAGTCAAAAAAACCAATTTTCTGATGAAAAACGATGACCCGGGACCTGTTGAACTTTCTACAGATGGTCAGAAATGGAATTTTTTTAATTTTTAATTTTTTGACTGTAAATGACTATTGCATGTGAATTATAACTGTTGGAACAAAAATAAGTGTGTTTAGAGTCATTTTAATGCCTGAAATTGGTCAAAAAAGAAGCTTCTGAGTAGGAGAAAAAGTCTGTAAAAATGGCAATTTTGGTCACATTGAGGCTTTAAAAAGTAGTTATTCAACATGAGGCACAATCCAAGTGACATTTTGAATCAATTTTTCTACAGTAAAAAAAACAATTTTCTGATGAAAAACGATGACCCGTGACCTGTCGAACCTTCTCCAGATGGTCAGAAATGGTAATTTTTAATGTTTAATTTTTTGGCTGTAAATGACTATTGCATGTGAATTATCACTTTTGGAACAAAAATAAGTGTGTTTAAAGTCATTTTAATGCCTGAAATCGGTCGAAATAGAAGCTTCTGAGTAGGAGAAAAAGTCTGGAAAAATTGAAATTTTGGTCACATTGAGGCTTTAAAAAGTAGTTATTCAACATGAGGCACAATCCAAGTGACATTATGAATCAATTTTTCTACAGTCAAAAAAATCAATTTTCTGATGAAAAACGATGACCCGTGACCTGTCGAACCTTCTCCAGAAATGTCAGAAATGGTAATTTTTTAATGTTTAATTTTTAGACTGTAAATGACTATTGCATGTGAATTATCACTTTTGGAGCAAAAATAAGTGTGTTTAGAGTCATTTAATGGCTGAAATTGGTCGTAATGAAAGCTTCTGAGTAGGAGAAAAAGTCTGAAAAATGGCAATTCTGGTCACATTGAGGCTTTAAAAAGTAGATATTCAACATGAGGCACAATCCAAATGACATTTTGAGTCAATTTTTCTACAGTCAAAAAAATCAATTTTCTGATGAAAAACGATGACCCAGGACCTGTTGAACTTTCTCCAGATGGTCAGAAATTGAATTTTTTTAATTTTTAATTTTTTGACTGTAAATGACTATTGCATGTGAATTATCACTTTTGGAACAAAAATAAGTGTGTTTAAAGTCATTTTAATGCCTGAAATTGGTCGAAATAGAAGCTTCTGAGTAGGAGAAAAAGTCTGTAAAAATGGCAATTTTGGTCACATTGAGGCTTTAAAAAGTAGTTATTCAACATGAGGCACAATCCAAGTGACATTTTGAATCAATTTTTCTACAGTCAAGAAAATCAATTTTCTGATGAAAAACGATGACCCGTGACCTGTCGAACCTTCTCCAGATGGTCAGAAATGGTAATTTTTTAATGTATATTTTTTTGACTGTAAATGACTATTGTATGTGAATTATCACTTTTGGAACAAAAATAAGTGTGTTTAGAGTCATTTTAATGCCTGAAATTGGTCGAAATAGAAGCTTCTGAGTAGGCGAAAAAGTCTGTAAAAATGGCAATTTTGGTCACATTGAGGCTTTAAAAAGTAGTTATTGAACATGAGGCACAATCCAAGTGACATTTTGAATCAATTTTTCTACAGTCAAAAAAACCAATTTTCTGATGAAAAACGATGACCCGGGACCTGTTGAACTTTCTACAGATGGTCAGAAATGGAATTTTTTTAATTTTTAATTTTTTGACTGTAAATGACTATTGCATGTGAATTATAACTGTTGGAACAAAAATAAGTGTGTTTAAAGTCATTTTAATGCCTGAAATTGGTCAAAAAAGAAGCTTCTGAGTAGGAGAAAAAGTCTGTAAAAATGGCAATTTTGGTCACATTGAGGCTTTAAAAAGTAGTTATTCAACATGAGGCACAATCCAAGTGACATTTTGAATCAATTTTTCTACAGTAAAAAAAACAATTTTCTGATGAAAAACGATGACCCGTGACCTGTCGAACCTTCTCCAGATGGTCAGAAATGGTAATTTTTAATGTTTAATTTTTTGGCTGTAAATGACTATTGCATGTGAATTATCACTTTTGGAACAAAAATAAGTGTGTTTAAAGTCATTTTAATGCCTGAAATCGGTCGAAATAGAAGCTTCTGAGTAGGAGAAAAAGTCTGGAAAAATGGAAATTTTGGTCACATTGAGGCTTTAAAAAGTAGTTATTCAACATGAGGCACAATCCAAGTGACATTATGAATCAATTTTTCTACAGTCAAAAAAATCAATTTTCTGATGAAAAACGATGACCCGTGACCTGTCGAACCTTCTCCAGAAATGTCAGAAATGGTAATTTTTTAATGTTTAATTTTTAGACTGTAAATGACTATTGCATGTGAATTATCACTTTTGGAGCAAAAATAAGTGTGTTTAGAGTCATTTAATGGCTGAAATTGGTCGTAATGAAAGCTTCTGAGTAGGAGAAAAAGTCTGAAAAATGGCAATTCTGGTCACATTGAGGCTTTAAAAAGTAGATATTCAACATGAGGCACAATCCAAATGACATTTTGAGTCAATTTTTCTACAGTCAAAAAAATCAATTTTCTGATGAAAAACGATGACCCAGGACCTGTTGAACTTTTTCCAGATGGTCAGAAATTGAATTTTTTTAATTTTTAATTTTTTGACTGTAAATGACTATTGCATGTGAATTATCACTTTTGGAACAAAAATAAGTGTGTTTAAAGTCATTTTAATGCCTGAAATTGGTCGAAAAAAAAGCTTCTGAGTAGGAGAAAAAGTCTGTAAAAATGGCAATTTTGGTCACATTGAGGCTTTAAAAAGTAGTTATTCAACATGAGGCACAATCCAAGTGACATTTTGAATCAATTTTTCTACAGTAAAAAAAAACAATTTTCTGATGAAAAACGATGACCCGTGACCTGTCGAACCTTCTCAAGATGGTCAGAAATGGTAATTTTTAATGTTTAATTTTTTGACTGTAAATGACTATTGCATGTGAATTATCACTTTTGGAACAAAAATAAGTGTGTTTAAAGTCATGTTAATGCCTGAAATTGGTCGAAATAGAAGCTTCTGAGTAGGAGAAAAAGTCTGTAAAAATGGCAATTTTGGTCACATTGAGGCTTAAAAAGTAGTTATTCAACATGAGGCACAATCCAAGTGACATTTTGAATCAATTTTTCTACAGTCAAGCAAATCAATTTTCTGATGAAAAACGTTGACCCGGGACCTGTCGAACCTTCTCCAGATGGTCAGAAATGGTAATTTTTTAATTTTTAATTTTTTGACTGTAAATGACTATTGCATGTGAATTATCACTTTTGGAACAAAAATAAGTATGTTTAAAGTTATTTTAATGCCTGAAATTGGTCGAAATAGAAGCTTCTGAGTAGGAGAAAAAGCCTGTAAAAATTGCAATTTTGGTCACATTGAGGCTTTAAAAAGTAGTAATCCAACATGAGGCACAATCCAAGTGACATTTTGAATCAATTTTTCTACAGTCAAAAAAATCAATTTTCTGATGAAAAACGATGACCCGGGACCTGTTGAACTTTCTCCAGATGGTCAGAAATGGTAATTTTTTAATGTTTAATTTTTTGACTGTAAATGACTATTGTGCATGTGAATGATCACTTTTGGAACAAAAATAAGTGTGTTTAAAGTCATTTTAATGCCTGAAATTGGTCGAAATAGAAGCTTCTGAGTAGGAGAAAAAGTCTGTAAAAATGGCAATTTTGGTCACATTGAGGCTTTAAAAAGTAGTTATTCAACATGAGGCACAATCCAAGTGACATTTTGAATCAATTTTTCTACAGTAAAAAAAAACAATTTTCTGATGAAAAACGATGACCCGTGACCTGTCGAACCTTCTCCAGATGGTCAGAAATGGTAATTTTTAATGTTTAATTTTTTGACTGTAAATGACTATTGCATGTGAATTATCACTTTTGGAACAAAAATAAGTGTGTTTAAAGTCATGTTAATGCCTGAAATTGGTCGAAATAGAAGCTTCTGAGTAGGAGAAAAAGTCTGTAAAAATGGCAATTTTGGTCACATTGAGGCTTAAAAAGTAGTTATTCAACATGAGGCACAATCCAAGTGACATTTTGAATCAATTTTTCTACAGTCAAGCAAATCAATTTTCTGATGAAAAACGTTGACCCGGGACCTGTCGAACCTTCTCCAGATGGTCAGAAATGGTAATTTTTTAATTTTTAATTTTTTGACTGTAAATGACTATTGCATGTGAATTATCACTTTTGGAACAAAAATAAGTATGTTTAAAGTTATTTTAATGCCTGAAATTGGTCGAAATAGAAGCTTCTGAGTAGGAGAAAAAGCCTGTAAAAATTGCAATTTTGGTCACATTGAGGCTTTAAAAAGTAGTAATCCAACATGAGGCACAATCCAAGTGACATTTTGAATCAATTTTTCTACAGTCAAAAAAATCAATTTTCTGATGAAAAACGATGACCCGGGACCTGTTGAACTTTCTCCAGATGGTCAGAAATGGTAATTTTTTAATGTTTAATTTTTTGACTGTAAATGACTATTGTGCATGTGAATGATCACTTTTGGAACAAAAATAAGTGTGTTTAAAGTCATTTTAATGCCTGAAATTGGTCGAAATAGAAGCTTCTGAGTAGGAGAAAAAGTCTGTAAAAATGGCAATTTTGGTCACATTGAGGCTTTAAAAAGTAGTTATTCAACATGAGGCACAATCCAAGTGACATTTTGAATCAATTTTTCTACAGTCAAAAAAACCAATTTTCTGATGAAAAACGATGACCCGGGACCTGTTGAACTTTCTACAGATGGTCAGAAATGGAATTTTTTTAATTTTTAATTTTTTGACTGTAAATGACTATTGCATGTGAATTATAACTGTTGGAACAAAAATAAGTGTGTTTAAAGTCATTTTAATGCCTGAAATTGGTCAAAAAAGAAGCTTCTGAGTAGGAGAAAAAGTCTGTAAAAATGGCAATTTTGGTCACATTGAGGCTTTAAAAAGTAGTTATTCAACATGAGGCACAATCCAAGTGACATTTTGAATCAATTTTTCTACAGTAAAAAAAACAATTTTCTGATGAAAAACGATGACCCGTGACCTGTCGAACCTTCTCCAGATGGTCAGAAATGGTAATTTTTAATGTTTAATTTTTTGGCTGTAAATGACTATTGCATGTGAATTATCACTTTTGGAACAAAAATAAGTGTGTTTAAAGTCATTTTAATGGCTGAAATCGGTCGAAATAGAAGCTTCTGAGTAGGAGAAAAAGTCTGGAAAAATGGAAATTTTGGTCACATTGAGGCTTTAAAAAGTAGTTATTCAACATGAGGCACAATCCAAGTGACATTATGAATCAATTTTTCTACAGTCAAAAAAATCAATTTTCTGATGAAAAACGATGACCCGTGACCTGTCGAACCTTCTCCAGAAATGTCAGAAATGGTAATTTTTTAATGTTTAATTTTTAGACTGTAAATGACTATTGCATGTGAATTATCACTTTTGGAGCAAAAATAAGTGTGTTTAGAGTCATTTAATGGCTGAAATTGGTCGTAATGAAAGCTTCTGAGTAGGAGAAAAAGTCTGAAAAATGGCAATTCTGGTCACATTGAGGCTTTAAAAAGTAGATATTCAACATGAGGCACAATCCAAATGACATTTTGAGTCAATTTTTCTACAGTCAAAAAAATCAATTTTCTGATGAAAAACGATGACCCAGGACCTGTTGAACTTTCTCCAGATGGTCAGAAATTGAATTTTTTTCATTTTTAATTTTTTGACTGTAAATGACTATTGCATGTGAATTATCACTTTTGGAACAAAAATAACTGTGTTTAAAGTCATTTTAATGCCTGAAATTGGTCGAAATAGAAGCTTCTGAGTAGGAGAAAAAGTCTGTAAAAATGGCAATTTTGGTCACATTGAGGCTTTAAAAAGTAGTTATTCAACATGAGGCACAATCCAAGTGACATTTTGAATCAATTTTTCTACAGTCAAGAAAATCAATTTTCTGATGAAAAACGATGACCCGTGACCTGTCGAACCTTCTCCAGATGGTCAGAAATGGTAATTTTTTAATGTATATTTTTTTGACTGTAAATGACTATTGTATGTGAATTATCACTTTTGGAACAAAAATAAGTGTGTTTAGAGTCATTTTAATGCCTGAAATTGGTCAAAATAGAAGCTTCTGAGTAGGCGAAAAAGTCTGTAAAAATGGCAATTTTGGTCACATTGAGGCTTTAAAAAGTAGTTATTGAACATGAGGCACAATCCAAGTGACATTTTGAATCAATTTTTCTACAGTCAAAAAAACCAATTTTCTGATGAAAAACGATGACCCGGGACCTGTTGAACTTTCTACAGATGGTCAGAAATGGAATTTTTTTAATTTTTAATTTTTTGACTGTAAATGACTATTGCATGTGAATTATAACTGTTGGAACAAAAATAAGTGTGTTTAAAGTCATTTTAATGCCTGAAATTGGTCAAAAAAGAAGCTTCTGAGTAGGAGAAAAAGTCTGTAAAAATGGCAATTTTGGTCACATTGAGGCTTTAAAAAGTAGTTATTCAACATGAGGCACAATCCAAGTGACATTTTGAATCAATTTTTCTACAGTAAAAAAAACAATTTTCTGATGAAAAACGATGACCCGTGACCTGTCGAACCTTCTCCAGATGGTCAGAAATGGTAATTTTTAATGTTTAATTTTTTGGCTGTAAATGACTATTGCATGTGAATTATCACTTTTGGAACAAAAATAAGTGTGTTTAAAGTCATTTTAATGCCTGAAATCGGTCGAAATAGAAGCTTCTGAGTAGGAGAAAAAGTCTGGAAAAATGGAAATTTTGGTCACATTGAGGCTTTAAAAAGTAGTTATTCAACATGAGGCACAATCCAAGTGACATTATGAATCAATTTTTCTACAGTCAAAAAAATCAATTTTCTGATGAAAAACGATGACCCGTGACCTGTCGAACCTTCTCCAGAAATGTCAGAAATGGTAATTTTTTAATGTTTAATTTTTAGACTGTAAATGACTATTGCATGTGAATTATCACTTTTGGAGCAAAAATAAGTGTGTTTAGAGTCATTTAATGGCTGAAATTGGTCGTAATGAAAGCTTCTGAGTAGGAGAAAAAGTCTGAAAAATGGCAATTCTGGTCACATTGAGGCTTTAAAAAGTAGATATTCAACATGAGGCACAATCCAAATGACATTTTGAGTCAATTTTTCTACAGTCAAAAAAATCAATTTTCTGATGAAAAACGATGACCCAGGACCTGTTGAACTTTTTCCAGATGGTCAGAAATTGAATTTTTTTAATTTTTAATTTTTTGACTGTAAATGACTATTGCATGTGAATTATCACTTTTGGAACAAAAATAAGTGTGTTTAAAGTCATTTTAATGCCTGAAATTGGTCGAAAAAAAAGCTTCTGAGTAGGAGAAAAAGTCTGTAAAAATGGCAATTTTGGTCACATTGAGGCTTTAAAAAGTAGTTATTCAACATGAGGCACAATCCAAGTGACATTTTGAATCAATTTTTCTACAGTAAAAAAAAACAATTTTCTGATGAAAAACGATGACCCGTGACCTGTCGAACCTTCTCAAGATGGTCAGAAATGGTAATTTTTAATGTTTAATTTTTTGACTGTAAATGACTATTGCATGTGAATTATCACTTTTGGAACAAAAATAAGTGTGTTTAAAGTCATGTTAATGCCTGAAATTGGTCGAAATAGAAGCTTCTGAGTAGGAGAAAAAGTCTGTAAAAATGGCAATTTTGGTCACATTGAGGCTTAAAAAGTAGTTATTCAACATGAGGCACAATCCAAGTGACATTTTGAATCAATTTTTCTACAGTCAAGCAAATCAATTTTCTGATGAAAAACGTTGACCCGGGACCTGTCGAACCTTCTCCAGATGGTCAGAAATGGTAATTTTTTAATTTTTAATTTTTTGACTGTAAATGACTATTGCATGTGAATTATCACTTTTGGAACAAAAATAAGTATGTTTAAAGTTATTTTAATGCCTGAAATTGGTCGAAATAGAAGCTTCTGAGTAGGAGAAAAAGCCTGTAAAAATTGCAATTTTGGTCACATTGAGGCTTTAAAAAGTAGTAATCCAACATGAGGCACAATCCAAGTGACATTTTGAATCAATTTTTCTACAGTCAAAAAAATCAATTTTCTGATGAAAAACGATGACCCGGGACCTGTTGAACTTTCTCCAGATGGTCAGAAATGGTAATTTTTTAATGTTTAATTTTTTGACTGTAAATGACTATTGTGCATGTGAATGATCACTTTTGGAACAAAAATAAGTGTGTTTAAAGTCATTTTAATGCCTGAAATTGGTCGAAATAGAAGCTTCTGAGTAGGAGAAAAAGTCTGTAAAAATGGCAATTTTGGTCACATTGAGGCTTTAAAAAGTAGTTATTCAACATGAGGCACAATCCAAGTGACATTTTGAATCAATTTTTCTACAGTAAAAAAAAACAATTTTCTGATGAAAAACGATGACCCGTGACCTGTCGAACCTTCTCCAGATGGTCAGAAATGGTAATTTTTAATGTTTAATTTTTTGACTGTAAATGACTATTGCATGTGAATTATCACTTTTGGAACAAAAATAAGTGTGTTTAAAGTCATGTTAATGCCTGAAATTGGTCGAAATAGAAGCTTCTGAGTAGGAGAAAAAGTCTGTAAAAATGGCAATTTTGGTCACATTGAGGCTTAAAAAGTAGTTATTCAACATGAGGCACAATCCAAGTGACATTTTGAATCAATTTTTCTACAGTCAAGCAAATCAATTTTCTGATGAAAAACGTTGACCCGGGACCTGTCGAACCTTCTCCAGATGGTCAGAAATGGTAATTTTTTAATTTTTAATTTTTTGACTGTAAATGACTATTGCATGTGAATTATCACTTTTGGAACAAAAATAAGTATGTTTAAAGTTATTTTAATGCCTGAAATTGGTCGAAATAGAAGCTTCTGAGTAGGAGAAAAAGCCTGTAAAAATTGCAATTTTGGTCACATTGAGGCTTTAAAAAGTAGTAATCCAACATGAGGCACAATCCAAGTGACATTTTGAATCAATTTTTCTACAGTCAAAAAAATCAATTTTCTGATGAAAAACGATGACCCGGGACCTGTTGAACTTTCTCCAGATGGTCAGAAATGGTAATTTTTTAATGTTTAATTTTTTGACTGTAAATGACTATTGTGCATGTGAATGATCACTTTTGGAACAAAAATAAGTGTGTTTAAAGTCATTTTAATGCCTGAAATTGGTCGAAATAGAAGCTTCTGAGTAGGAGAAAAAGTCTGTAAAAATGGCAATTTTGGTCACATTGAGGCTTTAAAAAGTAGTTATTCAACATGAGGCACAATCCAAGTGACATTTTGAATCAATTTTTCTACAGTCAAAAAAACCAATTTTCTGATGAAAAACGATGACCCGGGACCTGTTGAACTTTCTACAGATGGTCAGAAATGGAATTTTTTTAATTTTTAATTTTTTGACTGTAAATGACTATTGCATGTGAATTATAACTGTTGGAACAAAAATAAGTGTGTTTAAAGTCATTTTAATGCCTGAAATTGGTCAAAAAAGAAGCTTCTGAGTAGGAGAAAAAGTCTGTAAAAATGGCAATTTTGGTCACATTGAGGCTTTAAAAAGTAGTTATTCAACATGAGGCACAATCCAAGTGACATTTTGAATCAATTTTTCTACAGTAAAAAAAACAATTTTCTGATGAAAAACGATGACCCGTGACCTGTCGAACCTTCTCCAGATGGTCAGAAATGGTAATTTTTAATGTTTAATTTTTTGGCTGTAAATGACTATTGCATGTGAATTATCACTTTTGGAACAAAAATAAGTGTGTTTAAAGTCATTTTAATGGCTGAAATCGGTCGAAATAGAAGCTTCTGAGTAGGAGAAAAAGTCTGGAAAAATGGAAATTTTGGTCACATTGAGGCTTTAAAAAGTAGTTATTCAACATGAGGCACAATCCAAGTGACATTATGAATCAATTTTTCTACAGTCAAAAAAATCAATTTTCTGATGAAAAACGATGACCCGTGACCTGTCGAACCTTCTCCAGAAATGTCAGAAATGGTAATTTTTTAATGTTTAATTTTTAGACTGTAAATGACTATTGCATGTGAATTATCACTTTTGGAGCAAAAATAAGTGTGTTTAGAGTCATTTAATGGCTGAAATTGGTCGTAATGAAAGCTTCTGAGTAGGAGAAAAAGTCTGAAAAATGGCAATTCTGGTCACATTGAGGCTTTAAAAAGTAGATATTCAACATGAGGCACAATCCAAATGACATTTTGAGTCAATTTTTCTACAGTCAAAAAAATCAATTTTCTGATGAAAAACGATGACCCAGGACCTGTTGAACTTTCTCCAGATGGTCAGAAATTGAATTTTTTTCATTTTTAATTTTTTGACTGTAAATGACTATTGCATGTGAATTATCACTTTTGGAACAAAAATAACTGTGTTTAAAGTCATTTTAATGCCTGAAATTGGTCGAAATAGAAGCTTCTGAGTAGGAGAAAAAGTCTGTAAAAATGGCAATTTTGGTCACATTGAGGCTTTAAAAAGTAGTTATTCAACATGAGGCACAATCCAAGTGACATTTTGAATCAATTTTTCTACAGTCAAGAAAATCAATTTTCTGATGAAAAACGATGACCCGTGACCTGTCGAACCTTCTCCAGATGGTCAGAAATGGTAATTTTTTAATGTATATTTTTTTGACTGTAAATGACTATTGTATGTGAATTATCACTTTTGGAACAAAAATAAGTGTGTTTAGAGTCATTTTAATGCCTGAAATTGGTCGAAATAGAAGCTTCTGAGTAGGCGAAAAAGTCTGTAAAAATGGCAATTTTGGTCACATTGAGGCTTTAAAAAGTAGTTATTGAACATGAGGCACAATCCAAGTGACATTTTGAATCAATTTTTCTACAGTCAAAAAAACCAATTTTCTGATGAAAAACGATGACCCGGGACCTGTTGAACTTTCTACAGATGGTCAGAAATGGAATTTTTTTAATTTTTAATTTTTTGACTGTAAATGACTATTGCATGTGAATTATAACTGTTGGAACAAAAATAAGTGTGTTTAAAGTCATTTTAATGCCTGAAATTGGTCAAAAAAGAAGCTTCTGAGTAGGAGAAAAAGTCTGTAAAAATGGCAATTTTGGTCACATTGAGGCTTTAAAAAGTAGTTATTCAACATGAGGCACAATCCAAGTGACATTTTGAATCAATTTTTCTACAGTAAAAAAAACAATTTTCTGATGAAAAACGATGACCCGTGACCTGTCGAACCTTCTCCAGATGGTCAGAAATGGTAATTTTTAATGTTTAATTTTTTGGCTGTAAATGACTATTGCATGTGAATTATCACTTTTGGAACAAAAATAAGTGTGTTTAAAGTCATTTTAATGCCTAAATCGGTCGAAATAGAAGCTTCTGAGTAGGAGAAAAAGTCTGGAAAAATGGAAATTTTGGTCACATTGAGGCTTTAAAAAGTAGTTATTCAACATGAGGCACAATCCAAGTGACATTATGAATCAATTCTTCTACAGTCAAAAAAATCAATTTTCTGATGAAAAACGATGACCCGTGACCTGTCGAACCTTCTCCAGAAATGTCAGAAATGGTAATTTTTTAATGTTTAATTTTTAGACTGTAAATGACTATTGCATGTGAATTATCACTTTTGGAGCAAAAATAAGTGTGTTTAGAGTCATTTAATGGCTGAAATTGGTCGTAATGAAAGCTTCTGAGTAGGAGAAAAAGTCTGAAAAATGGCAATTCTGGTCACATTGAGGCTTTAAAAAGTAGATATTCAACATGAGGCACAATCCAAATGACATTTTGAGTCAATTTTTCTACAGTCAAAAAAATCAATTTTCTGATGAAAAACGATGACCCAGGACCTGTTGAACTTTCTCCAGATGGTCAGAAATTGAATTTTTTTAATTTTTAATTTTTTGACTGTAAATGACTATTGCATGTGAATTATCACTTTTGGAACAAAAATAAGTGTGTTTAAAGTCATTTTAATGCCTGAAATTGGTCGAAAAAAAAGCTTCTGAGTAGGAGAAAAAGTCTGTAAAAATGGCAATTTTGGTCACATTGAGGCTTTAAAAAGTAGTTATTCAACATGAGGCACAATCCAAGTGACATTTTGAATCAATTTTTCTACAGTAAAAAAAAACAATTTTCTGATGAAAAACGATGACCCGTGACCTGTCGAACCTTCTCCAGATGGTCAGAAATGGTAATTTTTAATGTTTAATTTTTTGACTGTAAATGACTATTGCATGTGAATAATCGCTTTTGGAACAAAAATAAGTGTGTTTAAAGTCATGTTAATGCCTGAAATTGGTCGAAATAGAAGCTTCTGAGTAGGAGAAAAAGTCTGTAAAAATGGCAATTTTGGTCACATTGAGGCTTAAAAAGTAGTTATTCAACATGAGGCACAATCCAAGTGACATTTTGAATCAATTTTTCTACAGTCAAGCAAATCAATTTTCTGATGAAAAACGTTGACCCGGGACCTGTCGAACCTTCTCCAGATGGTCAGAAATGGTAATTTTTTAATTTTTAATTTTTTGACTGTAAATGACTATTGCATGTGAATTATCACTTTTGGAACAAAAATAAGTATGTTTAAAGTTATTTTAATGCCTGAAATTGGTCGAAATAGAAGCTTCTGAGTAGGAGAAAAAGCCTGTAAAAATTGCAATTTTGGTCACATTGAGGCTTTAAAAAGTAGTAATCCAACATGAGGCACAATCCAAGTGACATTTTGAATCAATTTTTCTACAGTCAAAAAAATCAATTTTCTGATGAAAAACGATGACCCGGGACCTGTTGAACTTTCTCCAGATGGTCAGAAATGGTAATTTTTTAATGTTTAATTTTTTGACTGTAAATGACTATTGTGCATGTGAATGATCACTTTTGGAACAAAAATAAGTGTGTTTAAAGTCATTTTAATGCCTGAAATTGGTCGAAATAGAAGCTTCTGAGTAGGAGAAAAAGTCTGTAAAAATGGCAATTTTGGTCACATTGAGGCTTTAAAAAGTAGTTATTCAACATGAGGCACAATCCAAGTGACATTTTGAATCAATTTTTCTACAGTAAAAAAAAACAATTTTCTGATGAAAAACGATGACCCGTGACCTGTCGAACCTTCTCCAGATGGTCAGAAATGGTAATTTTTAATGTTTAATTTTTTGACTGTAAATGACTATTGCATGTGAATTATCACTTTTGGAACAAAAATAAGTGTGTTTAAAGTCATGTTAATGCCTGAAATTGGTCGAAATAGAAGCTTCTGAGTAGGAGAAAAAGTCTGTAAAAATGGCAATTTTGGTCACATTGAGGCTTAAAAAGTAGTTATTCAACATGAGGCACAATCCAAGTGACATTTTGAATCAATTTTTCTACAGTCAAGCAAATCAATTTTCTGATGAAAAACGTTGACCCGGGACCTGTCGAACCTTCTCCAGATGGTCAGAAATGGTAATTTTTTAATTTTTAATTTTTTGACTGTAAATGACTATTGCATGTGAATTATCACTTTTGGAACAAAAATAAGTATGTTTAAAGTTATTTTAATGCCTGAAATTGGTCGAAATAGAAGCTTCTGAGTAGGAGAAAAAGCCTGTAAAAATTGCAATTTTGGTCACATTGAGGCTTTAAAAAGTAGTAATCCAACATGAGGCACAATCCAAGTGACATTTTGAATCAATTTTTCTACAGTCAAAAAAATCAATTTTCTGATGAAAAACGATGACCCGGGACCTGTTGAACTTTCTCCAGATGGTCAGAAATGGTAATTTTTTAATGTTTAATTTTTTGACTGTAAATGACTATTGTGCATGTGAATGATCACTTTTGGAACAAAAATAAGTGTGTTTAAAGTCATTTTAATGCCTGAAATTGGTCGAAATAGAAGCTTCTGAGTAGGAGAAAAAGTCTGTAAAAATGGCAATTTTGGTCACATTGAGGCTTTAAAAAGTAGTTATTCAACATGAGGCACAATCCAAGTGACATTTTGAATCAATTTTTCTACAGTCAAAAAAACCAATTTTCTGATGAAAAACGATGACCCGGGACCTGTTGAACTTTCTACAGATGGTCAGAAATGGAATTTTTTTAATTTTTAATTTTTTGACTGTAAATGACTATTGCATGTGAATTATAACTGTTGGAACAAAAATAAGTGTGTTTAAAGTCATTTTAATGCCTGAAATTGGTCAAAAAAGAAGCTTCTGAGTAGGAGAAAAAGTCTGTAAAAATGGCAATTTTGGTCACATTGAGGCTTTAAAAAGTAGTTATTCAACATGAGGCACAATCCAAGTGACATTTTGAATCAATTTTTCTACAGTAAAAAAAACAATTTTCTGATGAAAAACGATGACCCGTGACCTGTCGAACCTTCTCCAGATGGTCAGAAATGGTAATTTTTAATGTTTAATTTTTTGGCTGTAAATGACTATTGCATGTGAATTATCACTTTTGGAACAAAAATAAGTGTGTTTAAAGTCATTTTAATGGCTGAAATCGGTCGAAATAGAAGCTTCTGAGTAGGAGAAAAAGTCTGGAAAAATGGAAATTTTGGTCACATTGAGGCTTTAAAAAGTAGTTATTCAACATGAGGCACAATCCAAGTGACATTATGAATCAATTTTTCTACAGTCAAAAAAATCAATTTTCTGATGAAAAACGATGACCCGTGACCTGTCGAACCTTCTCCAGAAATGTCAGAAATGGTAATTTTTTAATGTTTAATTTTTAGACTGTAAATGACTATTGCATGTGAATTATCACTTTTGGAGCAAAAATAAGTGTGTTTAGAGTCATTTAATGGCTGAAATTGGTCGTAATGAAAGCTTCTGAGTAGGAGAAAAAGTCTGAAAAATGGCAATTCTGGTCACATTGAGGCTTTAAAAAGTAGATATTCAACATGAGGCACAATCCAAATGACATTTTGAGTCAATTTTTCTACAGTCAAAAAAATCAATTTTCTGATGAAAAACGATGACCCAGGACCTGTTGAACTTTCTCCAGATGGTCAGAAATTGAATTTTTTTCATTTTTAATTTTTTGACTGTAAATGACTATTGCATGTGAATTATCACTTTTGGAACAAAAATAACTGTGTTTAAAGTCATTTTAATGCCTGAAATTGGTCGAAATAGAAGCTTCTGAGTAGGAGAAAAAGTCTGTAAAAATGGCAATTTTGGTCACATTGAGGCTTTAAAAAGTAGTTATTCAACATGAGGCACAATCCAAGTGACATTTTGAATCAATTTTTCTACAGTCAAGAAAATCAATTTTCTGATGAAAAACGATGACCCGTGACCTGTCGAACCTTCTCCAGATGGTCAGAAATGGTAATTTTTTAATGTATATTTTTTTGACTGTAAATGACTATTGTATGTGAATTATCACTTTTGGAACAAAAATAAGTGTGTTTAGAGTCATTTTAATGCCTGAAATTGGTCGAAATAGAAGCTTCTGAGTAGGCGAAAAAGTCTGTAAAAATGGCAATTTTGGTCACATTGAGGCTTTAAAAAGTAGTTATTGAACATGAGGCACAATCCAAGTGACATTTTGAATCAATTTTTCTACAGTCAAAAAAACCAATTTTCTGATGAAAAACGATGACCCGGGACCTGTTGAACTTTCTACAGATGGTCAGAAATGGAATTTTTTTAATTTTTAATTTTTTGACTGTAAATGACTATTGCATGTGAATTATAACTGTTGGAACAAAAATAAGTGTGTTTAAAGTCATTTTAATGCCTGAAATTGGTCAAAAAAGAAGCTTCTGAGTAGGAGAAAAAGTCTGTAAAAATGGCAATTTTGGTCACATTGAGGCTTTAAAAAGTAGTTATTCAACATGAGGCACAATCCAAGTGACATTTTGAATCAATTTTTCTACAGTAAAAAAAACAATTTTCTGATGAAAAACGATGACCCGTGACCTGTCGAACCTTCTCCAGATGGTCAGAAATGGTAATTTTTAATGTTTAATTTTTTGGCTGTAAATGACTATTGCATGTGAATTATCACTTTTGGAACAAAAATAAGTGTGTTTAAAGTCATTTTAATGCCTGAAATCGGTCGAAATAGAAGCTTCTGAGTAGGAGAAAAAGTCTGGAAAAATGGAAATTTTGGTCACATTGAGGCTTTAAAAAGTAGTTATTCAACATGAGGCACAATCCAAGTGACATTATGAATCAATTTTTCTACAGTCAAAAAAATCAATTTTCTGATGAAAAACGATGACCCGTGACCTGTCGAACCTTCTCCAGAAATGTCAGAAATGGTAATTTTTTAATGTTTAATTTTTAGACTGTAAATGACTATTGCATGTGAATTATCACTTTTGGAGCAAAAATAAGTGTGTTTAGAGTCATTTAATGGCTGAAATTGGTCGTAATGAAAGCTTCTGAGTAGGAGAAAAAGTCTGAAAAATGGCAATTCTGGTCACATTGAGGCTTTAAAAAGTAGATATTCAACATGAGGCACAATCCAAATGACATTTTGAGTCAATTTTTCTACAGTCAAAAAAATCAATTTTCTGATGAAAAACGATGACCCAGGACCTGTTGAACTTTTTCCAGATGGTCAGAAATTGAATTTTTTTAATTTTTAATTTTTTGACTGTAAATGACTATTGCATGTGAATTATCACTTTTGGAACAAAAATAAGTGTGTTTAAAGTCATTTTAATGCCTGAAATTGGTCGAAAAAAAAGCTTCTGAGTAGGAGAAAAAGTCTGTAAAAATGGCAATTTTGGTCACATTGAGGCTTTAAAAAGTAGTTATTCAACATGAGGCACAATCCAAGTGACATTTTGAATCAATTTTTCTACAGTAAAAAAAAACAATTTTCTGATGAAAAACGATGACCCGTGACCTGTCGAACCTTCTCAAGATGGTCAGAAATGGTAATTTTTAATGTTTAATTTTTTGACTGTAAATGACTATTGCATGTGAATTATCACTTTTGGAACAAAAATAAGTGTGTTTAAAGTCATGTTAATGCCTGAAATTGGTCGAAATAGAAGCTTCTGAGTAGGAGAAAAAGTCTGTAAAAATGGCAATTTTGGTCACATTGAGGCTTAAAAAGTAGTTATTCAACATGAGGCACAATCCAAGTGACATTTTGAATCAATTTTTCTACAGTCAAGCAAATCAATTTTCTGATGAAAAACGTTGACCCGGGACCTGTCGAACCTTCTCCAGATGGTCAGAAATGGTAATTTTTTAATTTTTAATTTTTTGACTGTAAATGACTATTGCATGTGAATTATCACTTTTGGAACAAAAATAAGTATGTTTAAAGTTATTTTAATGCCTGAAATTGGTCGAAATAGAAGCTTCTGAGTAGGAGAAAAAGCCTGTAAAAATTGCAATTTTGGTCACATTGAGGCTTTAAAAAGTAGTAATCCAACATGAGGCACAATCCAAGTGACATTTTGAATCAATTTTTCTACAGTCAAAAAAATCAATTTTCTGATGAAAAACGATGACCCGGGACCTGTTGAACTTTCTCCAGATGGTCAGAAATGGTAATTTTTTAATGTTTAATTTTTTGACTGTAAATGACTATTGTGCATGTGAATGATCACTTTTGGAACAAAAATAAGTGTGTTTAAAGTCATTTTAATGCCTGAAATTGGTCGAAATAGAAGCTTCTGAGTAGGAGAAAAAGTCTGTAAAAATGGCAATTTTGGTCACATTGAGGCTTTAAAAAGTAGTTATTCAACATGAGGCACAATCCAAGTGACATTTTGAATCAATTTTTCTACAGTAAAAAAAAACAATTTTCTGATGAAAAACGATGACCCGTGACCTGTCGAACCTTCTCCAGATGGTCAGAAATGGTAATTTTTAATGTTTAATTTTTTGACTGTAAATGACTATTGCATGTGAATTATCACTTTTGGAACAAAAATAAGTGTGTTTAAAGTCATGTTAATGCCTGAAATTGGTCGAAATAGAAGCTTCTGAGTAGGAGAAAAAGTCTGTAAAAATGGCAATTTTGGTCACATTGAGGCTTAAAAAGTAGTTATTCAACATGAGGCACAATCCAAGTGACATTTTGAATCAATTTTTCTACAGTCAAGCAAATCAATTTTCTGATGAAAAACGTTGACCCGGGACCTGTCGAACCTTCTCCAGATGGTCAGAAATGGTAATTTTTTAATTTTTAATTTTTTGACTGTAAATGACTATTGCATGTGAATTATCACTTTTGGAACAAAAATAAGTATGTTTAAAGTTATTTTAATGCCTGAAATTGGTCGAAATAGAAGCTTCTGAGTAGGAGAAAAAGCCTGTAAAAATTGCAATTTTGGTCACATTGAGGCTTTAAAAAGTAGTAATCCAACATGAGGCACAATCCAAGTGACATTTTGAATCAATTTTTCTACAGTCAAAAAAATCAATTTTCTGATGAAAAACGATGACCCGGGACCTGTTGAACTTTCTCCAGATGGTCAGAAATGGTAATTTTTTAATGTTTAATTTTTTGACTGTAAATGACTATTGTGCATGTGAATGATCACTTTTGGAACAAAAATAAGTGTGTTTAAAGTCATTTTAATGCCTGAAATTGGTCGAAATAGAAGCTTCTGAGTAGGAGAAAAAGTCTGTAAAAATGGCAATTTTGGTCACATTGAGGCTTTAAAAAGTAGTTATTCAACATGAGGCACAATCCAAGTGACATTTTGAATCAATTTTTCTACAGTCAAAAAAACCAATTTTCTGATGAAAAACGATGACCCGGGACCTGTTGAACTTTCTACAGATGGTCAGAAATGGAATTTTTTTAATTTTTAATTTTTTGACTGTAAATGACTATTGCATGTGAATTATAACTGTTGGAACAAAAATAAGTGTGTTTAAAGTCATTTTAATGCCTGAAATTGGTCAAAAAAGAAGCTTCTGAGTAGGAGAAAAAGTCTGTAAAAATGGCAATTTTGGTCACATTGAGGCTTTAAAAAGTAGTTATTCAACATGAGGCACAATCCAAGTGACATTTTGAATCAATTTTTCTACAGTAAAAAAAACAATTTTCTGATGAAAAACGATGACCCGTGACCTGTCGAACCTTCTCCAGATGGTCAGAAATGGTAATTTTTAATGTTTAATTTTTTGGCTGTAAATGACTATTGCATGTGAATTATCACTTTTGGAACAAAAATAAGTGTGTTTAAAGTCATTTTAATGGCTGAAATCGGTCGAAATAGAAGCTTCTGAGTAGGAGAAAAAGTCTGGAAAAATGGAAATTTTGGTCACATTGAGGCTTTAAAAAGTAGTTATTCAACATGAGGCACAATCCAAGTGACATTATGAATCAATTTTTCTACAGTCAAAAAAATCAATTTTCTGATGAAAAACGATGACCCGTGACCTGTCGAACCTTCTCCAGAAATGTCAGAAATGGTAATTTTTTAATGTTTAATTTTTAGACTGTAAATGACTATTGCATGTGAATTATCACTTTTGGAGCAAAAATAAGTGTGTTTAGAGTCATTTAATGGCTGAAATTGGTCGTAATGAAAGCTTCTGAGTAGGAGAAAAAGTCTGAAAAATGGCAATTCTGGTCACATTGAGGCTTTAAAAAGTAGATATTCAACATGAGGCACAATCCAAATGACATTTTGAGTCAATTTTTCTACAGTCAAAAAAATCAATTTTCTGATGAAAAACGATGACCCAGGACCTGTTGAACTTTCTCCAGATGGTCAGAAATTGAATTTTTTTCATTTTTAATTTTTTGACTGTAAATGACTATTGCATGTGAATTATCACTTTTGGAACAAAAATAACTGTGTTTAAAGTCATTTTAATGCCTGAAATTGGTCGAAATAGAAGCTTCTGAGTAGGAGAAAAAGTCTGTAAAAATGGCAATTTTGGTCACATTGAGGCTTTAAAAAGTAGTTATTCAACATGAGGCACAATCCAAGTGACATTTTGAATCAATTTTTCTACAGTCAAGAAAATCAATTTTCTGATGAAAAACGATGACCCGTGACCTGTCGAACCTTCTCCAGATGGTCAGAAATGGTAATTTTTTAATGTATATTTTTTTGACTGTAAATGACTATTGTATGTGAATTATCACTTTTGGAACAAAAATAAGTGTGTTTAGAGTCATTTTAATGCCTGAAATTGGTCGAAATAGAAGCTTCTGAGTAGGCGAAAAAGTCTGTAAAAATGGCAATTTTGGTCACATTGAGGCTTTAAAAAGTAGTTATTGAACATGAGGCACAATCCAAGTGACATTTTGAATCAATTTTTCTACAGTCAAAAAAACCAATTTTCTGATGAAAAACGATGACCCGGGACCTGTTGAACTTTCTACAGATGGTCAGAAATGGAATTTTTTTAATTTTTAATTTTTTGACTGTAAATGACTATTGCATGTGAATTATAACTGTTGGAACAAAAATAAGTGTGTTTAAAGTCATTTTAATGCCTGAAATTGGTCAAAAAAGAAGCTTCTGAGTAGGAGAAAAAGTCTGTAAAAATGGCAATTTTGGTCACATTGAGGCTTTAAAAAGTAGTTATTCAACATGAGGCACAATCCAAGTGACATTTTGAATCAATTTTTCTACAGTAAAAAAAACAATTTTCTGATGAAAAACGATGACCCGTGACCTGTCGAACCTTCTCCAGATGGTCAGAAATGGTAATTTTTAATGTTTAATTTTTTGGCTGTAAATGACTATTGCATGTGAATTATCACTTTTGGAACAAAAATAAGTGTGTTTAAAGTCATTTTAATGCCTAAATCGGTCGAAATAGAAGCTTCTGAGTAGGAGAAAAAGTCTGGAAAAATGGAAATTTTGGTCACATTGAGGCTTTAAAAAGTAGTTATTCAACATGAGGCACAATCCAAGTGACATTATGAATCAATTCTTCTACAGTCAAAAAAATCAATTTTCTGATGAAAAACGATGACCCGTGACCTGTCGAACCTTCTCCAGAAATGTCAGAAATGGTAATTTTTTAATGTTTAATTTTTAGACTGTAAATGACTATTGCATGTGAATTATCACTTTTGGAGCAAAAATAAGTGTGTTTAGAGTCATTTAATGGCTGAAATTGGTCGTAATGAAAGCTTCTGAGTAGGAGAAAAAGTCTGAAAAATGGCAATTCTGGTCACATTGAGGCTTTAAAAAGTAGATATTCAACATGAGGCACAATCCAAATGACATTTTGAGTCAATTTTTCTACAGTCAAAAAAATCAATTTTCTGATGAAAAACGATGACCCAGGACCTGTTGAACTTTCTCCAGATGGTCAGAAATTGAATTTTTTTAATTTTTAATTTTTTGACTGTAAATGACTATTGCATGTGAATTATCACTTTTGGAACAAAAATAAGTGTGTTTAAAGTCATTTTAATGCCTGAAATTGGTCGAAAAAAAAGCTTCTGAGTAGGAGAAAAAGTCTGTAAAAATGGCAATTTTGGTCACATTGAGGCTTTAAAAAGTAGTTATTCAACATGAGGCACAATCCAAGTGACATTTTGAATCAATTTTTCTACAGTAAAAAAAAACAATTTTCTGATGAAAAACGATGACCCGTGACCTGTCGAACCTTCTCCAGATGGTCAGAAATGGTAATTTTTAATGTTTAATTTTTTGACTGTAAATGACTATTGCATGTGAATAATCGCTTTTGGAACAAAAATAAGTGTGTTTAAAGTCATGTTAATGCCTGAAATTGGTCGAAATAGAAGCTTCTGAGTAGGAGAAAAAGTCTGTAAAAATGGCAATTTTGGTCACATTGAGGCTTAAAAAGTAGTTATTCAACATGAGGCACAATCCAAGTGACATTTTGAATCAATTTTTCTACAGTCAAGCAAATCAATTTTCTGATGAAAAACGTTGACCCGGGACCTGTCGAACCTTCTCCAGATGGTCAGAAATGGTAATTTTTTAATTTTTAATTTTTTGACTGTAAATGACTATTGCATGTGAATTATCACTTTTGGAACAAAAATAAGTATGTTTAAAGTTATTTTAATGCCTGAAATTGGTCGAAATAGAAGCTTCTGAGTAGGAGAAAAAGCCTGTAAAAATTGCAATTTTGGTCACATTGAGGCTTTAAAAAGTAGTAATCCAACATGAGGCACAATCCAAGTGACATTTTGAATCAATTTTTCTACAGTCAAAAAAATCAATTTTCTGATGAAAAACGATGACCCGGGACCTGTTGAACTTTCTCCAGATGGTCAGAAATGGTAATTTTTTAATGTTTAATTTTTTGACTGTAAATGACTATTGTGCATGTGAATGATCACTTTTGGAACAAAAATAAGTGTGTTTAAAGTCATTTTAATGCCTGAAATTGGTCGAAATAGAAGCTTCTGAGTAGGAGAAAAAGTCTGTAAAAATGGCAATTTTGGTCACATTGAGGCTTTAAAAAGTAGTTATTCAACATGAGGCACAATCCAAGTGACATTTTGAATCAATTTTTCTACAGTCAAAAAAATCAATTTTCTGATGAAAAACGATGACCCGTGACCTGTCGAACCTTCTCCAGATGGTCAGAAATGGTAATTTTTTAATTTTTAATTTTTTGACTGTAAATGACTATTGCATGTGAATTATCACTTTTGGAACAAAAATAAGTGTGTTTAAAGTCATTTTAATGCCTGAAATTGGTCGAAATAGAAGCTTCTGAGTAGGAGAAAAAGTCTGTAAAAATGGCAATTTTGGTCACATTGAGGCTTTAAAAAGTAGTTATTCAACATGAGGCACAATCCAAGTGACATTTTGAATCAATTTTTCTACAGTCAAGAAAATCAATTTTCTGATGAAAAACGATGACCCGTGACCTGTCGAACCTTCTCCAGATGGTCAGAAATTGTAATTTTTTAATGTATATTTTTTTGACTGTAAATTACTATTGTATGTGAATTATCACTTTTGGAACAAAAATAAGTGTGTTTAGAGTCATTTTAATGCCTGAAATTGGTCGAAATAGAAGCTTCTGAGTAGGCGAAAAAGTCTGTAAAAATGGCAATTTTGGTCACATTGAGGCTTTAAAAAGTAGTTATTCAACATGAGGCACAATCCAAGTGACATTTTGAATCAATTTTTCTACAGTCAAAAAAATCAATTTTCAGATGAAAAACGATGACCCGGGACCTGTTGAACTTTCTCCAGATGGTCAGAAATGGTCACTTTTAAATTTTTAATTTTTTGACTGTAAATGACTATTGTGCATGTGAATTATCACTTTTGGAACAAAAATAAGTGTGTTTAAAGTCATTTTAATGCCTGAAATTGGTCGAAATAGAAGCTTCTGAGTAGGAGAAAAAGTCTGTAAAAATGGCAATTTTGGTCACATTGAGGCTTTAAAAAGTAGTTATTCAACATGAGGCACAATCCAAGTGACATTTTGAATCAATTTTTCTACAGTCAAGAAAATCAATTTTCTGATGAAAAACGATGACCCGTGACCTGTCAAACCTTCTCCAGATGGTCAGAAATGGTAATTTTTTAATGTATATTTTTTTGACTGTAAATGACTATTGTATGTGAATTATCACTTTTGGAACAAAAATAAGTGTGTTTGGAGTCATTTTAATGCCTGAAATTGGTCGAAATAGAAGCTTCTGAGTAGGCGAAAAAGTCTGTAAAAATGGCAATTTTGGTCACATTGAGGCTTTAAAAAGTAGTTATTGAACATGAGGCACAATCCAAGTGACATTTTGAATCAATTTTTCTACAGTCAAAAAAACCAATTTTCTGATGAAAAACGATGACCCGGGACCTGTTGAACTTTCTACAGATGGTCAGAAATGGAATTTTTTTAATTTTTAATTTTTTGACTGTAAATGACTATTGCATGTGAATTATAACTGTTGGAACAAAAATAAGTGTGTTTAAAGTCATTTTAATGCCTGAAATTGGTCAAAAAAGAAGCTTCTGAGTAGGAGAAAAAGTCTGTAAAAATGGCAATTTTGGTCACATTGAGGCTTTAAAAAGTAGTTATTCAACATGAGGCACAATCCAAGTGACATTTTGAATCAATTTTTCTACAGTAAAAAAAAAACAATTTTCTGATGAAAAACGATGACCCGGGACCTGTTGAACCTTCTCCAGATGGTCAGAAATGGTAATTTTTAAATTTTTAATTTTTTGATTGTAAATGACTATTGCATGTGAATTATCACTTTTGGGACAAAAATAAGTGTGTTTCGGGTCATTTTAAGGCCTGAAATTGGTCGAAATAGAAGCTTCTGAGTAGGAGAAAAAGTCTGTAAAAATGGCAATTTTGGTCACATTGAGGCTTTAAAAGGTAGTTATTCAACATGAGGCACAATCCAAGTGACATTTTGAATCAATTTTTCTACAGTCAAAAAAATCAATTTTCTGATGAAAAACGATGACCCGGGACCTGTTGAACATTCTCCAGATGGTCAGAAATGGTAATTTTTTAATGTTTAATTTTTTGACTGTAAATGACTATTGTGCATGTGAATTATCACTTTTGGAACAAAAATAAGTGTGTTTAAAGTCATTTTAATGCCTGAAATTGGTCGAAATAGAAGCTTCTGAGTAGGAGAAAAAGTCTGTAAAAATGGCAATTTTGGTCACATTGAGGCTTTAAAAAGTAGTTATTCAACATGAGGCACAATCCAAGTGACATTTTGAATCAATTTTTCCACAGTCAAAAAAAATCAATTTTCTGATGAAAAACGATGACCCGGGACCTGTCGAACCTTCTCCAGATGGTCAGAAATGGTAATTTTTTAATGATTACTTTTTTTACTGTAAATGACAATTGCATGTGAATTATCACTTTTGGAACAAAAAAAAGTGTGTTTAAAGTCATTTTAATGCCTGAAATTGGTCGAAATAGAAGCTTCTGAGTAGGAGAAAAAGTCTGTAAAAATGGCAATTTTGGTCACATTGAGGATTTAAAAAGTAGTTATTCAACATGAGGCACAATCCAAGTGACATTTTGAATCAATTTTTCTACAGTCAAAAAAATCAATTTTCTGATGAAAAACGATGACCCGTGACCTGTCGAACCTTCTCCAGAAATGTCAGAAATGGTAATTTTTTAATGTTTAATTTTTGGACTGTAAATGACTATTGCATGTGAATTATCACTTTTGGAACAAAAATAAGTGTGTTTAGAGTCATTTAATGGCTGAAATTGGTCGCAATAGAAGCTTCTGAGTAGGAGAAAAAGTCTGTAAAAATGGAAATTTTGGTCACATTGAGGCTTTAAAAAGTAGATATTCAACATGAGGCACAATCTAAATGATATTTTGAGTCAATTTTTCTACAGTCAAAAAAATCTATTTTCTGATGAAAAACGATGACCCGTGACCTGTCGGACCTTCTCCAGATTGTCAGAAATGGTAATTTTTTAATGTTTGATTTTTTGACTGTAAATGACTATTGTA
Source organism: Triturus cristatus (assembly GCF_964204655.1). Classification (NCBI taxonomy): domain Eukaryota; kingdom Metazoa; phylum Chordata; class Amphibia; order Caudata; family Salamandridae; genus Triturus; species Triturus cristatus. Next base: position 897,534,553 of record NC_140594.1, on the reverse strand, counting down.
TGTGAATTATCACTTTTGGAACTAAAATAATTGTGTTCAGAGTCATTTTAATGCCTGAAATTTGTTGAAATAGAAGATTCTGAGTAGGCGAAAAAGTCTATAAAAATGGCAATTTTGGTCACATTGAGGCTTTAAAAAGTAGTTATTCAACATGAGGCACAATCCAACTGACATTTTGAATCAATTTTTCTACAGTCAAAAAAATCAATTTTCTGATGAAAAACGATGACCCGGGACCTGTCGAACCTTCTCCAGATGGTCAGAAATGGTAATTTTTTAATTTTTAATTTTTTGACTGTAAATGACTATTGCATGTGAATTATCACTTTTGGAACAAAAATAAGTGTGTTTAAAGTCATTTTAATGCCTGAAATTGGTCGAAATAGAAGCTTCTGAGTAGGAGAAAAAGTCTGTAAAAATGGCAATTTTGGTCACATTGAGGCTTTAAAAAGTAGTTATTCAACATGAGGCACAATCCAAGTGACATTTTGAATCAATTTTTCTACAGTCAAGAAAATCAATTTTCTGATGAAAAACGATGACCCGTGACCTGTCGAACCTTCTCCAGATGGTCAGAAATTGTAATTTTTTAATGTATATTTTTTTGACTGTAAATTACTATTGTATGTGAATTATCACTTTTGGAACAAAAATAAGTGTGTTTAGAGTCATTTTAATGCCTGAAATTGGTCGAAATAGAAGCTTCTGAGTAGGCGAAAAAGTCTGTAAAAATGGCAATTTTGGTCACATTGAGGCTTTAAAAAGTAGTTATTCAACATGAGGCACAATCCAAGTGACATTTTGAATCAATTTTTCTACAGTCAAAAAAATCAATTTTCAGATGAAAAACGATGACCCGGGACCTGTTGAACTTTCTCCAGATGGTCAGAAATGGTCACTTTTAAATTTTTAATTTTTTGACTGTAAATGACTATTGTGCATGTGAATTATCACTTTTGGAACAAAAATAAGTGTGTTTAAAGTCATTTTAATGCCTGAAATTGGTCGAAATAGAAGCTTCTGAGTAGGAGAAAAAGTCTGTAAAAATGGCAATTTTGGTCACATTGAGGCTTTAAAAAGTAGTTATTCAACATGAGGCACAATCCAAGTGACATTTTGAATCAATTTTTCTACAGTCAAGAAAATCAATTTTCTGATGAAAAACGATGACCCGTGACCTGTCAAACCTTCTCCAGATGGTCAGAAATGGTAATTTTTTAATGTATATTTTTTTGACTGTAAATGACTATTGTATGTGAATTATCACTTTTGGAACAAAAATAAGTGTGTTTGGAGTCATTTTAATGCCTGAAATTGGTCGAAATAGAAGCTTCTGAGTAGGCGAAAAAGTCTGTAAAAATGGCAATTTTGGTCACATTGAGGCTTTAAAAAGTAGTTATTGAACATGAGGCACAATCCAAGTGACATTTTGAATCAATTTTTCTACAGTCAAAAAAACCAATTTTCTGATGAAAAACGATGACCCGGGACCTGTTGAACTTTCTACAGATGGTCAGAAATGGAATTTTTTTAATTTTTAATTTTTTGACTGTAAATGACTATTGCATGTGAATTATAACTGTTGGAACAAAAATAAGTGTGTTTAAAGTCATTTTAATGCCTGAAATTGGTCAAAAAAGAAGCTTCTGAGTAGGAGAAAAAGTCTGTAAAAATGGCAATTTTGGTCACATTGAGGCTTTAAAAAGTAGTTATTCAACATGAGGCACAATCCAAGTGACATTTTGAATCAATTTTTCTACAGTAAAAAAAAAACAATTTTCTGATGAAAAACGATGACCCGGGACCTGTTGAACCTTCTCCAGATGGTCAGAAATGGTAATTTTTAAATTTTTAATTTTTTGATTGTAAATGACTATTGCATGTGAATTATCACTTTTGGGACAAAAATAAGTGTGTTTCGGGTCATTTTAAGGCCTGAAATTGGTCGAAATAGAAGCTTCTGAGTAGGAGAAAAAGTCTGTAAAAATGGCAATTTTGGTCACATTGAGGCTTTAAAAGGTAGTTATTCAACATGAGGCACAATCCAAGTGACATTTTGAATCAATTTTTCTACAGTCAAAAAAATCAATTTTCTGATGAAAAACGATGACCCGGGACCTGTTGAACATTCTCCAGATGGTCAGAAATGGTAATTTTTTAATGTTTAATTTTTTGACTGTAAATGACTATTGTGCATGTGAATTATCACTTTTGGAACAAAAATAAGTGTGTTTAAAGTCATTTTAATGCCTGAAATTGGTCGAAATAGAAGCTTCTGAGTAGGAGAAAAAGTCTGTAAAAATGGCAATTTTGGTCACATTGAGGCTTTAAAAAGTAGTTATTCAACATGAGGCACAATCCAAGTGACATTTTGAATCAATTTTTCCACAGTCAAAAAAAATCAATTTTCTGATGAAAAACGATGACCCGGGACCTGTCGAACCTTCTCCAGATGGTCAGAAATGGTAATTTTTTAATGATTACTTTTTTTACTGTAAATGACAATTGCATGTGAATTATCACTTTTGGAACAAAAAAAAGTGTGTTTAAAGTCATTTTAATGCCTGAAATTGGTCGAAATAGAAGCTTCTGAGTAGGAGAAAAAGTCTGTAAAAATGGCAATTTTGGTCACATTGAGGATTTAAAAAGTAGTTATTCAACATGAGGCACAATCCAAGTGACATTTTGAATCAATTTTTCTACAGTCAAAAAAATCAATTTTCTGATGAAAAACGATGACCCGTGACCTGTCGAACCTTCTCCAGAAATGTCAGAAATGGTAATTTTTTAATGTTTAATTTTTGGACTGTAAATGACTATTGCATGTGAATTATCACTTTTGGAACAAAAATAAGTGTGTTTAGAGTCATTTAATGGCTGAAATTGGTCGCAATAGAAGCTTCTGAGTAGGAGAAAAAGTCTGTAAAAATGGAAATTTTGGTCACATTGAGGCTTTAAAAAGTAGATATTCAACATGAGGCACAATCTAAATGATATTTTGAGTCAATTTTTCTACAGTCAAAAAAATCTATTTTCTGATGAAAAACGATGACCCGTGACCTGTCGGACCTTCTCCAGATTGTCAGAAATGGTAATTTTTTAATGTTTGATTTTTTGACTGTAAATGACTATTGTATGTGAATTATCACTTTTGGAACTAAAATAATTGTGTTCAGAGTCATTTTAATGCCTGAAATTTGTTGAAATAGAAGATTCTGAGTAGGCGAAAAAGTCTATAAAAATGGCAATTTTGGTCACATTGAGGCTTTAAAAAGTAGTTATTCAACATGAGGCACAATCCAACTGACATTTTGAATCAATTTTTCTACAGTCAAAAAAATCAATTTTCTGATGAAAAACGATGACCCGGGACCTGTCGAACCTTCTCCAGATGGTCAGAAATGGTAATTTTTTAATTTTTAATTTTTTGACTGTAAATGACTATTGCATGTGAATTATCACTTTTGGAACAAAAATAAGTGTGTTTAAAGTCATTTTAATGCCTGAAATTGGTCGAAATAGAAGCTTCTGAGTAGGAGAAAAAGTCTGTAAAAATGGCAATTTTGGTCACATTGAGGCTTTAAAAAGTAGTTATTCAACATGAGGCACAATCCAAGTGACATTTTGAATCAATTTTTCTACAGTCAAGAAAATCAATTTTCTGATGAAAAACGATGACCCGTGACCTGTCGAACCTTCTCCAGATGGTCAGAAATGGTAATTTTTTAATGTATATTTTTTTGACTGTAAATGACTATTGTATGTGAATTATCACTTTTGGAACAAAAATAAGTGTGTTTAGAGTCATTTTAATGCCTGAAATTGGTCGAAATAGAAGCTTCTGAGTAGGCGAAAAAGTCTGTAAAAATGGCAATTTTGGTCACATTGAGGCTTTAAAAAGTAGTTATTCAACATGAGGCACAATCCAAGTGACATTTTGAATCAATTTTTCTACAGTCAAAAAAATCAATTTTCAGATGAAAAACGATGACCCGGGACCTGTTGAACTTTCTCCAGATGGTCAGAAATGGTCACTTTTAAATTTTTAATTTTTTGACTGTAAATGACTATTGTGCATGTGAATTATCACTTTTGGAACAAAAATAAGTGTGTTTAAAGTCATTTTAATGCCTGAAATTGGTCGAAATAGAAGCTTCTGAGTAGGAGAAAAAGTCTGTAAAAATGGCAATTTTGGTCACATTGAGGCTTTAAAAAGTAGTTATTCAACATGAGGCACAATCCAAGTGACATTTTGAATCAATTTTTCTACAGTCAAGAAAATCAATTTTCTGATGAAAAACGATGACCCGTGACCTGTCAAACCTTCTCCAGATGGTCAGAAATGGTAATTTTTTAATGTATATTTTTTTGACTGTAAATGACTATTGTATGTGAATTATCACTTTTGGAACAAAAATAAGTGTGTTTGGAGTCATTTTAATGCCTGAAATTGGTCGAAATAGAAGCTTCTGAGTAGGAGAAAAAGTCTGTAAAAATGGCAATTTTGGTCACATTGAGGCTTTAAAAAGTAGTTATTCAACATGAGGCACAATCCAAGTGACATTTTGAATCAATTTTTCTACAGTAAAAAAAACAATTTTCTGATGAAAAACGATGACCCGTGACCTGTCGAACCTTCTCCAGATGGTCAGAAATGGTAATTTTTAATGTTTAATTTTTTGGCTGTAAATGACTATTGCATGTGAATTATCACTTTTGGAACAAAAATAAGTGTGTTTAAAGTCATTTTAATGCCTGAAATCGGTCGAAATAGAAGCTTCTGAGTAGGAGAAAAAGTCTGGAAAAATGGAAATTTTGGTCACATTGAGGCTTTAAAAAGTAGTTATTCAACATGAGGCACAATCCAAGTGACATTATGAATCAATTTTTCTACAGTCAAAAAAATCAATTTTCTGATGAAAAACGATGACCCGTGACCTGTCGAACCTTCTCCAGAAATGTCAGAAATGGTAATTTTTTAATGTTTAATTTTTAGACTGTAAATGACTATTGCATGTGAATTATCACTTTTGGAGCAAAAATAAGTGTGTTTAGAGTCATTTAATGGCTGAAATTGGTCGTAATGAAAGCTTCTGAGTAGGAGAAATAGTCTGAAAAATGGCAATTCTGGTCACATTGAGGCTTTAAAAAGTAGATATTCAACATGAGGCACAATCCAAATGACATTTTGAGTCAATTTTTCTACAGTCAAAAAAATCAATTTTCTGATGAAAAACGATGACCCAGGACCTGTTGAACTTTCTCCAGATGGTCAGAAATTGAATTTTTTTAATTTTTAATTTTTTGACTGTAAATGACTATTGCATGTGAATTATCACTTTTGGAACAAAAATAAGTGTGTTTAAAGTCATTTTAATGCCTGAAATTGGTCGAAAAAAAAGCTTCTGAGTAGGAGAAAAAGTCTGTAAAAATGGCAATTTTGGTCACATTGAGGCTTTAAAAAGTAGTTATTCAACATGAGGCACAATCCAAGTGACATTTTGAATCAATTTTTCTACAGTAAAAAAAAACAATTTTCTGATGAAAAACGATGACCCGTGACCTGTCGAACCTTCTCCAGATGGTCAGAAATGGTAATTTTTAATGTTTAATTTTTTGACTGTAAATGACTATTGCATGTGAATAATCGCTTTTGGAACAAAAATAAGTGTGTTTAAAGTCATGTTAATGCCTGAAATTGGTCGAAATAGAAGCTTCTGAGTAGGAGAAAAAGTCTGTAAAAATGGCAATTTTGGTCACATTGAGGCTTAAAAAGTAGTTATTCAACATGAGGCACAATCCAAGTGACATTTTGAATCAATTTTTCTACAGTCAAGCAAATCAATTTTCTGATGAAAAACGTTGACCCGGGACCTGTCGAACCTTCTCCAGATGGTCAGAAATGGTAATTTTTTAATTTTTAATTTTTTGACTGTAAATGACTATTGCATGTGAATTATCACTTTTGGAACAAAAATAAGTATGTTTAAAGTTATTTTAATGCCTGAAATTGGTCGAAATAGAAGCTTCTGAGTAGGAGAAAAAGCCTGTAAAAATTGCAATTTTGGTCACATTGAGGCTTTAAAAAGTAGTAATCCAACATGAGGCACAATCCAAGTGACATTTTGAATCAATTTTTCTACAGTCAAAAAAATCAATTTTCTGATGAAAAACGATGACCCGGGACCTGTTGAACTTTCTCCAGATGGTCAGAAATGGTAATTTTTTAATGTTTAATTTTTTGACTGTAAATGACTATTGTGCATGTGAATGATCACTTTTGGAACAAAAATAAGTGTGTTTAAAGTCATTTTAATGCCTGAAATTGGTCGAAATAGAAGCTTCTGAGTAGGAGAAAAAGTCTGTAAAAATGGCAATTTTGGTCACATTGAGGCTTTAAAAAGTAGTTATTCAACATGAGGCACAATCCAAGTGACATTTTGAATCAATTTTTCTACAGTCAAGAAAATCAATTTTCTGATGAAAAACGATGACCCGTGACCTGTCGAACCTTCTCCAGATGGTCAGAAATGGTAATTTTTTAATGTATATTTTTTTGACTGTAAATGACTATTGTATGTGAATTATCACTTTTGGAACAAAAATAAGTGTGTTTAGAGTCATTTTAATGCCTGAAATTGGTCGAAATAGAAGCTTCTGAGTAGGCGAAAAAGTCTGTAAAAATGGCAATTTTGGTCACATTGAGGCTTTAAAAAGTAGTTATTCAACATGAGGCACAATCCAAGTGACATTTTGAATCAATTTTTCTACAGTCAAAAAAATCAATTTTCAGATGAAAAACGATGACCCGGGACCTGTTGAACTTTCTCCAGATGGTCAGAAATGGTCACTTTTAAATTTTTAATTTTTTGACTGTAAATGACTATTGTGCATGTGAATTATCACTTTTGGAACAAAAATAAGTGTGTTTAAAGTCATTTTAATGCCTGAAATTGGTCGAAATAGAAGCTTCTGAGTAGGAGAAAAAGTCTGTAAAAATGGCAATTTTGGTCACATTGAGGCTTTAAAAAGTAGTTATTCAACATGAGGCACAATCCAAGTGACATTTTGAATCAATTTTTCTACAGTCAAGAAAATCAATTTTCTGATGAAAAACGATGACCCGTGACCTGTCAAACCTTCTCCAGATGGTCAGAAATGGTAATTTTTTAATGTATATTTTTTTGACTGTAAATGACTATTGTATGTGAATTATCACTTTTGGAACAAAAATAAGTGTGTTTGGAGTCATTTTAATGCCTGAAATTGGTCGAAATAGAAGCTTCTGAGTAGGCGAAAAAGTCTGTAAAAATGGCAATTTTGGTCACATTGAGGCTTTAAAAAGTAGTTATTGAACATGAGGCACAATCCAAGTGACATTTTGAATCAATTTTTCTACAGTCAAAAAAACCAATTTTCTGATGAAAAACGATGACCCGGGACCTGTTGAACTTTCTACAGATGGTCAGAAATGGAATTTTTTTAATTTTTAATTTTTTGACTGTAAATGACTATTGCATGTGAATTATAACTGTTGGAACAAAAATAAGTGTGTTTAAAGTCATTTTAATGCCTGAAATTGGTCAAAAAAGAAGCTTCTGAGTAGGAGAAAAAGTCTGTAAAAATGGCAATTTTGGTCACATTGAGGCTTTAAAAAGTAGTTATTCAACATGAGGCACAATCCAAGTGACATTTTGAATCAATTTTTCTACAGTAAAAAAAAAACAATTTTCTGATGAAAAACGATGACCCGGGACCTGTTGAACCTTCTCCAGATGGTCAGAAATGGTAATTTTTAAATTTTTAATTTTTTGATTGTAAATGACTATTGCATGTGAATTATCACTTTTGGGACAACAATAAGTGTGTTTCGGGTCATTTTAAGGCCTGAAATTGGTCGAAATAGAAGCTTCTGAGTAGGAGAAAAAGTCTGTAAAAATGGCAATTTTGGTCACATTGAGGCTTTAAAAGGTAGTTATTCAACATGAGGCACAATCCAAGTGACATTTTGAATCAATTTTTCTATAGTCAAAAAAATCAATTTTCTGATGAAAAACGATGACCCGGGACCTGTTGAACATTCTCCAGATGGTCAGAAATGGTAATTTTTTAATGTTTAATTTTTTGACTGTAAATGACTATTGTGCATGTGAATTATCACTTTTGGAACAAAAATAAGTGTGTTTAAAGTCATTTTAATGCCTGAAATTGGTCGAAATAGAAGCTTCTGAGTAGGAGAAAAAGTCTGTAAAAATGGCAATTTTGGTCACATTGAGGCTTTAAAAAGTAGTTATTCAACATGAGGCACAATCCAAGTGACATTTTGAATCAATTTTTCCACAGTCAAAAAAAATCAATTTTCTGATGAAAAACGATGACCCGGGACCTGTCGAACCTTCTCCAGATGGTCAGAAATGGTAATTTTTTAATGATTACTTTTTTTACTGTAAATGACAATTGCATGTGAATTATCACTTTTGGAACAAAAAAAAGTGTGTTTAAAGTCATTTTAATGCCTGAAATTGGTCGAAATAGAAGCTTCTGAGTAGGAGAAAAAGTCTGTAAAAATGGCAATTTTGGTCACATTGAGGATTTAAAAAGTAGTTATTCAACATGAGGCACAATCCAAGTGACATTTTGAATCAATTTTTCTACAGTCAAAAAAATCAATTTTCTGATGAAAAACGATGACCCGTGACCTGTCGAACCTTCTCCAGAAATGTCAGAAATGGTAATTTTTTAATGTTTAATTTTTGGACTGTAAATGACTATTGCATGTGAATTATCACTTTTGGAACAAAAATAAGTGTGTTTAGAGTCATTTAATGGCTGAAATTGGTCGCAATAGAAGCTTCTGAGTAGGAGAAAAAGTCTGTAAAAATGGAAATTTTGGTCACATTGAGGCTTTAAAAAGTAGATATTCAACATGAGGCACAATCTAAATGATATTTTGAGTCAATTTTTCTACAGTCAAAAAAATCTATTTTCTGATGAAAAACGATGACCCGTGACCTGTCGGACCTTCTCCAGATTGTCAGAAATGGTAATTTTTTAATGTTTGATTTTTTGACTGTAAATGACTATTGTATGTGAATTATCACTTTTGGAACTAAAATAATTGTGTTCAGAGTCATTTTAATGCCTGAAATTTGTTGAAATAGAAGATTCTGAGTAGGCGAAAAAGTCTATAAAAATGGCAATTTTGGTCACATTGAGGCTTTAAAAAGTAGTTATTCAACATGAGGCACAATCCAAGTGACATTTTGAATCAATTTTTCTACAGTCAAAAAAATCAATTTTCAGATGAAAAACGATGACCCGGGACCTGTTGAACTTTCTCCAGATGGTCAGAAATGGTCACTTTTAAATTTTTAATTTTTTGACTGTAAATGACTATTGTGCATGTGAATGATCACTTTTGGAACAAAAATAAGTGTGTTTAAAGTCATTTTAATGCCTGAAATTGGTCGAAATAGAAGCTTCTGAGTAGGAGAAAAAGTCTGTAAAAATGGCAATTTTGGTCACATTGAGGCTTTAAAAAGTAGTTATTCAACATGAGGCACAATCCAAGTGACATTTTGAATCAATTTTTCTACAGTCAAAAAAATCAATTTTCTGATGAAAAACGATGACCCGGGACCTGTCGAACCTTCTCCAGATGGTCAGAAATGGTAATTTTTTAATTTTTAATTTTTTGACTGTAAATGACTATTGCATGTGAATTATCACTTTTGGAACAAAAATAAGTGTGTTTAAAGTCATTTTAATGCCTGAAATTGGTCGAAATAGAAGCTTCTGAGTAGGAGAAAAAGTCTGTAAAAATGGCAATTTTGGTCACATTGAGGCTTTAAAAAGTAGTTATTCAACATGAGGCACAATCCAAGTGACATTTTGAATCAATTTTTCTACAGTCAAGAAAATCAATTTTCTGATGAAAAACGATGACCCGTGACCTGTCGAACCTTCTCCAGATGGTCAGAAATGGTAATTTTTTAATGTATATTTTTTTGACTGTAAATGACTATTGTATGTGAATTATCACTTTTGGAACAAAAATAAGTGTGTTTAGAGTCATTTTAATGCCTGAAATTGGTCGAAATAGAAGCTTCTGAGTAGGCGAAAAAGTCTGTAAAAATGGCAATTTTGGTCACATTGAGGCTTTAAAAAGTAGTTATTCAACATGAGGCACAATCCAAGTGACATTTTGAATCAATTTTTCTACAGTCAAAAAAATCAATTTTCAGATGAAAAACGATGACCCGGGACCTGTTGAACTTTCTCCAGATGGTCAGAAATGGTCACTTTTAAATTTTTAATTTTTTGACTGTAAATGACTATTGTGCATGTGAATTATCACTTTTGGAACAAAAATAAGTGTGTTTAAAGTCATTTTAATGCCTGAAATTGGTCGAAATAGAAGCTTCTGAGTAGGAGAAAAAGTCTGTAAAAATGGCAATTTTGGTCACATTGAGGCTTTAAAAAGTAGTTATTCAACATGAGGCACAATCCAAGTGACATTTTGAATCAATTTTTCTACAGTCAAGAAAATCAATTTTCTGATGAAAAACGATGACCCGTGACCTGTCAAACCTTCTCCAGATGGTCAGAAATGGTAATTTTTTAATGTATATTTTTTTGACTGTAAATGACTATTGTATGTGAATTATCACTTTTGGAACAAAAATAAGTGTGTTTGGAGTCATTTTAATGCCTGAAATTGGTCGAAATAGAAGCTTCTGAGTAGGCGAAAAAGTCTGTAAAAATGGCAATTTTGGTCACATTGAGGCTTTAAAAAGTAGTTATTGAACATGAGGCACAATCCAAGTGACATTTTGAATCAATTTTTCTACAGTCAAAAAAACCAATTTTCTGATGAAAAACGATGACCCGGGACCTGTTGAACTTTCTACAGATGGTCAGAAATGGAATTTTTTTAATTTTTAATTTTTTGACTGTAAATGACTATTGCATGTGAATTATAACTGTTGGAACAAAAATAAGTGTGTTTAAAGTCATTTTAATGCCTGAAATTGGTCAAAAAAGAAGCTTCTGAGTAGGAGAAAAAGTCTGTAAAAATGGCAATTTTGGTCACATTGAGGCTTTAAAAAGTAGTTATTCAACATGAGGCACAATCCAAGTGACATTTTGAATCAATTTTTCTACAGTAAAAAAAAAACAATTTTCTGATGAAAAACGATGACCCGGGACCTGTTGAACCTTCTCCAGATGGTCAGAAATGGTAATTTTTAAATTTTTAATTTTTTGATTGTAAATGACTATTGCATGTGAATTATCACTTTTGGGACAAAAATAAGTGTGTTTCGGGTCATTTTAAGGCCTGAAATTGGTCGAAATAGAAGCTTCTGAGTAGGAGAAAAAGTCTGTAAAAATGGCAATTTTGGTCACATTGAGGCTTTAAAAGGTAGTTATTCAACATGAGGCACAATCCAAGTGACATTTTGAATCAATTTTTCTACAGTCAAAAAAATCAATTTTCTGATGAAAAACGATGACCCGGGACCTGTTGAACATTCTCCAGATGGTCAGAAATGGTAATTTTTTAATGTTTAATTTTTTGACTGTAAATGACTATTGTGCATGTGAATTATCACTTTTGGAACAAAAATAAGTGTGTTTAAAGTCATTTTAATGCCTGAAATTGGTCGAAATAGAAGCTTCTGAGTAGGAGAAAAAGTCTGTAAAAATGGCAATTTTGGTCACATTGAGGCTTTAAAAAGTAGTTATTCAACATGAGGCACAATCCAAGTGACATTTTGAATCAATTTTTCCACAGTCAAAAAAAATCAATTTTCTGATGAAAAACGATGACCCGGGACCTGTCGAACCTTCTCCAGATGGTCAGAAATGGTAATTTTTTAATGATTACTTTTTTTACTGTAAATGACAATTGCATGTGAATTATCACTTTTGGAACAAAAAAAAGTGTGTTTAAAGTCATTTTAATGCCTGAAATTGGTCGAAATAGAAGCTTCTGAGTAGGAGAAAAAGTCTGTAAAAATGGCAATTTTGGTCACATTGAGGATTTAAAAAGTAGTTATTCAACATGAGGCACAATCCAAGTGACATTTTGAATCAATTTTTCTACAGTCAAAAAAATCAATTTTCTGATGAAAAACGATGACCCGTGACCTGTCGAACCTTCTCCAGAAATGTCAGAAATGGTAATTTTTTAATGTTTAATTTTTGGACTGTAAATGACTATTGCATGTGAATTATCACTTTTGGAACAAAAATAAGTGTGTTTAGAGTCATTTAATGGCTGAAATTGGTCGCAATAGAAGCTTCTGAGTAGGAGAAAAAGTCTGTAAAAATGGAAATTTTGGTCACATTGAGGCTTTAAAAAGTAGATATTCAACATGAGGCACAATCTAAATGATATTTTGAGTCAATTTTTCTACAGTCAAAAAAATCTATTTTCTGATGAAAAACGATGACCCGTGACCTGTCGGACCTTCTCCAGATTGTCAGAAATGGTAATTTTTTAATGTTTGATTTTTTGACTGTAAATGACTATTGTATGTGAATTATCACTTTTGGAACTAAAATAATTGTGTTCAGAGTCATTTTAATGCCTGAAATTTGTTGAAATAGAAGATTCTGAGTAGGCGAAAAAGTCTATAAAAATGGCAATTTTGGTCACATTGAGGCTTTAAAAAGTAGTTATTCAACATGAGGCACAATCCAACTGACATTTTGAATCAATTTTTCTACAGTCAAAAAAATCAATTTTCTGATGAAAAACGATGACCCGGGACCTGTCGAACCTTCTCCAGATGGTCAGAAATGGTAATTTTTTAATTTTTAATTTTTTGACTGTAAATGACTATTGCATGTGAATTATCACTTTTGGAACAAAAATAAGTGTGTTTAAAGTCATTTTAATGCCTGAAATTGGTCGAAATAGAAGCTTCTGAGTAGGAGAAAAAGTCTGTAAAAATGGCAATTTTGGTCACATTGAGGCTTTAAAAAGTAGTTATTCAACATGAGGCACAATCCAAGTGACATTTTGAATCAATTTTTCTACAGTCAAGAAAATCAATTTTCTGATGAAAAACGATGACCCGTGACCTGTCGAACCTTCTCCAGATGGTCAGAAATGGTAATTTTTTAATGTATATTTTTTTGACTGTAAATGACTATTGTATGTGAATTATCACTTTTGGAACAAAAATAAGTGTGTTTAGAGTCATTTTAATGCCTGAAATTGGTCGAAATAGAAGCTTCTGAGTAGGCGAAAAAGTCTGTAAAAATGGCAATTTTGGTCACATTGAGGCTTTAAAAAGTAGTTATTCAACATGAGGCACAATCCAAGTGACATTTTGAATCAATTTTTCTACAGTCAAAAAAATCAATTTTCTGATGAAAAACGATGACCCGTGACCTGTCGAACCTTCTCCAGAAATGTCAGAAATGGTAATTTTTTAATGTTTAATTTTTGGACTGTAAATGACTATTGCATGTGAATTATCACTTTTGGAACAAAAATAAGTGTGTTTAGAGTCATTTAATGGCTGAAATTGGTCGCAATAGAAGCTTCTGAGTAGGAGAAAAAGTCTGTAAAAATGGAAATTTTGGTCACATTGAGGCTTTAAAAAGTAGATATTCAACATGAGGCACAATCTAAATGATATTTTGAGTCAATTTTTCTACAGTCAAAAAAATCTATTTTCTGATGAAAAACGATGACCCGTGACCTGTCGGACCTTCTCCAGATTGTCAGAAATGGTAATTTTTTAATGTTTGATTTTTTGACTGTAAATGACTATTGTATGTGAATTATCACTTTTGGAACTAAAATAATTGTGTTCAGAGTCATTTTAATGCCTGAAATTTGTTGAAATAGAAGATTCTGAGTAGGCGAAAAAGTCTATAAAAATGGCAATTTTGGTCACATTGAGGCTTTAAAAAGTAGTTATTCAACATGAGGCACAATCCAACTGACATTTTGAATCAATTTTTCTACAGTCAAAAAAATCAATTTTCTGATGAAAAACGATGACCCGGGACCTGTCGAACCTTCTCCAGATGGTCAGAAATGGTAATTTTTTAATTTTTAATTTTTTGACTGTAAATGACTATTGCATGTGAATTATCACTTTTGGAACAAAAATAAGTGTGTTTAAAGTCATTTTAATGCCTGAAATTGGTCGAAATAGAAGCTTCTGAGTAGGAGAAAAAGTCTGTAAAAATGGCAATTTTGGTCACATTGAGGCTTTAAAAAGTAGTTATTCAACATGAGGCACAATCCAAGTGACATTTTGAATCAATTTTTCTACAGTCAAGAAAATCAATTTTCTGATGAAAAACGATGACCCGTGACCTGTCGAACCTTCTCCAGATGGTCAGAAATGGTAATTTTTTAATGTATATTTTTTTGACTGTAAATGACTATTGTATGTGAATTATCACTTTTGGAACAAAAATAAGTGTGTTTAGAGTCATTTTAATGCCTGAAATTGGTCGAAATAGAAGCTTCTGAGTAGGCGAAAAAGTCTGTAAAAATGGCAATTTTGGTCACATTGAGGCTTTAAAAAGTAGTTATTCAACATGAGGCACAATCCAAGTGACATTTTGAATCAATTTTTCTACAGTCAAAAAAATCAATTTTCAGATGAAAAACGATGACCCGGGACCTGTTGAACTTTCTCCAGATGGTCAGAAATGGTCACTTTTAAATTTTTAATTTTTTGACTGTAAATGACTATTGTGCATGTGAATTATCACTTTTGGAACAAAAATAAGTGTGTTTAAAGTCATTTTAATGCCTGAAATTGGTCGAAATAGAAGCTTCTGAGTAGGAGAAAAAGTCTGTAAAAATGGCAATTTTGGTCACATTGAGGCTTTAAAAAGTAGTTATTCAACACGAGGCACAATCCAAGTGACATTTTGAATCAATTTTTCTACAGTCAAGAAAATCAATTTTCTGATGAAAAACGATGACCCGTGACCTGTCAAACCTTCTCCAGATGGTCAGAAATGGTAATTTTTTAATGTATATTTTTTTGACTGTAAATGACTATTGTATGTGAATTATCACTTTTGGAACAAAAATAAGTGTGTTTGGAGTCATTTTAATGCCTGAAATTGGTCGAAATAGAAGCTTCTGAGTAGGAGAAAAAGTCTGTAAAAATGGCAATTTTGGTCACATTGAGGCTTTAAAAAGTAGTTATTCAACATGAGGCACAATCCAAGTGACATTTTGAATCAATTTTTCTACAGTAAAAAAAACAATTTTCTGATGAAAAACGATGACCCGTGACCTGTCGAACCTTCTCCAGATGGTCAGAAATGGTAATTTTTAATGTTTAATTTTTTGGCTGTAAATGACTATTGCATGTGAATTATCACTTTTGGAACAAAAATAAGTGTGTTTAAAGTCATTTTAATGCCTGAAATCGGTCGAAATAGAAGCTTCTGAGTAGGAGGAAAAGTCTGGAAAAATGGAAATTTTGGTCACATTGAGGCTTTAAAAAGTAGTTATTCAACATGAGGCACAATCCAAGTGACATTATGAATCAATTTTTCTACAGTCAAAAAAATCAATTTTCTGATGAAAAACGATGACCCGTGACCTGTCGAACCTTCTCCAGAAATGTCAGAAATGGTAATTATTTAATGTTTAATTTTTAGACTGTAAATGACTATTGCATGTGAATTATCACTTTTGGAGCAAAAATAAGTGTGTTTAGAGTCATTTAATGGCTGAAATTGGTCGTAATGAAAGCTTCTGAGTAGGAGAAATAGTCTGAAAAATGGCAATTCTGGTCACATTGAGGCTTTAAAAAGTAGATATTCAACATGAGGCACAATCCAAATGACATTTTGAGTCAATTTTTCTACAGTCAAAAAAATCAATTTTCTGATGAAAAACGATGACCCAGGACCTGTTGAACTTTCTCCAGATGGTCAGAAATTGAATTTTTTTAATTTTTAATTTTTTGACTGTAAATGACTATTGCATGTGAATTATCACTTTTGGAACAAAAATAAGTGTGTTTAAAGTCATTTTAATGCCTGAAATTGGTCGAAAAAAAAGCTTCTGAGTAGGAGAAAAAGTCTGTAAAAATGGCAATTTTGGTCACATTGAGGCTTTAAAAAATAGTTATTCAACATGAGGCACAATCCAAGTGACATTTTGAATCAATTTTTCTACAGTAAAAAAAAACAATTTTCTGATGAAAAACGATGACCCGTGACCTGTCGAACCTTCTCCAGATGGTCAGAAATGGTAATTTTTAATGTTTAATTTTTTGACTGTAAATGACTATTGCATGTGAATAATCGCTTTTGGAACAAAAATAAGTGTGTTTAAAGTCATGTTAATGCCTGAAATTGGTCGAAATAGAAGCTTCTGAGTAGGAGAAAAAGTCTGTAAAAATGGCAATTTTGGTCACATTGAGGCTTAAAAAGTAGTTATTCAACATGAGGCACAATCCAAGTGACATTTTGAATCAATTTTTCTACAGTCAAGCAAATCAATTTTCTGATGAAAAACGTTGACCCGGGACCTGTCGAACCTTCTCCAGATGGTCAGAAATGGTAATTTTTTAATTTTTAATTTTTTGACTGTAAATGACTATTGCATGTGAATTATCACTTTTGGAACAAAAATAAGTATGTTTAAAGTTATTTTAATGCCTGAAATTGGTCGAAATAGAAGCTTCTGAGTAGGAGAAAAAGCCTGTAAAAATTGCAATTTTGGTCACATTGAGGCTTTAAAAAGTAGTAATCCAACATGAGGCACAATCCAAGTGACATTTTGAATCAATTTTTCTACAGTCAAAAAAATCAATTTTCTGATGAAAAACGATGACCCGGGACCTGTTGAACTTTCTCCAGATGGTCAGAAATGGTAATTTTTTAATGTTTAATTTTTTGACTGTAAATGACTATTGTGCATGTGAATGATCACTTTTGGAACAAAAATAAGTGTGTTTAAAGTCATTTTAATGCCTGAAATTGGTCGAAATAGAAGCTTCTGAGTAGGAGAAAAAGTCTGTAAAAATGGCAATTTTGGTCACATTGAGGCTTTAAAAAGTAGTTATTCAACATGAGGCACAATCCAAGTGACATTTTGAATCAATTTTTCTACAGTCAAAAAAATCAATTTTCTGATGAAAAACGATGACCCGGGACCTGTCGAACCTTCTCCAGATGGTCAGAAATGGTAATTTTTTAATTTTTAATTTTTTGACTGTAAATGACTATTGCATGTGAATTATCACTTTTGGAACAAAAATAAGTGTGTTTAAAGTCATTTTAATGCCTGAAATTGGTCGAAATAGAAGCTTCTGAGTAGGAGAAAAAGTCTGTAAAAATGGCAATTTTGGTCACATTGAGGCTTTAAAAAGTAGTTATTCAACATGAGGCACAATCCAAGTGACATTTTGAATCAATTTTTCTACAGTCAAGAAAATCAATTTTCTGATGAAAAACGATGACCCGTGACCTGTCGAACCTTCTCCAGATGGTCAGAAATGGTAATTTTTTAATGTATATTTTTTTGACTGTAAATGACTATTGTATGTGAATTATCACTTTTGGAACAAAAATAAGTGTGTTTAGAGTCATTTTAATGCCTGAAATTGGTCGAAATAGAAGCTTCTGAGTAGGCGAAAAAGTCTGTAAAAATGGCAATTTTGGTCACATTGAGGCTTTAAAAAGTAGTTATTCAACATGAGGCACAATCCAAGTGACATTTTGAATCAATTTTTCTACAGTCAAAAAAATCAATTTTCAGATGAAAAACGATGACCCGGGACCTGTTGAACTTTCTCCAGATGGTCAGAAATGGTCACTTTTAAATTTTTAATTTTTTGACTGTAAATGACTATTGTGCATGTGAATTATCACTTTTGGAACAAAAATAAGTGTGTTTAAAGTCATTTTAATGCCTGAAATTGGTCGAAATAGAAGCTTCTGAGTAGGAGAAAAAGTCTGTAAAAATGGCAATTTTGGTCACATTGAGGCTTTAAAAAGTAGTTATTCAACATGAGGCACAATCCAAGTGACATTTTGAATCAATTTTTCTACAGTCAAGAAAATCAATTTTCTGATGAAAAACGATGACCCGTGACCTGTCAAACCTTCTCCAGATGGTCAGAAATGGTAATTTTTTAATGTATATTTTTTTGACTGTAAATGACTATTGTATGTGAATTATCACTTTTGGAACAAAAATAAGTGTGTTTGGAGTCATTTTAATGCCTGAAATTGGTCGAAATAGAAGCTTCTGAGTAGGCGAAAAAGTCTGTAAAAATGGCAATTTTGGTCACATTGAGGCTTTAAAAAGTAGTTATTGAACATGAGGCACAATCCAAGTGACATTTTGAATCAATTTTTCTACAGTCAAAAAAACCAATTTTCTGATGAAAAACGATGACCCGGGACCTGTTGAACTTTCTACAGATGGTCAGAAATGGAATTTTTTTAATTTTTAATTTTTTGACTGTAAATGACTATTGCATGTGAATTATAACTGTTGGAACAAAAATAAGTGTGTTTAAAGTCATTTTAATGCCTGAAATTGGTCAAAAAAGAAGCTTCTGAGTAGGAGAAAAAGTCTGTAAAAATGGCAATTTTGGTCACATTGAGGCTTTAAAAAGTAGTTATTCAACATGAGGCACAATCCAAGTGACATTTTGAATCAATTTTTCTACAGTAAAAAAAAAACAATTTTCTGATGAAAAACGATGACCCGGGACCTGTTGAACCTTCTCCAGATGGTCAGAAATGGTAATTTTTAAATTTTTAATTTTTTGATTGTAAATGACTATTGCATGTGAATTATCACTTTTGGGACAAAAATAAGTGTGTTTCGGGTCATTTTAAGGCCTGAAATTGGTCGAAATAGAAGCTTCTGAGTAGGAGAAAAAGTCTGTAAAAATGGCAATTTTGGTCACATTGAGGCTTTAAAAGGTAGTTATTCAACATGAGGCACAATCCAAGTGACATTTTGAATCAATTTTTCTACAGTCAAAAAAATCAATTTTCTGATGAAAAACGATGACCCTGGGACCTGTTGAACATTCTCCAGATGGTCAGAAATGGTAATTTTTTAATGTTTAATTTTTGGACTGTAAATGACTATTGTGCATGTGAATTATCACTTTTGGAACAAAAATAAGTGTGTTTAAAGTCATTTTAATGCCTGAAATTGGTCGAAATAGAAGCTTCTGAGTAGGAGAAAAAGTCTGTAAAAATGGCAATTTTGGTCACATTGAGGCTTTAAAAAGTAGTTATTCAACATGAGGCACAATCCAAGTGACAGTTTGAATCAATTTTTCCACAGTCAAAAAAAATCAATTTTCTGATGAAAAACGATGACCCGGGACCTGTCGAACCTTCTCCAGATGGTCAGAAATGGTAATTTTTTAATGATTACTTTTTTTACTGTAAATGACAATTGCATGTGAATTATCACTTTTGGAACAAAAAAAAGTGTGTTTAAAGTCATTTTAATGCCTGAAATTGGTCGAAATAGAAGCTTCTGAGTAGGAGAAAAAGTCTGTAAAAATTGCAATTTTGGTCACATTGAGGATTTAAAAAGTAGTTATTCAACATGAGGCACAATCCAAGTGACATTTTGAATCAATTTTTCTACAGTCAAAAAAATCAATTTTCTGATGAAAAACGATGACCCGTGACCTGTCGAACCTTCTCCAGAAATGTCAGAAATGGTAATTTTTTAATGTTTAATTTTTGGACTGTAAATGACTATTGCATGTGAATTATCACTTTTGGAACAAAAATAAGTGTGTTTAGAGTCATTTAATGGCTGAAATTGGTCGCAATAGAAGCTTCTGAGTAGGAGAAAAAGTCTGTAAAAATGGAAATTTTGGTCACATTGTGGCTTTAAAAAGTAGATATTCAACATGAGGCACAATCTAAATGATATTTTGAGTCAATTTTTCTACAGTAAAAAAAATCTATTTTCTGATGAAAAACGATGACCCGTGACCTGTCGGACCTTCTCCAGATTGTCAGAAATGGTAATTTTTTAATGTTTGATTTTTTGACTGTAAATGACTATTGTATGTGAATTATCACTTTTGGAACTAAAATAATTGTGTTCAGAGTCATTTTAATGCCTGAAATTTGTTGAAATAGAAGATTCTGAGTAGGCGAAAAAGTCTATAAAAATGGCAATTTTGGTCACATTGAGGCTTTAAAAAGTAGATATTCAACATGAGGCACAATCCAAGTGACATTTTGAATCAATTTTTCTACAGTCAAAAAAATCAATTTTCTGATGAAAAACGATGACCCGGGACCTGTTGAACCTTCTCCAGATGGTCAGAAAAGGTAATTTTTTAATTTTTTATTTTTTGACTGTAAATGACTATTGCATGTGAATTATCACTTTTGGAACAAAAATAAGTGTGTTTAAAGTCATTTTAATACCTGAAATTGGTCTAAATAGAAGCTTCTGAGTAGGAGAAAAAGTCTGCAAAAATGGCAATTTTGGTCACATTGAGGCTTTAAAAAGTAGTTATTCAACATGAGGCACAATCCAAGTGACATTTTGAATCAATTTTTCTACATTCAAAAAAATCAATTTTCTGATGAAAAACGTTGACCCGGGACATGTCGAACCTTCTCCAGATGGTCAGAAATTGTAGTTTTTTAATTTTTAATTTTTTAACTGTCAATGACTATTGCATGTGAAGTATCACTTTTGGAACAAAAATAAGTGTGTTTAGAGTCATTTTAATGCCTGAAATTGGTCGGAATAGAAGCTTCTGAGTAGGAGAAAAAGTCTGTAAAAATGGCAATTTTGTTCACATTGAGGCTTTAAAAAGTAGTTATTCAACATGAGGCACAATCCAAGTGACATTTTGAATCAATTTTTCTACAGTCAAAAAAATCAATTTTCTGATGAAAAACGATGACCCGGGACCTGTCGAACCTTCTCCAAATGGTCAGAAATGTTAATTTTTTAATTTTTAATTTTTTGACTGTATATGACTATTGCATGTGAATTATCACTTTTGGAACAAAAATAAGTGTGTTTAGAGTCATTTTAACGCCTGAAATTGGTCTAAATAGAAGCTTCTGAGTAGGAGAAAAAGTCTGTAAAAATGGCAATTTTGGTCACATTGAGGCTTTAAAAAGTAGTTATTCAACATGAGGCACAATCCAAGTGACATTTTGAATCAATTTTTCTACAGTCAAAAAAATCAATTTTCTGATGAAAAACGATGACCCGGGACCAGTTGAACCTTCTCCAGATGGTCAGAAATGGTAATTTTTAAATTTTTAATTTTTTGATTGTAAATGACTATTGCATGTGAATTATCACTTTTGGGACAAAAATAAGTGTGTTTCGGGTCATTTTAAGGCCTGAAATTGGTCGAAATAGAAGCTTCTGAGTAGGAGAAAAAGTCTGTAAAAATGGCAATTTTGGTCACATTGAGGCTTTAAAAGGTAGTTATTCAACATGAGGCACAATCCAAGTGACATTTTGAATCAATTTTTCTACAGTCAAAAAAATCAATTTTCTGATGAAAAACGATGACCCTGGGACCTGTTGAACATTCTCCAGATGGTCAGAAATGGTAATTTTTTAATGTTTAATTTTTGGACTGTAAATGACTATTGTGCATGTGAATTATCACTTTTGGAACAAAAATAAGTGTGTTTAAAGTCATTTTAATGCCTGAAATTGGTCGAAATAGAAGCTTCTGAGTAGGAGAAAAAGTCTGTAAAAATGGCAATTTTGGTCACATTGAGGCTTTAAAAAGTAGTTATTCAACATGAGGCACAATCCAAGTGACAGTTTGAATCAATTTTTCCACAGTCAAAAAAAATCAATTTTCTGATGAAAAACGATGACCCGGGACCTGTCGAACCTTCTCCAGATGGTCAGAAATGGTAATTTTTTAATGATTACTTTTTTTACTGTAAATGACAATTGCATGTGAATTATCACTTTTGGAACAAAAAAAAGTGTGTTTAAAGTCATTTTAATGCCTGAAATTGGTCGAAATAGAAGCTTCTGAGTAGGAGAAAAAGTCTGTAAAAATTGCAATTTTGGTCACATTGAGGATTTAAAAAGTAGTTATTCAACATGAGGCACAATCCAAGTGACATTTTGAATCAATTTTTCTACAGTCAAAAAAATCAATTTTCTGATGAAAAACGATGACCCGTGACCTGTCGAACCTTCTCCAGAAATGTCAGAAATGGTAATTTTTTAATGTTTAATTTTTGGACTGTAAATGACTATTGCATGTGAATTATCACTTTTGGAACAAAAATAAGTGTGTTTAGAGTCATTTAATGGCTGAAATTGGTCGCAATAGAAGCTTCTGAGTAGGAGAAAAAGTCTGTAAAAATGGAAATTTTGGTCACATTGTGGCTTTAAAAAGTAGATATTCAACATGAGGCACAATCTAAATGATATTTTGAGTCAATTTTTCTACAGTAAAAAAAATCTATTTTCTGATGAAAAACGATGACCCGTGACCTGTCGGACCTTCTCCAGATTGTCAGAAATGGTAATTTTTTAATGTTTGATTTTTTGACTGTAAATGACTATTGTATGTGAATTATCACTTTTGGAACTAAAATAATTGTGTTCAGAGTCATTTTAATGCCTGAAATTTGTTGAAATAGAAGATTCTGAGTAGGCGAAAAAGTCTATAAAAATGGCAATTTTGGTCACATTGAGGCTTTAAAAAGTAGATATTCAACATGAGGCACAATCCAAGTGACATTTTGAATCAATTTTTCTACAGTCAAAAAAATCAATTTTCTGATGAAAAACGATGACCCGGGACCTGTTGAACCTTCTCCAGATGGTCAGAAAAGGTAATTTTTTAATTTTTTATTTTTTGACTGTAAATGACTATTGCATGTGAATTATCACTTTTGGAACAAAAATAAGTGTGTTTAAAGTCATTTTAATACCTGAAATTGGTCTAAATAGAAGCTTCTGAGTAGGAGAAAAAGTCTGCAAAAATGGCAATTTTGGTCACATTGAGGCTTTAAAAAGTAGTTATTCAACATGAGGCACAATCCAAGTGACATTTTGAATCAATTTTTCTACATTCAAAAAAATCAATTTTCTGATGAAAAACGTTGACCCGGGACATGTCGAACCTTCTCCAGATGGTCAGAAATTGTAGTTTTTTAATTTTTAATTTTTTAACTGTCAATGACTATTGCATGTGAAGTATCACTTTTGGAACAAAAATAAGTGTGTTTAGAGTCATTTTAATGCCTGAAATTGGTCGGAATAGAAGCTTCTGAGTAGGAGAAAAAGTCTGTAAAAATGGCAATTTTGTTCACATTGAGGCTTTAAAAAGTAGTTATTCAACATGAGGCACAATCCAAGTGACATTTTGAATCAATTTTTCTACAGTCAAAAAAATCAATTTTCTGATGAAAAACGATGACCCGGGACCTGTCGAACCTTCTCCAAATGGTCAGAAATGTTAATTTTTTAATTTTTAATTTTTTGACTGTATATGACTATTGCATGTGAATTATCACTTTTGGAACAAAAATAAGTGTGTTTAGAGTCATTTTAACGCCTGAAATTGGTCTAAATAGAAGCTTCTGAGTAGGAGAAAAAGTCTGTAAAAATGGCAATTTTGGTCACATTGAGGCTTTAAAAAGTAGTTATTCAACATGAGGCACAATCCAAGTGACATTTTGAATCAATTTTTCTACAGTCAAAAAAATCAATTTTCTGATGAAAAACGATGACCCGGGACCAGTTGAACTTTCTCCAGATGGTCAGAAATGGTAATTTTTTAATGATTATTTTTTTTACTGTAAATGACTATTGCATGTGAATTATCACTTTTGGAACACAAATAAGTGTGTTTAAAGTCATTTTAATGCCTGAAATTGATTAAAATAGAAGCTTCTGAGTAGGAGAAAAAGTCTGTAAAAATGGCAATTGTGGTCACATTGAGGCTTTAAAAAGTAGTTATTCAACATGAGGCACAATCCAAGTGACATTTTGAATCAATTTTTCTACAGTCAAAAAAATCAATTTTCTGATGAAAAACGATGACCCGGGACCTGTCGATCTTTCTCCAGATGGTCAGAAATGGTAATTTTATAATTTTTAATTTTTTGACTGTAAATGACTATTGCATGTGAATTATCACTTTTGGAACAAAAATAAGTATGTTTAAAGTTATTTTAATGCCTGAAATTGGTCGAAATAGAAGCTTCTGAGTAGGAGAAAAAGCCTGTAAAAATGGCAATTTTGGTCACATTGAGGCTTTAAAAAGTAGTAATCCAACATGAGGCACAATCCAAGTGACAATTTGAATCAATTTTTCTACAGTCAAAAAAATCAATTTTCTGATGAAAAACGATGACCCGGGACCTGTTGAACTTTCTCCAGATGGTCAGAAATGGTAATTTTTTAATGTTTAATTTTTTGACTGTAAATGACTATTGTGCATGTGAATGATCACTTTTGGAACAAAATGAAAGTGTGTTTAAAGTCATTTTAATGCCTGAAATTGGTCGAAATAGAAGCTTCTGAGTAGGAGAAAAAGTCTGCAAAAATGGCAATTTTGGTCACATTGAGGCTTTAAAAAGTAGATATTCAACATGAGGCACAATCCAAGTGACATTTTGAATCAATTTT
This sequence comes from Triturus cristatus, assembly GCF_964204655.1. Taxonomy (NCBI): domain Eukaryota; kingdom Metazoa; phylum Chordata; class Amphibia; order Caudata; family Salamandridae; genus Triturus; species Triturus cristatus. The sequence continues at coordinate 897,509,919 of NC_140594.1, read as the reverse complement.
TCTACAGTCCAAAAAATCTATTTTCTGATGAAAAACGATGACCCGGGACCTGTTGAACTTTCTCCAGATGGTCAGAAATGGTAATTTTTTAATGATTAATTTTTTTACTGTAAATGACTAGTTATTCAACATGAGGCACAATCCAAGTGACATTTTGAATCAATTTTTCTACAGTCAAGCAAATCAATTTTCTGATGAAAAACGTTGACCCGGGACCTGTCGAACCTTCTCCAGATGGTCAGAAATTGTAGTTTTTTAATTTTTAATTTTTTATCTGTAAATGACTATTGCATGTGAATTATCACTTTTGGAACAAAAATAAGTGTGTTTAGAGTCATTTTAATACCTGAAATTGGTCTAAATAGAAGCTTCTGAGTAGGAGAAAAAGTCTGCAAAAATGGCAATTTTGGTCACATTGAGGCTTTAAAAAGTAGTTATTTAACATGAGGCACAATCCAAGTGACATTTTGAATCAATTTTTCTACAGTCCAAAAAATCAATTTTCTGATGAAAAACGATGACCCGGGACCTGTTGAACTTTCTCCAGATGGTCAGAAATTGTAGTTTTTTAATTTTTAATTTTTTGACTGTAAATGACTATTGCATGTGAATTATCACTTTTGGAACAAAAATAAGTGTGTTTAAAGTCATTTTAATGCCTGAAATTGGTCGAAATAGAAGCTTCTGAGTAGGAGAAAAAGTCTGTAAAAATGGCAATTTTGGTCACATTAAGGCTTTAAAAGGTAGTTATTCAACATGAGGCACAATCCAAGTGACATTTTGAATCAATTTTTCTACAGTCAAAAAAATCAATTTTCTGATGAAAAACGATGACCCGGGACCTGTTGAACATTCTCCAGATGGTCAGAAATGGTAATTTTTTAATGTTTAATTTTCTGACTGTAAATGACTATTGTGCATGTGAATTATCACTTTTGGAACAAAGATAAGTGTGTTTAAAGTCATTTTAATGCCTGAAATTGGTCGAAAAAGAAGCTTCTGAGTAGGAGAAAAAGTCTGTAAAAATGGCAATTTTGGTCACATTGAGGCTTTAAAAAGTAGATATTCAACATGAGGCACAATCCAAGTGACATTTTGAATCAATTTTTCTAAAGTCAAAAAAATCAATTTTCTGATGAAAAACGATGACCCGGGACCTGTTGAACCTTCTCCAGATGGTCAGAAAAGGTAATTTTTTAATTTTTAATTTTTTGACTGTAAATGACTATTGCATGTGAATTATCACTTTTGGAACAAAAATAAGTGTGTTTAAAGTCATGTTAATGCCTGTAATTGGTCGAAATAGAAGCTTCTGAGTAGGAGAAAAAGTCTGTAAAAATGGCAATTTTGGTCACATTGAGGCTTAAAAAGTAGTTATTCAACATGAGGCACAATCCAAGTGACATTTTTAATAAATTTTTCTACAGTCAAGCAAATCAATTTTCTGATGAAAAACGTTGACCCGGGACCTGTCGAACCTTCTCCAGATGGTCAGAAATTGTAGTTTTTTAATTTTTAATTTTTTATCTGTAGATGACTATTGCATGTGAATTATCACTTTTGGAACAAAAATAAGTGTGTTTAAAGTCATTTTAATGCCTGAAATTGGTCGAAATAGAAGCTTCTGAGTAGGAGAAAAAGTCTGTAAAAATGGCAATTTTGGTCACATTGAGGCTTTAAAAAGTAGTTATTCAACATGAGGCACAATCCAAGTGACATTTTGAATCAATTTTTCTACAGTCAAAAAAATCAATTTTCTGATGAAAAACGATGACCCGGGACCAGTTGAACTTTCTCCAGATGGTCAGAAATGGTAATTTTTTAATGATTATTTTTTTTACTGTAAATGACTATTGCATGTGAATTATCACTTTTGGAACACAAATAAGTGTGTTTAAAGTCATTTTAATGCCTGAAATTGGTTGAAATAGAAGCTTCTGAGTAGGAGAAAAAGTCTGTAAAAATGGCAATTTTGGTCACATTGAGGCTTTAAAAAGTAGTTATTCAACATGAGGCACAATCCAAGTGACATTTTGAATCAATTTTTCTACAGTCAAAAAAATCAATTTTCTGATGAAAAACGATGACCCGGGACCTGTCGAACCTTCTCCAGATGGTCAGAAATGGTAATTTTTTAATTTTTAATGTTTTGACTGTAAATGACTATTGCATGTGAATTATCACTTTAGGAACAAAAATAAGTATGTTTAAAGTTATTTTAATGCCTGAAATTGGTCGAAATAGAAGCTTCTGAGTAGGAGAAAAAGCCTGTAAAAATGGCAATTTAGGTCACATTGAGGCTTTAAAAAGTAGTAATCCAACATGAGGCACAATCCAAGTGACATTTTGAATCAATTTTTCTACAGTCAAAAAAATCAATTTTCTGATGAAAAACGATGACCCGGGACCTGTTGAACTTTCTCCAGATGGTCAGAAATGGTAATTTTTTAATGTTTAATTTTTTGACTGTAAATGACTATTGTGCATGTGAATGATCACTTTTGGAACAAAATGAAAGTGTGTTTAAAGTCATTTTAATGCCTGAAATTGGTCGAAATAGAAGCTTCTGAGTAGGAGAAAAAGTCTGTAAAAATGGCAATTTTGGTCACATTGAGGCTTTAAAAAGTAGTTATTCAACATGAGGCACAATCCAAGTGACATTTTGAATCAATTTTTCTACAGTCAAAAAAATCAATTTTCTGATGAAAAACGATGACCCGGGACCAGTTGAACTTTCTCCAGATGGTCAGAAATGGTAATTTTTTAATGATTATTTTTTTTACTGTAAATGACTATTGCATGTGAATTATCACTTTTGGAACACAAATAAGTGTGTTTAAAGTCATTTTAATGCCTGAAATTGGTTGAAATAGAAGCTTCTGAGTAGGAGAAAAAGTCTGTAAAAATGGCAATTTTGGTCACATTGAGGCTTTAAAAAGTAGTTATTCAACATGAGGCACAATCCAAGTGACATTTTGAATCAATTTTTCTACAGTCAAAAAAATCAATTTTCTGATGAAAAACGATGACCCGGGACCTGTCGAACCTTCTCCAGATGGTCAGAAATGGTAATTTTTTAATTTTTAATGTTTTGACTGTAAATGACTATTGCATGTGAATTATCACTTTAGGAACAAAAATAAGTATGTTTAAAGTTATTTTAATGCCTGAAATTGGTCTAAATAGAAGCTTCTGAGTAGGAGAAAAAGCCTGTAAAAATGGCAATTTAGGTCACATTGAGGCTTCAAAAAGTAGTAATCCAACATGAGGCACAATCCAAGTGACATTTTGAATCAATTTTTCTACAGTTAAAAAAATCAATTTTCTGATGAAAAACGATGACCCGGGACCTGTCGAACCTTCTCCAGATGGTCAGAAATGGTAATTTTTTAATTTTAATTTTTTGACTGTAAATGACTATTGCATGTGAATTATCACTTTTGGAACAAAAATAAGTGTGTTTAAAGTCATTTTAATGCCTGAAATTGGTCGAAATAGAAGCTTCTGAGTAGGAGAAAAAGTCTGTAAAAATGGCAATTTTGGTCACATTGAGACTTTAAAAAGTAGTTATTCAACATGAGGCACAATCCAAGTGACATTTTGAATCAATTTTTCTACAGTCAAGAAAATCAATTTTCTGATGAAAAACGATGACCCGTGACCTGTCGAACCTTCTCCAGATGGTCAGAAATGGTAATTTTTTAATGTATATTTTTTTGACTGTAAATGACTATTGTATGTGAATTATCACTTTTGGAACAAAAATAAGTGTGTTTAGAGTCATTTTAATACCTGAAATTGGTCGAAATAGAAGCTTCTGAGTAGGCGAAAAAGTCTGTAAAAATGGCAATTTTGGTCACATTGAGGCTTTAAAAAGTAGTTATTCAACATGAGGCACAATCCAAGTGACATTTTGAATCAATTTTTCTACAGTCAAAAAAATCAATTTTCTGATGAAAAACGATGACCCGGGACCTGTTGAACTTTCTCCAGATGGTCAGAAATGGTCATTTTTAAATTTTTAATTTTTTGACTGTAAATGACTATTGTGCATGTGAATTATCACTTTTGGAACAAAAATAAGTGTGTTTAAAGTCATTTTAATGCCTGAAATTGGTCGAAATAGAAGCTTCTGAGTAGGCGAAAAAAGTCTGTAAAAATGGCAATTTTGGTCACATTGAGGCTTTAAAAAGTAGTTATTCAACATGAGGCACAATCCAAGTGACATTTTGAATCAATTTTTCTAAAGTCAAAAAAATCAATTTTCTGATGAAAAACGATGACCCGGGGCCTGTTGAACCTTCTCCAGATGGTCAGAAAGGTAATTTTTTAATTTTTAATTTTTTGACTGTAAATGACTATTGCATGTGAATTATCACTTTTGGAACAAAAATAAGTGTGTTTAAAGTCATGTTAATGCCTGTAATTGGTCGAAATAGAAGCTTCTGAGTAGGAGAAAAAGTCTGTAAAAATGGCAATTTTGGTCACATTGAGGCTTAAAAAGTAGTTATTCAACATGAGGCACAATCCAAGTGACATTTTGAATAAATTTTTCTACAGTCAAGCAAATCAATTTTCTGATGAAAAACGTTGACCCGGGACCTGTCGAACCTTCTCCAGATGGTCAGAAATTGTAGTTTTTTAATTTTTAATTTTTTATCTGTAGATGACTATTGCATGTGAATTATCACTTTTGGAACAAAAATAAGTGTGTTTAAAGTCATTTTAATGCCTGAAATTGGTCGAAATAGAAGCTTCTGAGTAGGAGAAAAAGTCTGTAAAAATGGCAATTTTGGTCACATTGAGGCTTTAAAAAGTAGTTATTCAACATGAGGCACAATCCAAGTGACATTTTGAATCAATTTTTCTACAGTCAAAAAAATCAATTTTCTGATGAAAAACGATGACCCGGGACCAGTTGAACTTTCTCCAGATGGTCAGAAATGGTAATTTTTTAATGATTATTTTTTTTACTTTAAATGACTATTGCATGTGAATTATCACTTTTGGAACACAAATAAGTGTGTTTAAAGTCATTTTAATGCCTGAAATTGGTTGAAATAGAAGCTTCTGAGTAGGAGAAAAAGTCTGTAAAAATGGCAATTTTGGTCACATTGAGGCTTTAAAAAGTAGTTATTCAACATGAGGCACAATCCAAGTGACATTTTGAATCAATTTTTCTACAGTCAAAAAAATCAATTTTCTGATGAAAAACGATGACCCGGGACCTGTCGAACCTTCTCCAGATGGTCAGAAATGGTAATTTTTTAATTTTTAATGTTTTGACTGTAAATGACTATTGCATGTGAATTATCACTTTAGGAACAAAAATAAGTATGTTTAAAGTTATTTTAATGCCTGAAATTGGTCGAAATAGAAGCTTCTGAGTAGGAGAAAAAGCCTGTAAAAATGGCAATTTAGGTCACATTGAGGCTTTAAAAAGTAGTAATCCAACATGAGGCACAATCCAAGTGACATTTTGAATCAATTTTTCTACAGTCAAAAAAATCAATTTTCTGATGAAAAACGAAGACCCGGGACCTGTTGAACTTTCTCCAGATGGTCAGAAATGGTAATTTTTTAATGTTTAATTTTTTGACTGTAAATGACTATTGTGCATGTGAATGATCACTTTTGGAACAAAATGAAAGTGTGTTTAAAGTCATTTTAATGCCTGAAATTGGTCGAAATAGAAGCTTCTGAGTAGGAGAAAAAGTCTGTAAAAATGGCAATTTTGGTCACATTGAGGCTTTAAAAAGTAGTTATTCAACATGAGGCACAATCCAAGTGACATTTTGAATCAATTTTTCTACAGTCAAAAAAATCAATTTTCTGATGAAAAACGATGACCCGGGACCAGTTGAACTTTCTCCAGATGGTCAGAAATGGTAATTTTTTAATGATTATTTTTTTTACTGTAAATGACTATTGCATGTGAATTATCACTTTTGGAACACAAATAAGTGTGTTTAAAGTCATTTTAATGCCTGAAATTGGTTGAAATAGAAGCTTCTGAGTAGGAGAAAAAATCTGTAAAAATGGCAATTTTGGTCACATTGAGGCTTTAAAAAGTAGTTATTCAACATGAGGCACAATCCAAGTGACATTTTGAATCAATTTTTCTACAGTCAAAAAAATCAATTTTCTGATGAAAAACGATGACCCGGGACCTGTCGAACCTTCTCCAGATGGTCAGAAATGGTAATTTTTTAATTTTTAATGTTTTGACTGTAAATGACTATTGCATGTGAATTATCACTTTAGGAACAAAAATAAGTATGTTTAAAGTTATTTTAATGCCTGAAATTGGTCTAAATAGAAGCTTCTGAGTAGGAGAAAAAGCCTGTAAAAATGGCAATTTAGGTCACATTGAGGCTTCAAAAAGTAGTAATCCAACATGAGGCACAATCCAAGTGACATTTTGAATCAATTTTTCTACAGTTAAAAAAATCAATTTTCTGATGAAAAACGATGACCCGGGACCTGTCGAACCTTCTCCAGATGGTCAGAAATGGTCATTTTTAAATTTTTAATTTATTGACTGTAAATGACTATTGTGCATGTGAATTATCACTTTTGGAACAAAAATAAGTGTGTTTAAAGTCATTTTAATGCCTGAAATTGGTCGAAATAGAAGCTTCTGAGTAGGCGAAAAAAGTCTGTAAAAATGGCAATTTTGGTCACATTGAGGCTTTAAAAAGTAGTTATTCAACATGAGGCACAATCCAAGTGACATTTTGAATCAATTTTTCTACAGTCAAAAAAACCAATTTTCTGATGAAAAACGATGACCCGGGACCTGTTGAACCTTCTCCAGATGGTCAGAAATGGTAATTTTTAAATTTTTAATTTTTTGATTGTAAATGACTATTGCATGTGAATTATCACTTTTGGGACAAAAATAAGTGTGTTTCGGGTCATTTTAAGGCCTGAAATTGGTCGAAATAGAAGCTTCTGAGTAGGAGAAAAAGTCTGTAAAAATGGCAATTTTGGTCACATTGAGGCTTTAAAAGGTAGTTATTCAACATGAGGCACAATCCAAGTGACATTTTGAATCAATTTTTCTACAGTCAAAAAAATCAATTTTCTGATGAAAAACGATGACCCGGGACCTGTTGAACATTCTCCAGATGGTCAGAAATGGTAATTTTTTAATGTTTAATTTTTTGACTGTAAATGACTATTGTGCATGTGAATTATCACTTTTGGAACAAAAATAAGTGTGTTTAAAGTCATTTTAATGCCTGGAATTGGTCGAAATAGAAGCTTCTGAGTAGGAGAAAAAGTCTGTAAAAATGGCAATTTTGGTCACATTGAGGCTTTAAAAAGTAGTTATTCAACATGAGGCACAATCCAAGTGACATTTTGAATCAATTTTTCCACAGTCAAAAAAAATCAATTTTCTGATGAAAAACGATGACCCGTGACCTGTCGAACCTTCTCCAGAAATGTCAGAAATGGTAATTTTTTAATGTTTAATTTTTGGACTGTAAATGATTATTGCATGTGAATTATCACTTTTGGAACAAAAATAAGAGTGTTTTGAGTCATTTAATGGCTGAAATTGGTCGTAATGAAAGCTTCTGAGTAGGAGAAAAAGTCTGAAAAATGGCAATTCTGGTCACATTGAGGCTTTAAAAAGTAGATATTCAACATGAGGCACAATCCAAATGACATTTTGAGTCAATTTTTCTACAGTCAAAAAAATCAATTTTCTGATGAAAAACGATGACCCAGGACCTGTTGAACTTTCTCCAGATGGTCAGAAATTGAATTTTTTTAATTTTTAATTTTTTGACTGCAAATGACTATTGCATGTGAATTATCACTTTTGGAACAAAAATAAGTGTGTTTAAAGTCATTTTAATGCCTGAAATTGGTCGAAAAAGAAGCTTCTGAGTAGGAGAAAAAGTCTGTAAAAATGGCAATTTTGGTCACATTGAGGCTTTAAAAAGTAGATATTCAACATGAGGCACAATCCAAGTGACATTTTGAATCAATTTTTCTACAGTCAAAAAAATCAATTTTCTGATGAAAAACGATGACCCTGGACCTGTTGAACCTTCTCCAGATGGTCAGAAAAGGTAATTTTTTAATTTTTAATTTTTTGACTGTAAATGACTATTGCATGTGAATTATCACTTTTGGAACAAAAATAAGTGTGTTTAAAGTCATGTTAATGCCTGAAATTGGTCGAAATAGAAGCTTCTGAGTAGGAGAAAAAGTCTGTAAAAATGGCAATTTTGGTCACATTGAGGCTTTAAAAAGTAGTTATTCAACATGAGGCACAATCCAAGTGACATTTTGAAACAATTTTTCTACAGTCAAAAAAATCAATTTTCTGATGAAAAACGATGACCCGGGACCTGTTGAACTTTCTCCAGATGGTTAGAAATGGTAATTTTTTAATTTTCAATTTTTTGACCGTAAATGACTATTGCATGTGAATTATCACTTTTGGAACAAAAATCAGTGTGTTTAAAGTCATTTTAATGAATGAAATTGGTCGAAATAGAAGCTTCTGAGTAGGAGAAAAAGTCTGTAAAAATAGCAATTTTGGTCACATTGAGGCTTTAAAAAGTAGTTATTCAACATGAGGCACAATCCAAGTGACATTTTGAAACAATTTTTCTACAGTCAAAAAAATCAATTTTCTGATGAAAAACGATGACCCGGGACCTGTTGAACTTTCTCCAGATGGTCAGAAATGGTAATTTTTTAATGTTTAATTTTTTGACTGTAAATGACTATTGCATGTGAATTATCACTTTTGGAACACAAATAAGTGTGTTTAAAGTCATTTTAATGCCTGAAATTAGTCGAAATAGAAGCTTCTGAGTAGGAGAAAAAGTCTGTAAAAATGGCAATTTTGGTCACATTGAGGCTTTAAAAAGTAGTTATTCAACATGAGGCACAATCCAAGTGACATTTTGAATCAATTTTTCTACAGTCAAAAAAAATCAATTTTCTGATGAAAAACGATGACCTGGGACCTGTTGAACCTTCTCCAGATGGTCAGAAATGATAATTTTTTTAATTTTTAATTTTTTGACTGTAAATGACTATTGCATGTGAATTATCACTTTTGAAACAAAAATAAGTGTGTTTAAAGTAATTTTAATGCCTGAAATTGGTTGAAATAGAAGCTTCTGAGTAGGAGAAAAAGTCTGTAAAAATGGCAATTTTGGTCACATTGAGGCTTTAAAAAGTAGTTATTCAACATGAGGCACAATCCAAGTGACATTTTGAATCAATTTTTCTACAGTCAAAAAAATCAATTTTCTGATGAAAAACGATGACCCGGGACCTGTCGAACCTTCTCCAGATGGTAAGAAATGGTAATTTTTTAATTTTGAATTTTTTGACTGTAAATGACTATTGCATGCGAATTATCACTTTTGGAACAAAAATAAATGTGTTTAGAGTCATTTTAATGCCTGAAATTGGTCTAAATAGAAGCTTCTGAGTAGGAGAAAAAGTCTATAAAAATGGCAATTTTGGTCACATTGAGGCTTTGAAAAGTAGTTATTCAACATGAGGCACAATCCAAGTGACATTTTAAATCAATTTTTCTACAGTCAAAAAAATCAATTTTCTGATGAAAAACGATGACCCGTGACCTGTCGAACCTTCTCCAGATGGTCAGAAATGGTCATTTTTTAATGTTTAATTTTTTGACTTTAAATGACTATTGTATCTGAATTATCACTTTTGGAACTAAAATAAGTGTGTTTAGAGTCGTTTTAATGCCTGAAATTGGTTGAAATAGAAGCTTGTGAGTAGGAGAAAAAGTCTGTAAAAATGGCAATTTTGGTCACATTGAAGCTTTAAAAAGTAGTTATTCAGCATGAGGCACAATCGAAGTGACATTTTGAATCAATTTTTCTACAGTCAAAAAAAATCAATTTTCTAATGAAAAACGATGACCCGTGACCTGTCGAACCTTCTCCAGATGGTCAGAAATGGTAAGTTTTTAATGTTTAATCTTTTGACTGTAAATGACTACTGTATGTGAATTATCACTTTTGGAACTAAAATAAGTGTGTTTAGAGTCGTTTTAATGCCTGAAATTGGTTGAAATAGAAGCTTCTGAGTAGGAGAAAAAGTCTGTAGAAATGGCAATTTTGGTCATATTGAGGCTTTAAAAAGTAGTTATTCAACATGAGGCACAATCCAAGTGACATTTTGAATCAATTTTTCTACAGTCAAAATAATAAATTTTCTGATGAAAAACGATGACCCGGGACCTGTTGAACTTTCTCTAGATGCTCAGAAATGGTATTTTTTTAATTTTTAATTTTTTGACTGTAAATGACTATTGCATGTGAATTATCACTTTTGGAACAAAAATAAGTGTGTTTAAAGTCATTTTAATGCCTGAAATTGGTCGAAATAGAAGCTTCTGTGTAGGAGAAAAAGTCTGTAAAAATGGCAATTTTGGTCACATTGAGGCTTTAAAAAGTAGTTATTCAACATGAGGCACAATCCAAGTGACATTTTGAATCAATTTTTCTACAGTCCAAAAAATCTATTTTCCGATGAAAAACGATGACCCAGGACCTGTCGAACCTTCTCCAGATGGTCAGAGATGGTAATTTTTTAATTTTTTTTTTTTTTGACCGTAAATGACTATTGCATGTGAATTATCACTTTTGGAACACAAATCAGTGTGTTTAAAGTCATTTTAATGAATGAAATTGGTCGAAATAGAAGCTTCTGAGTAGGAGAAAAAGTCTGTAAAAATGGCAATTTTGGTCACATTGAGGCTTTAAAAAGTAGTTATTCAACATGAGGCACAATCCAAGTGACATTTTGAAACAATTTTTCTACAGTCAAAAAAATCAATTTTCTGATGAAAAACGATGACCCGGGACCTGTTGAACTTTCTCCAGATGGTTAGAAATGGTAATTTTTTAATTTTCAATTTTTTGACCGTAAATGACTATTGCATGTGAATTATCACTTTTGGAACAAAAATCAGTGTGTTTAAAGTCATTTTAATGAATGAAATTGGTCGAAATAGAAGCTTCTGAGTAGGAGAAAAAGTCTGTAAAAATAGCAATTTTGGTCACATTGAGGCTTTAAAAAGTAGTTATTCAACATGAGGCACAATCCAAGTGACATTTTGAAACAATTTTTCTACAGTCAAAAAAATCAATTTTCTGATGAAAAACGATGACCCGGGACCTGTTGAACTTTCTCCAGATGGTCAGAAATGGTAATTTTTTAATGTTTAATTTTTTGACTGTAAATGACTATTGCATGTGAATTATCACTTTTGGAACACAAATAAGTGTGTTTAAAGTCATTTTAATGCCTGAAATTAGTCGAAATAGAAGCTTCTGAGTAGGAGAAAAAGTCTGTAAAAATGGCAATTTTGGTCACATTGAGGCTTTAAAAAGTAGTTATTCAACATGAGGCACAATCCAAGTGACATTTTGAATCAATTTTTCTACAGTAAAAAAAAATCAATTTTCTAATGAAAAACGATGACCCGTGACCTGTCGAACCTTCTCCAGATGGTCAGAAATGGTAAGTTTTTAATGTTTAATCTTTTGACTGTAAATGACTACTGTATGTGAATTATCACTTTTGGAACTAAAATAAGTGTGTTTAGAGTCGTTTTAATGCCTGAAATTGGTTGAAATAGAAGCTTCTGAGTAGGAGAAAAAGTCTGTAAAAATGGCAATTTTGGTCACATTGAGGCTTTAAAAAGTAGTTATTCAACATGAGGCACAATCCAAGTGACATTTTGAATCAATTTTTCTACAGTCAAAAAAATCTATTTTCTGATGAAAAACGTTGACCCGGGACCTGTTGAACTTTCTCCAGATGGTCAGAAATGGTAATTTTTTAATGATTAATTTTTTTTCTGTAAATGACTATAGCATGTGAATTATCACTTTTGGAACAAAAATAAGAGTGTTTAAAGTCATTTTAATGCCTGAAATTGGTCGAAATAGAAGCTTCTGAGTAGGAGAAAAAGTCTGTAAAAATGGCAATTTTGGTCACATTGAGGCTTTAAAAAGTAGTCTTTCAACATGAGGCACATTCCAAGTGACATTTTGAATCAATTTTTCTACAGTCAAAAAAATCAATTTTCTGATGAAAAACGATGACCCGGGACCTGTCGAACCTTCTCCAGATGGTCAGAAATGGTAATTTTTTAATTTTGAATTTTTTGACTGTAAATGACTATAGCATGTGAATTATCACTTTTGGAACAAAAATAAATGTGTTTAGAGTCATTTTAATGCCTGAAATTGGTCTAAATAGAAGCTTCTGAGTAGGAGAAAAAGTCTGTAAAAATGGCAATTTTGGTCACATTGAGGCTTTAAAAAGTAGTTATTCAACATGAGGCACAATCCAAGTGACATTTTGAATCAATTTTTCTACAGTCAAAAAAATCTATTTTCTGATGAAAAACGTTGACCCGGGACCTGTTGAACTTTCTCCAGATGGTCAGAAATGGTAATTTTTTAATGATTAATTTTTTTACTGTAAATGACTATAGCATGTGAATTATCACTTTTGGAACAAAAATACGAGTGTTTAAAGTCATTTTAATGCCTGAAATTGGTCGAAATAGAAGCTTCTGAGTAGGAGAAAAAGTCTATAAAAATGGCAATTTTGGTCACATTGAGGCTTTGAAAAGTAGTTATTCAACATGAGGCACAATCCAAGTGACATTTTAAATCAATTTTTCTACAGTCAAAAAAATCAATTTTCTGATGAAAAACGATGACCCGTGACCTGTCGAACCTTCTCCAGATGGTCAGAAATGGTCATTTTTTAATGTTTAATTTTTTGACTGTAAATGACTATTGTATCTGAATTATCACTTTTGGAACTAAAATAAGTGTGTTTAGAGTCGTTTTAATGCCTGAAATTGGTCTAAATAGAAGCTTCTGAGTAGGAGAAAAAGTCTATAAAAATGGCAATTTTGGTCACATTGAGGCTTTGAAAAGTAGTTATTCAACATGAGGCACAATCCAAGTGACATTTTAAATCAATTTTTCTACAGTCAAAAAAATCAATTTTCTGATGAAAAACGATGACCCGTGACCTGTCGAACCTTCTCCAGATGGTCAGAAATGGTCATTTTTTAATGTTTAATTTTTTGACTTTAAATGACTATTGTATCTGAATTATCACTTTTGGAACTAAAATAAGTGTGTTTAGAGTCGTTTTAATGCCTGAAATTGGTTGAAATAGAAGCTTGTGAGTAGGAGAAAAAGTCTGTAAAAATGGCAATTTTGGTCACATTGAAGCTTTAAAAAGTAGTTATTCAGCATGAGGCACAATCGAAGTGACATTTTGAATCAATTTTTCTACAGTCAAAAAAAATCAATTTTCTAATGAAAAACGATGACCCGTGACCTGTCGAACCTTCTCCAGATGGTCAGAAATGGTAAGTTTTTAATGTTTAATCTTTTGACTGTAAATGACTACTGTATGTGAATTATCACTTTTGGAACTAAAATAAGTGTGTTTAGAGTCGTTTTAATGCCTGAAATTGGTTGAAATAGAAGCTTCTGAGTAGGAGAAAAAGTCTGTAGAAATGGCAATTTTGGTCATATTGAGGCTTTAAAAAGTAGTTATTCAACATGAGGCACAATCCAAGTGACATTTTGAATCAATTTTTCTACAGTCAAAATAATAAATTTTCTGATGAAAAACGATGACCCGGGACCTGTTGAACTTTCTCTAGATGCTCAGAAATGGTATTTTTTTAATTTTTAATTTTTTGACTGTAAATGACTATTGCATGTGAATTATCACTTTTGGAACAAAAATAAGTGTGTTTAAAGTCATTTTAATGCCTGAAATTGGTCGAAATAGAAGCTTCTGTGTAGGAGAAAAAGTCTGTAAAAATGGCAATTTTGGTCACATTGAGGCTTTAAAAAGTAGTTATTCAACATGAGGCACAATCCAAGTGACATTTTGAATCAATTTTTCTACAGTCCAAAAAATCTATTTTCCGATGAAAAACGATGACCCAGGACCTGTCGAACCTTCTCCAGATGGTCAGAGATGGTAATTTTTTAATTTTTTTTTTTTTTGACCGTAAATGACTATTGCATGTGAATTATCACTTTTGGAACACAAATCAGTGTGTTTAAAGTCATTTTAATGAATGAAATTGGTCGAAATAGAAGCTTCTGAGTAGGAGAAAAAGTCTGTAAAAATGGCAATTTTGGTCACATTGAGGCTTTAAAAAGTAGTTATTCAACATGAGGCACAATCCAAGTGACATTTTGAAACAATTTTTCTACAGTCAAAAAAATCAATTTTCTGATGAAAAACGATGACCCGGGACCTGTTGAACTTTCTCCAGATGGTTAGAAATGGTAATTTTTTAATTTTCAATTTTTTGACCGTAAATGACTATTGCATGTGAATTATCACTTTTGGAACAAAAATCAGTGTGTTTAAAGTCATTTTAATGAATGAAATTGGTCGAAATAGAAGCTTCTGAGTAGGAGAAAAAGTCTGTAAAAATAGCAATTTTGGTCACATTGAGGCTTTAAAAAGTAGTTATTCAACATGAGGCACAATCCAAGTGACATTTTGAAACAATTTTTCTACAGTCAAAAAAATCAATTTTCTGATGAAAAACGATGACCCGGGACCTGTTGAACTTTCTCCAGATGGTCAGAAATGGTAATTTTTTAATGTTTAATTTTTTGACTGTAAATGACTATTGCATGTGAATTATCACTTTTGGAACACAAATAAGTGTGTTTAAAGTCATTTTAATGCCTGAAATTAGTCGAAATAGAAGCTTCTGAGTAGGAGAAAAAGTCTGTAAAAATGGCAATTTTGGTCACATTGAGGCTTTAAAAAGTAGTTATTCAACATGAGGCACAATCCAAGTGACATTTTGAATCAATTTTTCTACAGTAAAAAAAAATCAATTTTCTAATGAAAAACGATGACCCGTGACCTGTCGAACCTTCTCCAGATGGTCAGAAATGGTAAGTTTTTAATGTTTAATCTTTTGACTGTAAATGACTACTGTATGTGAATTATCACTTTTGGAACTAAAATAAGTGTGTTTAGAGTCGTTTTAATGCCTGAAATTGGTTGAAATAGAAGCTTCTGAGTAGGAGAAAAAGTCTGTAAAAATGGCAATTTTGGTCACATTGAGGCTTTAAAAAGTAGTTATTCAACATGAGGCACAATCCAAGTGACATTTTGAATCAATTTTTCTACAGTCAAAAAAATCTATTTTCTGATGAAAAACGTTGACCCGGGACCTGTTGAACTTTCTCCAGATGGTCAGAAATGGTAATTTTTTAATGATTAATTTTTTTTCTGTAAATGACTATAGCATGTGAATTATCACTTTTGGAACAAAAATAAGAGTGTTTAAAGTCATTTTAATGCCTGAAATTGGTCGAAATAGAAGCTTCTGAGTAGGAGAAAAAGTCTGTAAAAATGGCAATTTTGGTCACATTGAGGCTTTAAAAAGTAGTCTTTCAACATGAGGCACATTCCAAGTGACATTTTGAATCAATTTTTCTACAGTCAAAAAAATCAATTTTCTGATGAAAAACGATGACCCGGGACCTGTCGAACCTTCTCCAGATGGTCAGAAATGGTAATTTTTTAATTTTGAATTTTTTGACTGTAAATGACTATAGCATGTGAATTATCACTTTTGGAACAAAAATAAATGTGTTTAGAGTCATTTTAATGCCTGAAATTGGTCTAAATAGAAGCTTCTGAGTAGGAGAAAAAGTCTGTAAAAATGGCAATTTTGGTCACATTGAGGCTTTAAAAAGTAGTTATTCAACATGAGGCACAATCCAAGTGACATTTTGAATCAATTTTTCTACAGTCAAAAAAATCTATTTTCTGATGAAAAACGTTGACCCGGGACCTGTTGAACTTTCTCCAGATGGTCAGAAATGGTAATTTTTTAATGATTAATTTTTTTACTGTAAATGACTATAGCATGTGAATTATCACTTTTGGAACAAAAATACGAGTGTTTAAAGTCATTTTAATGCCTGAAATTGGTCGAAATAGAAGCTTCTGAGTAGGAGAAAAAGTCTATAAAAATGGCAATTTTGGTCACATTGAGGCTTTGAAAAGTAGTTATTCAACATGAGGCACAATCCAAGTGACATTTTAAATCAATTTTTCTACAGTCAAAAAAATCAATTTTCTGATGAAAAACGATGACCCGTGACCTGTCGAACCTTCTCCAGATGGTCAGAAATGGTCATTTTTTAATGTTTAATTTTTTGACTGTAAATGACTATTGTATCTGAATTATCACTTTTGGAACTAAAATAAGTGTGTTTAGAGTCGTTTTAATGCCTGAAATTGGTTGAAATAGAAGCTTGTGAGTAGGAGAAAAAGTCTGTAAAAATGGCAATTTTGGTCACATTGAAGCTTTAAAAAGTAGTTATTCAGCATGAGGCACAATCCAAGTGACATTTTGAATCAATTTTTCTACAGTCAAAAAAAATCAATTTTCTAATGAAAAACGATGACCCGTGACCTGTCGAACCTTCTCCAGATGGTCAGAAATGGTAAGTTTTTAATGTTTAATCTTTTGACTGTAAATGACTACTGTATGTGAATTATCACTTTTGGAACTAAAATAAGTGTGTTTAGAGTCGTTTTAATGCCTGAAATTGGTTGAAATAGAAGCTTCTGAGTAGGAGAAAAAGTCTGTAGAAATGGCAATTTTGGTCATATTGAGGCTTTAAAAAGTAGTTATTCAACATGAGGCACAATCCAAGTGACATTTTGAATCAATTTTTCTACAGTCAAAATAATAAATTTTCTGATGAAAAACGATGACCCGGGACCTGTTGAACTTTCTCTAGATGCTCAGAAATGGTATTTTTTTAATTTTTAATTTTTTGACTGTAAATGACTATAGCATGTGAATTATCACTTTTGGAACAAAAATAAATGTGTTTAGAGTCATTTTAATGCCTGAAATTGGTCTAAATAGAAGCTTCTGAGTAGGAGAAAAAGTCTGTAAAAATTGCAATTTTGGTCACATTGAGGCTTTAAAAAGTAGTTATTCAACATGAGGCACAATCCAAGTGACATTTTGAATCAATTTTTCTACAGTCCAAAAAATCAATTTTCTGATGAAAAACGATGACCCGGGACCTGTCGAACCTACTCCAGATGGTCAGAAATGGTAAGTTTTTAATGTTTAATCTTTTGACTGTAAATGACTACTGTATGTGAATTATCACTTTTGGAACTAAAATAAGTGTGTTTAGAGTCGTTTTAATGCCTGAAATTGGTTGAAATAGTAGCTTCTGAGTAGGAGAAAAAGTCTGTAGAAATGGCAATTTTGGTCATATTGAGGCTTTAAAAAGTAGTTATTCAACATGAGGCACAATCCAAGTGATATTTTGAATCAATTTTTCTACAGTCAAAAAATCTTTTTTCTGATGAAAACGATGACCCGGGACCTGTTGAACTTTCTCCAGATGGTCAGAAATGGTAATTTTTTAATGATTAAGTTTTTTTTACTGTAAATGACTATTGCATGTGAATTATCACTTTTGGAACAAAAATAAGTGTGTTTAAAGTCATTTTAATGCCTGAAATTGGTCGAAATAGAAGCTTCTGAGTAGGAGAAAAAGTCTGTAAAAATGGCAATTTTGGTCACATTGAGGCTTTAAAAAGTAGTTATTCAACATGAGGCACAATCCAAGAGACATTTTGAATCAATTTTTCTACAGTCAAAAAAATCAATTTTCTGATGAAAAACGATGACCCGGGACCTGTTGAACCTTCTCCAGATGGTCAGAAATGGTAATTTTTTAATTTTTCATTTTTTGACTGTAAATGACTATTGCATGTGAATTATCACTTTTGGAACAAAAATACGTGTGTTTAAAGTCATTTTAATGCCTGAAATTGGTCGAAATAGAAGCTTCTGAGTAGGAGAAAAAGTCTGTAAAAATAGCAATTTTGGTCACATTGAGGCTTTAAAAAGTAGTTATTCAACATGAGGCACAATCCAAGTGACATTTTGAATCAATTTTTCTACAGTCAAAAAAATTAATTTTCTGATGAAAAACGATGACCCGGGACCTGTCGAACCTTCTCCAGATGGTCAGAAATGGTAATTTTTTAATTTTGAATTTTTTGACTGTAAATGACTATTGCATGTGAATTATCACTTTTGGAACAAAAATAAATGTGTTTAAAGTCATTTTAATGCCTGAAATTGGTCGAAATAGAAGCTTCTGAGTAGGAGAAAAAGTCTGTAAAAATGGCAATTTTGGTCACATTGAGGCTTTAAAAAGTAGTTATTCAACATGAGGCACAATCCAAGTGACATTTTGAATCAATTTTTCTACAGTCAAAAAAATCAATTTTCTGATGAAAAACGATGACCTGGGACCTGTTGAACCTTCTCCAGATGGTCAGAAATGATAATTTTTTTAATTTTT
Source organism: Triturus cristatus (assembly GCF_964204655.1). Taxonomy (NCBI): domain Eukaryota; kingdom Metazoa; phylum Chordata; class Amphibia; order Caudata; family Salamandridae; genus Triturus; species Triturus cristatus. The sequence continues at coordinate 897,491,479 of NC_140594.1, read as the reverse complement.
AATTTTTTGACTGTAAATGACTATTGCATGTGAATTATCACTTTTGAAACAAAAATAAGTGTGTTTAAAGTAATTTTAATGCCTGAAATTGGTCGAAATAGAAGCTTCTGAGTAGGAGAAAAAGTCTGTAAAAATGGCAATTTTGGTCACATTGAGGCTTTAAAAAGTAGTTATTCAACATGAGGCACAATCCAAGTGACATTTTGAATCAATTTTTCTACAGTCCAAAAAATCAATTTTCTGATGAAAAACGATGACCTGGGACCTGTTGAACCTTCTCCAGATGGTCAGAAATGATAATTTTTTTAATTTTTAATTTTTTGACTGTAAATGACTATTGCATGTGAATTATCACTTTTGAAACAAAAATAAGTGTGTTTAAAGTAATTTTAATGCCTGAAATTGGTTGAAATAGAAGCTTCTGAGTAGGAGAAAAAGTCTGTAAAAATGGCAATTTTGGTCACATTGAGGCTTTAAAAAGTAGTTATTCAACATGAGGCACAATCCAAGTGACATTTTGAATCAATTTTTCTACAGTCAAAAAAATCAATTTTCTGTTGAAAAACGATGACCCGGGACCTGTCGAACCTTCTCCAGATGGTAAGAAATGGTAATTTTTTAATTTTGAATTTTTTGACTGTAAATGACTATTGCATGCGAATTATCACTTTTGGAACAAAAATAAATGTGTTTAGAGTCATTTTAATGCCTGAAATTGGTCTAAATAGAAGCTTCTGAGTAGGAGAAAAAGTCTATAAAAATGGCAATTTTGGTCACATTGAGGCTTTGAAAAGTAGTTATTCAACATGAGGCACAATCCAAGTGACATTTTAAATCAATTTTTCTACAGTCAAAAAAATCAATTTTCTGATGAAAAACGATGACCCGTGACCTGTCGAACCTTCTCCAGATGGTCAGAAATGGTCATTTTTTAATGTTTAATTTTTTGACTGTAAATGACTATTGTATCTGAATTATCACTTTTGGAACTAAAATAAGTGTGTTTAGAGTCGTTTTAATGCCTGAAATTGGTTGAAATAGAAGCTTGTGAGTAGGAGAAAAAGTCTGTAAAAATGGCAATTTTGGTCACATTGAAGCTTTAAAAAGTAGTTATTCAGCATGAGGCACAATCGAAGTGACATTTTGAATCAATTTTTCTACAGTCAAAAAAAATCAATTTTCTAATGAAAAACGATGACCCGTGACCTGTCGAACCTTCTCCAGATGGTCAGAAATGGTAAGTTTTTAATGTTTAATCTTTTGACTGTAAATGACTACTGTATGTGAATTATCACTTTTGGAACTAAAATAAGTGTGTTTAGAGTCGTTTTAATGCCTGAAATTGGTTGAAATAGAAGCTTCTGAGTAGGAGAAAAAGTCTGTAGAAATGGCAATTTTGGTCATATTGAGGCTTTAAAAAGTAGTTATTCAACATGAGGCACAATCCAAGTGACATTTTGAATCAATTTTTCTACAGTCAAAATAATAAATTTTCTGATGAAAAACGATGACCCGGGACCTGTTGAACTTTCTCTAGATGCTCAGAAATGGTATTTTTTTAATTTTTAATTTTTTGACTGTAAATGACTATTGCATGTGAATTATCACTTTTGGAACAAAAATAAGTGTGTTTAAAGTCATTTTAATGCCTGAAATTGGTCGAAATAGAAGCTTCTGTGTAGGAGAAAAAGTCTGTAAAAATGGCAATTTTGGTCACATTGAGGCTTTAAAAAGTAGTTATTCAACATGAGGCACAATCCAAGTGACATTTTGAATCAATTTTTCTACAGTCCAAAAAATCTATTTTCCGATGAAAAACGATGACCCAGGACCTGTCGAACCTTCTCCAGATGGTCAGAGATGGTAATTTTTTAATTTTTTTTTTTTTTGACCGTAAATGACTATTGCATGTGAATTATCACTTTTGGAACACAAATCAGTGTGTTTAAAGTCATTTTAATGAATGAAATTGGTCGAAATAGAAGCTTCTGAGTAGGAGAAAAAGTCTGTAAAAATGGCAATTTTGGTCACATTGAGGCTTTAAAAAGTAGTTATTCAACATGAGGCACAATCCAAGTGACATTTTGAAACAATTTTTCTACAGTCAAAAAAATCAATTTTCTGATGAAAAACGATGACCCGGGACCTGTTGAACTTTCTCCAGATGGTTAGAAATGGTAATTTTTTAATTTTCAATTTTTTGACCGTAAATGACTATTGCATGTGAATTATCACTTTTGGAACAAAAATCAGTGTGTTTAAAGTCATTTTAATGAATGAAATTGGTCGAAATAGAAGCTTCTGAGTAGGAGAAAAAGTCTGTAAAAATAGCAATTTTGGTCACATTGAGGCTTTAAAAAGTAGTTATTCAACATGAGGCACAATCCAAGTGACATTTTGAAACAATTTTTCTACAGTCAAAAAAATCAATTTTCTGATGAAAAACGATGACCCGGGACCTGTTGAACTTTCTCCAGATGGTCAGAAATGGTAATTTTTTAATGTTTAATTTTTTGACTGTAAATGACTATTGCATGTGAATTATCACTTTTGGAACACAAATAAGTGTGTTTAAAGTCATTTTAATGCCTGAAATTAGTCGAAATAGAAGCTTCTGAGTAGGAGAAAAAGTCTGTAAAAATGGCAATTTTGGTCACATTGAGGCTTTAAAAAGTAGTTATTCAACATGAGGCACAATCCAAGTGACATTTTGAATCAATTTTTCTACAGTAAAAAAAAATCAATTTTCTAATGAAAAACGATGACCCGTGACCTGTCGAACCTTCTCCAGATGGTCAGAAATGGTAAGTTTTTAATGTTTAATCTTTTGACTGTAAATGACTACTGTATGTGAATTATCACTTTTGGAACTAAAATAAGTGTGTTTAGAGTCGTTTTAATGCCTGAAATTGGTTGAAATAGAAGCTTCTGAGTAGGAGAAAAAGTCTGTAAAAATGGCAATTTTGGTCACATTGAGGCTTTAAAAAGTAGTTATTCAACATGAGGCACAATCCAAGTGACATTTTGAATCAATTTTTCTACAGTCAAAAAAATCTATTTTCTGATGAAAAACGTTGACCCGGGACCTGTTGAACTTTCTCCAGATGGTCAGAAATGGTAATTTTTTAATGATTAATTTTTTTTCTGTAAATGACTATAGCATGTGAATTATCACTTTTGGAACAAAAATAAGAGTGTTTAAAGTCATTTTAATGCCTGAAATTGGTCGAAATAGAAGCTTCTGAGTAGGAGAAAAAGTCTGTAAAAATGGCAATTTTGGTCACATTGAGGCTTTAAAAAGTAGTCTTTCAACATGAGGCACATTCCAAGTGACATTTTGAATCAATTTTTCTACAGTCAAAAAAATCAATTTTCTGATGAAAAACGATGACCCGGGACCTGTCGAACCTTCTCCAGATGGTCAGAAATGGTAATTTTTTAATTTTGAATTTTTTGACTGTAAATGACTATAGCATGTGAATTATCACTTTTGGAACAAAAATAAATGTGTTTAGAGTCATTTTAATGCCTGAAATTGGTCTAAATAGAAGCTTCTGAGTAGGAGAAAAAGTCTGTAAAAATGGCAATTTTGGTCACATTGAGGCTTTAAAAAGTAGTTATTCAACATGAGGCACAATCCAAGTGACATTTTGAATCAATTTTTCTACAGTCAAAAAAATCTATTTTCTGATGAAAAACGTTGACCCGGGACCTGTTGAACTTTCTCCAGATGGTCAGAAATGGTAATTTTTTAATGATTAATTTTTTTACTGTAAATGACTATAGCATGTGAATTATCACTTTTGGAACAAAAATACGAGTGTTTAAAGTCATTTTAATGCCTGAAATTGGTCGAAATAGAAGCTTCTGAGTAGGAGAAAAAGTCTATAAAAATGGCAATTTTGGTCACATTGAGGCTTTGAAAAGTAGTTATTCAACATGAGGCACAATCCAAGTGACATTTTAAATCAATTTTTCTACAGTCAAAAAAATAAATTTTCTGATGAAAAACGATGACCCGTGACCTGTCGAACCTTCTCCAGATGGTCAGAAATGGTCATTTTTTAATGTTTAATTTTTTGACTGTAAATGACTATTGTATCTGAATTAT